>NC_134796.1:21192044-21194544 GCF_046742065.1 Oratosquilla oratoria
ACACACACACACACACACACACACACACACACACACACACACACACACACACACACACACACACACACACACACACACACACACACACACACACACACACACACACACACACACACGCACACACACACACACACACACACACACACAAACACACACACACACACACACACACACACACACACACATATATATATATAATATATATATATATATATACATATATATATAAATATATATATATATATACATATGCACTTTGGTGAAATTATTCTGGCTAATAGCAAACAATTATATTGAGTTGAAAAGAAGAAGATGATGCTCTTTATAGATTAAATTTTGACTGACAGTAATCTAATTTCATTTAACCGAATAGTATTGCCCTAGTTAGGGGCAGTAATTAATTTTGATTAACTTAGTCCCTTCGAACTAACAACGGTCGATTACATTTGCTTGAGGGCACTTCGCCGCCGCTGTGGCGAAAAGTTTGAAGTATTTTGCGTGCTAGGTGTTCGTTTCTTGAATGTAAACAAGAGCTACGCCTCTACACAGGCTGCGTTATACATATTCACTCGGCTAAGATTGCTTTACATGGATGATAAAATTGATTACTCTTTATAAACTAGCTCATTTATATATTGTCTAACTTTTGTGTTGGATGCACTACATAAACTCTCTACACTCAACCTATAATCAGCATGAGAACAGTATTTGTTGATTGTAAATCCGCAGCCTCACTTTAGTTTTTTGATCTTCCCATAGATCTTTCCATGAAAAAACGTTGGAGTGCTTCCTGTGTTGCATTAGTATGCGCCTAAGTCAATGGATGATAGAACGAAAAGTGAGAACAGAAGGACGAGGAGGTTGGGAGCAATCGCCGGTTGCCAGCTCTCCTTAGATGCTGACACTGCGGACACTGCGAACACTGGGTACACTGCTTACACTGTAAGCAGTTTTTACTGTGGGAATAGTACTTAAACTGGGTAATCGGTTTACGTTGGAAACAGTTGACTGTAGGTACAGCACTTACACTGGGTACATAACTTAACACTACTGCCAGTGCTAACTGTAGTTTCAGAGATTCCATTGGATATGTACCAATTACACTGGAATTAGTGCTAACTGTGGGTACAGTGCTTACACCAGGTACACTGCGGTGGGTGCGTCAGCACCATAGCGGCGGTCCGTTGTACAATTATGTGAGCCCCCGGGGGATCAGGCGTTGACCCTTAAGTCCTTCTCCTCGGCCTTCGCGGTTCGGCCTTTACTGACCTTCACAAGAATATTTCTTACTTGCTGACCTTCAGAGTAATGGTTGTTAGCTAGGATGGCCTTCTCTGATCCCCACTTGCTCTCAATTTGGACCTTCATTGTCCTTCATGACTTTATGACATGGATGTTTAGTAAGGTCAGATATGGTTTGCTTAGAGGAGATCTTTCCATGACCTTAAGTTTGATTCTTCTGTGAACTTGGGCAGGGTTGACTGCGATTTACCTCTGCTGAATAAAAACACCCTCAGAAGTCAGAACGATACATAAAGTGACCTTAAATCACTGTCAACATCCAGTGACCTTCCTTAGAGTTTTCTTTTGGACTCCCTCAACTCCGCTGTGTTTTACTTCGTCTTCATTAACCAAATCTACCATCTGGTAAAAAATGACCTTTAATTATGCTATTTGAGACTTTCTCAGGACCTTAATGACCTGTATCTTCTTATTGGCCTTCTCTGTAGTGTTCTTTTGCACAACTTGACTTAGTGTACGTTCTTTCTGACCTTTCCAGGTCCTGCGACCGGTTCTTATTGGCCTTTATTTTTATTATTAATGATCTTCTCTCTGTTCACAAGTTGTACTTTACTGATTTTTACTTATATCCGCGGACTTTCATCAGGACCTAACAGACCTTTGTCTGTCTTCCCACTGATCTTCCTTTCTACTATTAGCTGGCACTCCCTGACTTTCTGATATCCTTAACAGTCACTGAAGAAGATACGACTCCTCGTTGTAGCTCTCGTTCACCTCTCCTTTTTCTTTTCAGACTCATTCCTCCACTACCCCTCCTCCCTACCCCATCCCCTCTTTCCTTCCTTCCCTTCCCCTTCCTCTCCTTCTCCTCCTCCTCCTCCTTCTCCTCCTCCTCCTCCTTCTCCTCCTCCTCCTCCTTCCATTCCTCTTCCTGCTCCTCCTCGTCCTTCTCCTCTTCCTCCCTTTTCTCCTTTCTCACTCTTTTGTCCTCACTTCCTCCTCCTCTTTCTCTTTTTTTTTCTGCTCCTCACCTCTGCTCTTATTCCTATTCCTTTTCTTCCTTATCTTCCTCCTTTTGCTCCTCTTCCCTCTCTTCCTCCTCCTGCTCCTATTCTACCCGTCTCCCATCATCTCCGCTCTTCTTCGTCTTTCAAACAGTGGTCTTTTTCTCTTCTCCTCTCTATTAATCTGCCTCTTTTATCATCCTTTGCCACTTCCCTTCCTTCAACCTTTCTTCTTCACTTGCCCTCTCCTACCT
>NC_134796.1:21204544-21207044 GCF_046742065.1 Oratosquilla oratoria
TAACAGAGAGTTTGAGTGTTCTGAAAGATTGAATGGACCTAAGGGGCCGTTCCAGAGACTAGGTACCGGCCTCGAGGGGCCGATACCTTTGGGTGGAGATGTGGATAGATGAGCTGTTCTGAACGGTGGATTAGTGATTAGATCCTCTGTTCCGCCTCTTGAAGGTGCAACTCGTCGACACGCGAGTGTGCTACTGGAGGACCAACATTTCCTGATCGATTTTTATCTAATCTGATCTGATCTGATTTGACCTGGAGTGGAGTAACCCTGTGACGTCATCACGGAATGAAGGAAACTATCCATACGCATTGGGGTGGAGGAAAAAGGTAGAAAAAATAAAGAGGAAGAAAAGAAAAAAGAAAAAAGAAAGAAGAGAAGAAAAGAGGAAGAGATGAGTTTTGTCTTGCCTTCAGGTTACGAATGAAGGTTGTTGATCCAGTGTAGGTTGCACCTTGGACCAGGATGGCTCTTGCTGCTTGAGTTGTAAGGTAATTTAGAGGGGTGGAGGTGGACGAAGGAGGAGAAGAAGGAAGAGGAAGAAGAGCAGGAAGAGGAGTAGAAGGCTGGAAATGAGAAGATGTATTAGGAGGAGGAGAATAAAGAGCAGTAAAAGAATAGAGATAAAAAGTAGGGGGGGGAGGTAGGAATGATAGAGGAAGAGGAAGGAAAAGGGGTGCATTAGGAAATGAAAAGGGTTTAGGGAGAAGGAAACGAAGAGAGTGAAAAAAAAAGAAATAGTTAAAGAAGAATGAGAAATGAGAAAAGAAAGTGAGGTAGGAGACGTAAAGATGGGTAAGAAGACTAGGAGGAAGGTATAGAAAATGTACAAGAGAGAAGAGAACGAGTTGAAAGAGGTAGAAGAGGTAGAGCTTAGAAGAGGTGAGGGAGAAAAAGCAAAACGGAAGAGAAGGTTTAATATATGTTTTTTTGCTAGGCAAGGATTGTGTGTGTGTGTGTGTTTATGTGCATTTGTATGTATATGTGTTTGTGTGTGTGTGTGTGTGTGTGTGTGTGTGTGTGTGTGTGTGTGTGTGTGTGTGTGTGTGTGTGTACGCGTGCGCGCGCGGGTGTGCGTGTGCGTGCACCTTCGTGCGCGTATAACGGGATTGTGTGTGGGTTAGAGATCCGAGTGGGCTGGATAAGGGCGTGCGTGGCCGGACTACCTCCCCTCAGGAGGTGTGTGGGCTGAATCACACCTTTATGGGCTACGAGTGTGGGTGTGGGCGTGACTTATCGAACTCCTAGTTCTTCGAAGTTCTTCGGTATCGAGCCGATGGTCGAACTGAAAAACGCTCGTCATGCGCAAGACGGTTTAGGGAGAACCTATTCACTAAGAAAGCAGTCAAGTTTGCCCTGCATGGTGGGGCAGCCAGGCAAGTTGCAGTCATCAACAGCCACTGGGGGAGCAAACCCAGGTTTACAAAGTTAACGAAGAGATTAGTTTGACCAAATTCCTAAGAAGGGAAAATATATGTTGTTTTTGTGACACCATACATACACTATATGATGTTATGACCCGAGGGAGCCTTTGACGACCTTAGGACAATGAAAAAACCTTTAATCTTGGAGCCAATTTGACTTCCGATATCAAAGCTTGACCCCTCTCTCTTCTGCTCTACTCCCGCTCCCTCCCTCTTCGTTGCCTCTCTTTCGGTAAGCTTATTTGTATGTTTGTCTTCTGTTTCTTTTTTCTATCCTTTATCTAATTATCTAGCAATATATATTTTTGTTTATCTATTTTTCTTTTTAATTTATGTAGTTATTTATTTCTAGTTATATACATACACACATACATACATACATACATATATATATATATATATATATACACATATATACACACATGTATATATATATATACACATGTATATATATATGTATATATATATATATATATATGTATGTATGTGTGTGTGTGTGTGTGTGTGTGTGTGTGTGTGTGTGTGTGTGTGTACATATGGAAACTGGACTGATTCCGGACTGCCATAATCCCGACAACAATTACCCCGACAGCCAAAATCCCGGCAGACTAAGACACCGACAAGCCCTAAATCCCGACAGCCAAAATCCCAACATAAAAGATATTGGTAGGTAGCAAAGTCTAAAACGGTCGAAATAGCGTAAAATCGATATCAAATTACTAAATTAGACTTTAAGATATCTTCAGTTGTATTTATAGATTCCAAGTAAGGTTTTTATATATGCAGTAATGCAGTGCTTTGTGGAAAAGCAGAATAACACTCAAAATATTAAAACAAACATGAAGATATCGTTATTATATGCAAATTAAAATGTAAATGAATTATATGACAAAATATGTGACTGAATGCATTTTGGGTTTCTTAGTTGTCGTGATTGTCAAGATATGTTTATTTCGTCTTCGTTGTTGTTTTTGGATTGGTAGGCGGTGGTTAGTCTTGGTGGCCCACAAGGGCGGTAACCGAATCCCAGGACGGGATGGCGCCGGACTGACGCCAGAGAGGCGCCAAAGTGACATCCA
>NC_134796.1:21247044-21252044 GCF_046742065.1 Oratosquilla oratoria
TTGATTCACTTTAACTGATATTACTCCATAACATAGCGATTCTCGGCTTTGAGAAACGATGACATGAAGTCATATACTTAATATGTGCATGTTATACGACTCTTCTTTACTATAGCGGTGTAAATTTATATTTTATATGATGAACTAAATTTTTCTGTTTCATACATTTATTATTATACTATTTTGTACTGTAATATGACCAATTTAAATAGATTTTGAAAATATGCGCAGTCGACCGAGTATTAACGACGTCTTCTGAAGTTCTGAGCTAGATTCCTTTAAAGTAATGAATTCACAACAACGGATGTTTCCAGCATAATAATGTATTTTCTATATATTCGTCGCACCATTTCTTTCATTTAATCAAATCGTTGCTTAAGACGACATACAACATTCGAGAAGAATTTGTATTTCCAAGCCAGTGTAATCATTTGAGAGCAACCAAAGACGAATAAAATCTTCTACCAAATAGTGGTAGTCTTTTCAAATTATTCTCAAACATATAGATATCTATCTACATTCATTATGAGACCCTTAAGCTCTTCCTATTATGTCTACAAAAGGAATATTTAACTTTCATCTAATATGATGTATAATCTCTACTCGTATATCTAGAAATACCTTGATTGTAATACTGACTAATAACAGGCATATTGTATCTATGATTGAGTTTATGCTCTGAGATAGGAAATATTAACATCTTAGGATAGATATTATATCATTAAGAAGAAGCTTAGAAAACAAATGTTCTTTTCTACCCTTACCTCTCACTACTTGAGAGGTAAGGGTAGAAAAGAACATAATAACAACAGCATGGTTTACAGAATCCCATGTGGTGGCTGTGACTTAAACTACTTTGGGGAGACAGGAAGAGGCCTACACAAGCGGACATATGAGCACAAGAGTGACCTGAGGGCCCACCGAACATCAAACGCCTTGGTGGTTCATGCGGAGAAATATGGACATTTACCTAACTGGGACGGAGTGGAAATATTAAAAAAAGGGCTAGACAAGAAAAAACGAAAAAAAGTCGAGGCAGCTTTCATAGCATCCCAGCCCTGCTGTAACCATCGGCATGGTTTTATTAAGCTGTCCAAAATGTCCGGCTGGATGGTCCTACAGGAGTTGAAGGGTACGAGAGGGAGGGATAGGGTGGGTTAAGGAAGGAACGCGGAATGATGTAAGGTATAATTTTTTTTATTTCCTGACCATGTTTGTACACTCTGAAGAAGCTCTGTTAAGAGCGAAACATCAGTTAATAAAAACTTCAACGATTCTCGGTGTTTATTTCACCACCCTGCCACTCATATTTATATGTATATATATATATATATATATATATATATATATATATATATATATATATATATATATGTATATATATACTATATATATATGTATATATATATATGTATATATATACTATATATATATGTATATATATGTATATATATATATGTATTTATATATATATATGTATATATTTATATATATGCATATATATATATATATTTATATATATACATGTATATATATATATGTATATATATATATGTATATATCTATATATATGTATATATCTATATATATGTATATATATATGTATATATATGTGTATATATGTATATATATGTATATACATGTATATATATGTATATATATGTATATGTATGTATATGTATATATATATGTATGTATATATATGTATATATATGTATATATATGCATGTATATGTATGTATATATATATATGTGTATATGTATGTATATATATATAACGTAGAAACCACTGTTGGAGTAGAAAAGACTGGAAACGGGGAATCTATATATTTCGATTGCAAACTGCAATCCTCTTCAGTAGATACAAATAAGAGAGAGGGCGTACTGTTTAAGTAGCACCCTTAACAAAAGAAAGGGGAACATGGGAAGATATCTCTACCCTATTCTCACTCCGTATGTGAGGTCAGGAGGCAAATGAGCTTTCACTAGGTTGGAGATGAAGAGTCCGGACATTATGTCCGGGGACCATTGGCCCTTTGAAATATTCATGTTGGGCTGAAATTCAATGATCGTAGATTCTACCATTTTTCTCCTGAACTCACATCTGGATTTATAAATAAGCTCAGCTCTGTCCCAATCTAAACAATGTTTAAATTGCTTAACATGTTGGAACACAGCTGAGCTATCTTGTGCATATCTAATGGAACGTTTATGTTCAATCATCCTGGTGTTCAAATCCCTTCCAGTCTGTCCAATGTAAACTAAGTCACAACCTTTACACAGAATCGAATAAACCCCTTGGGTAAGAGCTCTTTAATCGTTCCCTTTTCTGAATCATTCATTCCCTCGACCAAGTTTCTTCCAAAGACAAATTAAATTTGATTAATTATTACCCTAACACCATTAATAAAAAGGTGGTAAATGTCCATCAAAGGTTAAAAGAAGAACAGAGCCAAGGGGTTTATTCGATTCCGTGTAAAGGTTGTGACTTAGTTTACATTGGACAGACTGGAAGGGATTTGAACACCAGGATGATTGAACATAAACGTTCCATTAGATATGCACAAGATAGCTCAGCTGTGTTCCAACATGTTAAGCAATTTAAACATTGTTTAGATTGGGACAGAGCTGAGCTTATTTATAAATCCAGATGTGAGTTCAGGAGAAAAATGGTAGAATCTACGATCATTGAATTTCAGCCCAACATGAATATTTCAAAGGGTCAATGGTCCCCGGACATAATGTCCGGACTCTTCATCTCCAACCTAGTGAAAGCTCATTTGCCTCCTGACCTCACATACGGAGTGAGAATAGGGTAGAGATATCTTCCCATGTTCCCCTTTCTTTTGTTAAGGGTGCTACTTAAACAGTACGCCCTCTCTCTTATTTGTATCTACTGAAGAGGATTGCAGTTTGCAATCGAAATATATAGATTCCCCGTTTCCAGTCTTTTCTACTCCAACAGTGGTTTCTACGTTATTGACAAATGTGTGATTACATTTTTCACCTGTAACATTACTACCACGATGGAGGCATTCTCTTCACTCAAGCTACTTTTCCACCGCTACCCTGTGCTCAAGTCACCTTACAGACAATTTGAATCAGCGTTGATCATCAGCAGGAAAAAGAAGAACCAAAAACTTTTTCTAAGTGAGTGCTTAGCGGAACAAGTGTGCCCAAATTCGTTTGGTTTTCACAAGCATAAACAATTGGGGTACAGCTTTCCGTCCTACATTAGTGATTTCCTTTTGGAACGGATTCAACTGACGTCCCTGGACATAGAGGATGCACATCTACGTTCACGCACGGCTTCTAGGAATCTTTTGTTCCTTTGCCCTCATGAAGGAGTATTCCGGTTCCTTCAAAAATGTGCCCACCAACAAGCCAATGACATAAGTGAACATCATAAAGGTATTTTGAACAAAAAACTTATTAGGCTTTGTAATAACAGTGTATGGTCAAAGTATGCCATTTTAGACAATGTTGTTAATCTTTCTAGTGTTGTTTTCACAAAATCACAACTAGAAGTCTTAGGCCTTGGTTTGAATTTTGCCCTCAAACCAGAGAAGCATCATGCTATGGACTTTCTCGTAGGTTTTGATAAATTCCTAGCTAATAACAACTATGACAAAAATTTATTATGTTTAAAAGGGGCTCTTTTGCAAGGCATTGCAGATTGTTTTGATAAAAGAAATGGACTTCCCATTAGGTACCAAAATAGTTTGGAGGCAATTAGGAGCATGGATAACATTATTATTACAAAGGCAGACAAGGGTAGTAAAATCGTTATTCTTGACCATGACAGTTATGTAGATAAAGCCATGGCCCTTCTAAATGACACGGATACATATGAGCAACTTATTAAAAATCCACTTAAAAACATGTCTGCCACTTTCAACAAAGAAGTTCGTAACATCACTAAAGTCGAAGAGGTACTGAAACTCAAAGTGATTAATCCTAAGTTGCCTTATTTCTATGGCCTTCCAAAATTGCATAAATCTGATATTCCCCTCAGACCTATCATCTCCAACCGGGGATCTTGTACCAGCAAGCTGTCTAAATGGTTAGCAAACCTTTTATCCCCGTTTGTTGGTACTTTCTCCGATTCTCATTTAAAACACTCAGAGGATTTCATCACAAAAATAAAAAAAGTGAATTTTTCTAGTAGGAAAATGCTTAGCCTGGATGTAATTTCTCTTTTCACTCATGTCTGTATTGATGACGTTCTATCCTTCCTGGAAACTAAGCTACAACCATTTCAGGACAAATTCCCACTTCCCGTTTCAAAATTCATTGCGCTTATTCGCCTGTGTGTCACATCAAATGTTTTTTCCTTCCAGAATTCTTTTTTCAGACAAAAATTTGGTTGTAGCATGGGTTCAAATCTCTCTCCTGTACTGGCCAATCTGTACATGGAATACTTTGAGTCTGTTCTTCTGCCCACCATTAAACCCGTAGACATGGTTTGGTTTAGATACGTAGATGACATTTTCACTCTTTGGGATGAAAATTGGGGCTCATTCGATAACTTCTTTGCTAATTTAAATTCCTTAGCCTCGAACATTAAGTTTAAAGTTGAATGGGAAGAACAAGGTAAGCTACCCTTTTTAGATGTTCTTATTGTTCGTGACGGAGACAAGCTTGCTTTTACCGTCTATAGAAAAGAAACCCATTCTGGTAGTTATCTTCATTTTTTCAGCAGTCACCCAGACAAAGTAAAAAGTAGCGTCGCTTCAGGTTTATTCCTTCGAGCCCTTAGAATTTGCAGCCCCCAGTTTCTTGAAGGAGAATTTAACATTATAAAATCTCAACTTAGTAATTTAGCTTACCCGGATTGGTTCTTGGTCAAAGCCCTCAGCCGAGCGAGATCCAATTTTTTCAACACCACCCCCACTTCCTCTAATTTTTCATTGGGTAAGAGCTCTTTAATCGTTCCCTTTTCTGAATCATTCATTCCCTCGACCAAGTTTCTTCCCAAAGACAAATTAAATTTGATTAAT
>NC_134796.1:21269544-21277044 GCF_046742065.1 Oratosquilla oratoria
CAGGCGAGTTCGAAGCCCATCGCTCCACGAAAGCACTTGTGTGAAGCATTTTACTTATGATTACTAATAGTAGTAGTATCAGTATCATTGTAATCAATAATCTTATTAGTTATCAATCTATGATAATTATTTGATATTCAATTATTAATAGCTATTACCAATAACTAATTATGCAATATTAACCATGAGCTATCCTTTATTAATATCAATGGTAACTTATTGATAATTACGAATTACTTATTAATAGTTTGTTATTAATGATCAATCATTAGTTATAAGTTGTTGTTTTTTTGCTTTTTGTTATTAATTACATTATCAATTATTTCAGTGAGGTAATGAATTTACTATTTTTCATATATCTACTTATTCATTTACCAGTTCTATTTCTTATTCACACACATGGCTCTGGGTATTGGCTGCAGGTTATTGTGGGGTTAAAAGCTGCTAAGTAGAATGCAGCTGATACTTTACGGTATATATGGGGCGCCCCTACGAACCAGAGCGCACATCATTTTGTTTGTGGTAGAGGAAATATTTATTCATAGAGAAATAATGATACTTTACTATACTGCGGCTGCCCCTCCGTTATGCTGTCCCCGACTCTTGTTACTGTCCTGTACCATTTCTCTGAATATTCATTTTTCTTCGCCTAACCCTGTGGTGAGGGGAAGACAATACTGCCACCAGGTATTTCCACTTGAGTCGTATGAGGCGACAAAAATGGGACGGGGATAGGACTAGGCATCCTTCTCCCTGTAGCTCAAAAGGGGATATTCCTAAAAAAAAAAAAAAGTACAGGCATAAAAGGGTCTAGGAGTTTTCCAGCCAGTACCCTAAAGTTTAGGTCTTTTAATGTACGTAGATGTGGTACAGATGAAATTAAAAGGAAAGAGATAGGCAGTATGTTCATGAGAAGAAAGATGGATGTGTTGGCATTGAGTGAAACTAAGCTGAAAGGGAGGGGCAGGTTTGAGTTGAAGGCAGTTAAGATAATGAGAGCGAGTAAGGTACCTAGGTTGGATGAATGTCATACAGAATGTCTAAAAAAAGGAAGTACAGTAATGGTGGACTGGCTGGTGAGGTTATTTAATGTTTGTTTAAGAGAGGGTAGAGTGCAGGAGGACTGGAGGAGTGCCTGTGTAGTTCCACTTCACAAGGGAAAAGGGAGACAAGTGTGAGTGTAGTAGTTTCAGAGGGATCAGTTTGTTAAATGTAGTTGGGAAGGCTTATGGGAGGGTCTTCATTGAAAGGATTAGGAGAGAAACAGAGGGAGTAATTGGTGAGGAACAGTGTGGGTTTAGGACAGGTAGGGGTTGCGTGGGTCAATTTTTTGTGGTAAGACAGATATGTGAGAAAGCTATAGGAAAAGTAATAATGTATTTTTGTTTTTTATGGATCTGGAAAAGGCTTATAACAGGGTAGACAGGAAGGCGTTGTGGGAGGTATTGTAGATATATGGGATAGGAGGAAAGCTTTTAAGAGCAGTCAAGAATTTTTACGAGAGTAGTAGAGCTTGTGTTAGAATCAGAAATGGAGAGAGAGGGTGTTTTGGGGGTAAAGGTGGGACTTCGTCAGGGATGTGTTATGTCCCCATGGCTGTTCAATTTATACATGGATGGATGGATGGGGTGGTGCAAGAGGTAAATGCAAGGGTAGTGGAGGAAGTGGATAGTTTTAGATACTTGGGTGCGAATGTGGCGGGAAAGGGAGTGGAGGTGGAGGTAGAATGTAGATTTAGAGAAGCGAGTAAATGCCTTGGTGGATTAAAAAAATGTAATGAGAAATAGACATTTGGGAATGGATGCTAGGAAGAGATTGTGTGAAGGAGTGATTGTACCGACACCACAGTATGGCGCAGAAACATGAAACATAAGAGAGGAAGAGAGGAGGAGTTTGAATGTATTTAAGATGAGGTGTCTGAGAAGCATGATAGGGGTTACTAGGCTGAATAGAGTGAGAAACGAGGAGGTGAGGATGAGAACGGGGGTGGAAAGGGATGGGAGATAGGGTTGATGAAAGAGTATTGGGATGATTTGGCAAATGGAAAGAATGAGTGAAGAAAGATTAGTAAAAGAGGTTTTGAAGGCAGAGGTGAAAGGTGTGAACGTGGGGGGGGGGGCGACCAAGGATGGGATGGTTGGATGGGGTAAAAGGGGCTTTGGGAAAGAGAGGAATCTCTGTTGAGGAAGGACGGGAGAGGACAGAAGATAGGGGTGAATGGAGGATGGTTGTGCATGGATGATCCTGTGATGTATGAGGGGGAGTGGGTGGGGAATGGGGGGTCGCCGATTTAATGAAGCGGCCTTGCTGTGGATGTGCTGTGTCTTGCAGCACTTTTTTCTGACCCAGGGCAGTGGATGAGATGCAGGGATGACCTGTCATCCAGGAGTTGCCAAGATAAGAGGGAGGGAATAGGGTAGAGGGAAGTGGAGTATATAGGTGATGGAATGGGTGGGAGTGGTTTTTATGCCTTTGTTTTTTGGCTGCCTCCCTTGTCTACGGGGAAAACCTTTGGTATATGTATGTGTGTATGCATTTCTTATTCTACTTTGTTGTTTATTTTAAATTGCTTTATCTTGTTTTGTTATCATCATTACTATTTTTGTTTTCTTTTTCTTCTTTTTACTTTAGTCTGTGCCTAAAGGAAATGAGTTAAATAAAGTCTAGAGACTTGTTTATTTTCATTTAACCGTTTTACTAAGAATTGGGTTTCTCTCAATCGAATAAAACTGCCTGGCGGCATCGAGAATAAACTACTAGAGCATCAAAGACAGCTGAAGCGTTTATTTCTACAAGAGAAAGATATTTTCTCTTAATTAGATCAAATAATCTAGCAGGAGACAGAACTGCAGGGAAACTCTTGATAGGCAGGAATCCTTCTTTAAGCTATATGAAGCCGAATGTAAAGCACCAGGTATTATTATGGGAAAAGAAGGCGACTGGCACGAGTGAATTTGCCCCATGGTTCGGGCAAGATGCCCAAGTCGTGAGTGAGAGAGAGAGAGGGAGAGAGAGAGAGAGAGAGAGAGAGAGAGAGAGAGAGAGAGAGAGAGAGAGAGAGAGAGAGGGAGAGAGAGAGGGGATGGAAAAGGTGGGGATGGGGGAGAGGGAGGGAATAAGAGAGTAAGGGGTAGAGAGAAATAAAGGTAGATAAATAAAAAGAGAAAAATAGGGAGAAAAATATGAAAACAGAAAAAGGGAGAGAGATAGATAGAGAAACAAATTAAACAGCTTCATTGTACTCGACCCCTCGTCCCGGGCAGATCACCAAAGTTAAGACCAAGCAAAGAGCTATTCCCTTACATATCTTTTTACACTCGAAATATTTCTCTGCAGAAGATCGATGAAGAAAGAAAGTAAAAGTAGACGCTGGTAGGGAAGCAGAACAGCGTGAGAGTTGTGAAAATTGTGGGGAGTGGGTGTGATGGTGTGGAGTGGCGATGGAGTCATCTCTTTGCTATGCAGACTCCGGCACCCCAAGATCGCGGCTTTTGTCCGTCAGTGGTCGTAGAAAAAAAGCCGAATCTGTACGAAAAATCTTGGCTGAAGGTCCCAGAGTCGCCTCGGAAGTAATCCACGAGTCAAATGCTGCCTCTTCCCCGGATGAACATTACCTAAGCTGAGTGAAGTCGCTTGGCCTGGCGTTAGCATCGATGTAAAGATAGTGAATATCACGTCAGAAGTCGTAAAAATGATATACGAGTTATGACGTCACCATTATTTCTTCCTTTACCCGACGGTATTTTGCCGTGATCCTGGAAAACCAGAAAATCTTGTCAAGGCCATCGACAGAGAAATACTCGTTCCCAAACTGCCCGGAAGAGATCCTGCTGAGGTCAGACGTGGCCCGTTGGGGTCAGCCGAAGACCAGTGGGGTCAGAGGAGGACCGTTGAATACCGGTTGGGTCTGACAGGTTCTTCCAAGATCTAATTGGCGTCGCATCATTTCTACCTTGATTTGGACGGCTCCAGCAAAGTCCAGTGAAGTCCAGTGGAACTCATTAGGATTCATTTCGAACCACCAAAGCTTAATGGATAAGTATATATATGAATAGATGAACAAACAATCGCATAAGTGAACAAGTAAATAAATGAATAAACTAATTAGAAGGGAACAAAGTAGTCTAATCAAAGTGCTCCAAGAAAGAAAAGCCTAATGAGCATATTGTTGATGAAAAGGTTAGACCATGCCAGACCAAATTAGATCAGCCTAGATTGGATTAACTGGGTCTCGTCTGGATACATATTAGGTCAGGATGTCGGGTTACGTTTATTCAAGTTTTGATTCCGATATGTTAGGCAGCGTTAGTTAACTTTGATCATGTCAGGTTAAGTCAAGTCAGGATTAGTTAGCTCAACTAAGTTAAGTGTGTGGTCGTAGTAAGCTGAACTTCAAGCTCGCCTCGTAACTACTTGGGACCGAATTAGATCCCCAACGGCAACCGGTGACTCCCACTTTTCTGGCTTTCCGAGTAAACAAAAGAAATATGTTGACTCTAGCCACAGATAAGCGTCTCCTAGCGCAAACTCTTTATCTTAACTAAACCTAAGATAAACTGAGGTAAACAAACCCAATCTGACTAATGGTAAGGCCTCACTGTGAAGCACAGCTAAGCAAAATACACTGCAAAGTAAAGAGCCGACTTGGAGCAGTGCAGCACAACATAAAAACACTGCACAGTGCACAACAAAACCCAATAATGCATATGAAGAACATTGCACAAGAGGTAAACACGGCACAGTATAACATAGAGTAGAGACTCATGGGTGTAACTGAGCTGAGTAAATAACACCTTTTCATTGCATTCACATGGTTGCAAATTAAAAATCTCCCTTCCCCTCCCCCGTAAAAAAAGAGATAAAGAAAAACAATAAAATAAAAAATTATTGCTTGCTTTCATTGGGTCAGTGAGGACTACAGTAGTGGGTGTCATCGGTTGTGAAGTTCCAGCAATAGTATTTCTTTGCATTCAACATTTACGACACGAATAAGCCAACAAGGTCTTAAAGGACTGACGCAACTCTGCGACCCAGAGATAAGCGCCTCCTACAGTTCCCTAGAAGATTGTAGTACTTATAAGTGGAGGCAACCGCACCTAGCAACTCACTCAATCTTAGACTTCCTGGACCTTTGCAAGGGGACCCATGGTAATGTACAGCCTCCCATTTCCTTGAGTGGTTGACACTCTCAAGGTCTGTCCAGTTACCCAGAGATTAACTTTTTTTTTTTTTTTTTTTTTTTTATGAGGTGATGTAGTACGACCCGTCCATACCATGACGTCACCCCTTACCCTGTACCCTGTCGTATTTAGTTTTGTCCATTGTATGTTCCTCCATCTCCTCCTCCTCCTTTTTCTCATCCTCCTCCTCCTCCTCAACGCAATCACCTCCTACTCCTCCTCGTCCTCTTCATTCTTCACCTCCCAATCCTTCACCCCTTCTACCTCTCTTACTCCTTTTCTTTTCTTCTCGTATCCCTCTTCTCCTCTTCCTTTTCGTTTGCTTATTCCTCCTCCTCCTTCATTTTCTCCTCGTCTCCCTCTTCTCTTCCTCTTCTTCTTTTTCGTTTGTCTATTCCTCCTCCTTCTCCTCCTCCTCCTCCTTCTTTTCCTCCTCCTCCTCCTTCTCCTCCTCCTCCTTCTTCTCCTCCTTTTCCTCCACCTCCTTCTCCTCCTCCTACCATCTACTATCATCTTCCCTCTGTCCTCTTCTTTTCCCTCTTTCTACTTTCCCTCTTCTTCCTGATCCTCCAGCTGTCCTACTGCTCCTCCTACACTATTCCCCCATCTTTCGTCTTCACTTAACTTTATACCTCCTCTTCTCCCTCTTCCTCCTCCTCCTCCACCTCCTCCTCCTCCTTCTCCTGCTACCCCTACTCCTCTTCCCCCACCCCCCCACACATACATACACACATTTTTCTCTCTCTCTCTCCGGCCGCGCACTCACTCGTCTCGTCTACTCTGCCAACACTCTTGCGAGGCTTTGAGCTCCCTACAATACCCTTCGCCCGTCCCAGAGCCCGTCCCACAACCCGTCCGGACTTATGAAAATATTAGTCCGCGTTCATGTGCGCACATGCGCAAGCTGTCCGTAAGTGCGTTTGCGCATGTATTGACCAAAATGTAAGTACACTTGTACACAGGTGTACATACGTGTTTATGTAAACATACGAATCCGCCCTCTAGGTCGTTAGGATGATATATATGGGAACGCACATAGATATGTAAGTACTCTCTATGTAAGTGATGTACGCGCACACACACACACACACACACACACACACACACACACACACACACACACACACACACACACACACACACACACACACACACACACACACACACACACACTTGCACACACACACATACACACACACACTTGCACACACACACATACACACACACACTTGCACACACACACGCACATATACCCACACACACAGCGCTGGCTTAAAAGCGTGAGTGCGCATGTACACAGACCTGGTCTTCCAAATCTGTGCCATTTCCATGACAATAAACGTCTGAGGACTTTTTTTCGGCCCTTAGCCGCCAGTCAGTCAGTCAGCCAGCCACCCACCCTTGGTCCTACCCTATTTCCCACCGTCATATTACTACTATCATGTACTCTGTTATAACAGTACTTTCTCTTCCTTCTCTTAATTACTGAAACAACGGTACAATATATCACTGATTAAATGCAACTTAGATCAGAAGGTTGCCAGTTTTGCATTAATGTTATGAAGAGCACCAAAGAACATTAGTTTATTTTTTTTTTTTCAGTGCAATATAGACTGCGCCTTTTATAAGTATATGGAAACGGGGCAGAATTGTAGTGGAATATTACAACCTGGCTGCATTTTTTTTTTTTTTTCGTTTCCATAGGGATCCCTCAGAGTAGCATTCAAGGCCAATTCCATAGCTTTCTTTGTTGATATCATAAAGTCAAGGGAGTGAGTGCCATTCATTGAGGATGCACTCTTAATCCGGCCCATCTATATTTCATGAAAATTATATATATTTTTTCTTCAAGTTAAAAAATAAATCGTTAATCATTTGGATGATGGGACTATATATTTATGTACCATGCATGGTTTGTCATGCAATATATGTTGGATAATTATGCATGATGACTAGCCTGTTATGGATCGTATGTTATATTTCACTGTTTTGGTCCTGCCTCTTGTTAAAACAATGGCTAAAAAAATTACCTCTGAAGAAAATCGCGTGAAATATGCCTCATGTTACAAATCAAATGTATACGAGAGGATTATTGATCACTAGGTGAGGCACACAATGTATCATATTGTTGGTCATGCAAGTTTTGTCACACAAAGCTTGGCCAATTCCATAGCTTTCTTTGTTGATATCATAAAGTCAAGGGAGTGAGTGCCATTCATTGAGGATGCACTCTTAATCCGGCCCATCTATATTTCATGAAAATTATATATATTTTTTCTTCAAGTTGAAAAATAAATCGTTAATCATTTGGATGATGGGA
>NC_134796.1:21284544-21287044 GCF_046742065.1 Oratosquilla oratoria
AGATTCATATGTTTTAGTCGATTTTCGTATGATTTATTTTTGATATTTGGAATCAGTTTTGTGGCTCGCCGTTGTACTTTTTCCAGTCTGTCAATGTCTTTAATGAGATTAGGTGACCATATTTGCTTTCTCAGAGGCTGAAATACACTGCTTGGATGATTTGAGGTCGTTACTGATAATTACGCCGAGATCTTTTTCACTATCCACTTTTGTTAACGAATTTCCAAATAACTTGTAATCGTACTTACTGTTATTTTTACCTATGTGTATTACCTTGCATTTACTTGTGTTAAATTTCATTAGCCACTTTTCAGACCATTGCTGTAATTTATCTAAATCTTCTTGAATATCTAATTGGTTTGAGTGATCACTTGTCACTCCGCACAGTTTTGTATCATCAGCAAATTTGGAAACAGTAGATTTTAGTCCATGGTCTATATCATTTATATATACTATGAATAGAAGTGGCCCAAGAACGGAACCCTGAGGAACTCCCCTTGTAACATTTTTCCATCTAGAAGTTTTTCCATTTAAAACAACTCTCTGTTTTCGACCATTCAACCAATTACTAGTCCAACCTAATAGGCTACCACTTATTCCGTGTAAAGCTAATTTAGTAAGTAGTCTTTCGTGTGGGACGGTATCAAAAGCTTTTGCAAAGTCTAGATATATTAAATCTATATTGTTTCTTTTGTCATAATTCGAGATAACTGTGTTGTAGAATTCGAGTAAGTTGGTCACGCAATAACGTTTCCGTTTGAAACCATGCTGGCTATCATTTATCAAACGGTTACTTTCTAAATGATGTTCAATAGCATCTCTGATGATAGTTTCCATTATTTTTCCTACGATTGAAGTCAAACTTATAGGCCTATAGTTATTTAGTTTCCTTTTGTCACCTTTTTTGAATATGGGAGTAACGTTAGCTAGCTTCCATTCTCTTGGAACATCTCCGGATATGATGGATTTCTTGAAAATAATTTCTAATGGAACAACAATCTCATTTTTCATTTCCTTTAAGATTCTTGGATGCCAACCGTCAGGCCCTGGTGTTTTATTAACTTTGAGTTTATCTATACACCTTTTAATTTTTTCATTTGTTATATTTACCGTAGTGAGTAAGTTTACCCTAGACTTTTCACAGGTTTCAGTTTGGAATTCACTTTGATGGATAGAGACTACACCACGGGCGCCGCTCCTTTCCTGTATATAGCATGGGTTTATGTTTGTGTGTGTGTGTGTGTGTGTGTGTGTGTGTGTGTGTGTGTGTGTGTGTGTGTGTGTGTGTGTGTGTGTGTGTGTGTTTGCTTGTTTGTTTGTGTGTGCGTGTTTGCTTGTTTGTTTGTGTGTGTGTGTGTGTGTGTGTGTGTGTGTGTGTGTGTGTGTGTGTGTGTGTGTGTGTGTGTGTGTGTGTGTGTGTGTGTGTGTGTGTGTGTGTGTGTGTGTGTGTGTGTATGCATGTGTGTGTGTTTGTGCGTTTGCTTGTTTGTTTGTGCGTGTATGTTTGCTTGTTTGTGTGTGTGTTTGTGTGTGTGCGTGTTTGTGTGTGTGTGTATGTGTGTGTGTATGTGTGCGTGTGCGTGTGCGTGCGTGTGCGTGCGTGTGCGTGTGCGTGTGTGTGTGTGTGTGTGTGTGTGTGTGTGTGTGTGTGTGTGTGTGTGTGTGTGTGTGTGTGTGTGTGTGTGTGTGTGTGTGTGTGTGCGCACTTGTTTATGTGTGTTCACGTGTGCGTGTATGTATTTTCATATACTTTAAATACGTACGTTTTGTGTGATCGTGAATATGTGTGTGCGCACGCATATACGCATGTGACCGTTTGGAAAAAAAAGAACGAAAGTGGAGCAACAGCGCGCAGTGAAACGGATGAGATAGATAAGAAAGATAAACGCACGTTCTACTTATGGTAACAAAGAAATCCAAGATGGCGAGATTCGCATTGAAGGACCAACACCATTTTATCAACGACACTGAGCGTCTTTGAGATTGTGAGACAAGAATAGAATAGGTTTCAGTCTGGGTGGAACTTCATGATGATAAGGTGAAATAGTGGAAGGGATTTTATATTTTTGAGGACCCCCTTTTATCGCAAGTGGCGATATTTTTTACAGACTCGAATGCATGAAGTGAGAGAGATTAGAGAGGAGAAAGTGAGCATCACTGTGACGAAGAGATGCTGTTTCTCTGTTACAAAATGTCACAAAACCATAATCTGATTGCATTTAAGGAAAGCTGTCTTGACTAAAGAAACGCATTTTTAGTAATAAACGCTTGTTCTGGGGTGTCTCTATAAACAAAATTTTGTGAAGTAGTGATAATAACGTTGCCGATAACAAAAAAAAAAAAAAAAAAATCGACTGTAGACCAAATACTGGAGGAGTATTCATCAACCCTGAATATGAGGATACGAAACGTTACAAATAAAAGTTTGACAGAGTCCATCAGGATGACTCACTTCTTGTACTTAGACTGAAGTTAACTTAATAAAATTGACATATTTGTA
>NC_134796.1:21302044-21307044 GCF_046742065.1 Oratosquilla oratoria
CTATTCATTTGCAATGCTTTGATCAACAAAATAAAAGACATCAGGAACACTTTTTAGCTTTCATAATCGTTTTAAGCTTAATTTCTCTTTATTACCCCGCACGGTTCGCTTTTGCAATATACATTTTAAGTTTGCTTAGACTGGAGCACTATTTGTACACACGTACAAGAAGAACGAATTTTTAGGTCAAGTCCTCAAAATTCTGGAAAAAAAAAATGTCTTGTGGCCAACGTGGGTTCCAGTCAGGGACATTGAAGTTCCAACAACTAGAAGGAGAAGAACATCGAGGGGTCAAAGGAGAAGAAAAGAAAATACATTCCTACTGTCTACACAACCAAGACATTCTTTCGCTAATTCTTATGGCTCCTCTGTTCCAACGCAATCTTGGGGGAATACTACAGATACTTGACACTTCTGACACGACGACACGCCAGGGAATTCCCTGTCGTCCATCTGTCATGTTCTGATCCCTTGCTTACAAAGCAATTCTTAATATTCATTTCCGATGCCGTAAGGGTATTCTATTCATTTCCGTAGCACGCCACTCTCAGTGAAGGGGTTAAGCTTAGTTTTTTTTTTTTTCTTATTCTTTTATTTTCCTCATTTCGTCACGTCCTTTGCTGATGCATAAACAATAGAAGCTCGAGAGCGGTCTTGCGTCGCCTATCTGGAATTCGACGAGTCCCAGACAAAGGGAAATATTTCGTCGTTAGAAGTGTTGAAGATTTAGCCGTGAAAGATCATTCACTCTGTTAGCGCGGCTTCATCAGCTGAGGAGCTCATTTTAACCTTGTTCATCTTATTTTCTTTTTTCATGTTCACCTCGTCCGATTAACCCTTCCCGTGGTAAGGAGGGGTTGACCTAAACGATTATAGTAAATACCATAGCGCAGTCTGACTATCCATATGTTGGTTAGTGATGCGAGTCTCAAAAGTTGACGTATCAGTAAAGTGAATAATTCGTTCCTAAAAACTCGTGGTTTCTTGTGGAAATAGGATTTCAGATTTCTTACGAGATTTCAATATCATTAAACTGATTGATAGTATCAGAGCTCAAAATATTTTCTCAGTACAAACCAAATTTGAGAAATTTATGAGTTTGATATCAAGACGTATATATAGTAAAAGGATAGGGAGAAACAGATTTCCCAGCTGTATGTTTAGTGATTGGGGCAGACTTCCCGTATAGACAGTTGCATGTAATAGAGCTCAAAGTGTCAATATTTTGTTAGACAGACAAACATATAATTGGTGTGACGTTGACTTCTTTTTTATTCGGATATCGTTATGAATCAGATAGTCACCCAAAGACTTGTGTTCCCGTTGTCGTAACCCGTTAGAGAAAATTAGTTCGTGGAGGTTCTCAGAGGAAGAAGATTAATAGGTTACTCAGGAACCTCATATCGAAGGGAGCCATTCCAATCCATAACAAGTTCAGCTAAAAGAAAAATAGAATAATAATGACAATAATAATAATGATAATAACAATAACAACAATAATGATAATAATAATAGTAATAATAATAATAATAATAATAATTATTATTATTATTATAACAATGATTATTATTATTATTATTATTATTATTATTATTATTATTATTATTATTACTATTATTATTATTATTTTTTTATTATTATTATTATTTTTTATCATTTTTATCATTTTTATCATTTTTATCGTTTTTATCATTATCGTTTTTATCATTTTTATCATTTTTATCATTTTTATCATTTTTATCATTTTTATCATTTTTATCATTTTTATCATTTTTATCATTTTTATCATTTTTATCATTTTTATCATTTTTATCATTTTTATCATTTTTATCATTTTTATCATTTTTATCATTTTTATCATTTTTATCATTTTTATCATTTTTTATCATTTTTTATCATTTTTTATCATTTTTATCATTTTTATCATTTTTATCATTTTTATCATTTTTATCATTTTTATCATTTTTATCATTTTTATCATTTTTATCATTTTTATCATTTTTATCATTTTTATCATTTTTATCATTTTTATCATTTTTATCATTTTTTATAATTTTTTATCATTTTTATCATTTCTATCATTTTTTATCATTTTTTATCATTTTTTATCTTTTTTATCATTTTTATCATTTTTATTCTTTTTAATCATTTTTATTATTTTTATTTTTTTTATTATTCTTATTGTTTTTATTTATATTTTTTTTATTTTTATTATTATTATTATTTTTTTTATTTTTATTATTATTATTATTTTTATTTTTATTATTATTATTATTTTTATTATTTTTATTATTATTTTTTTTATTATTTTTTTTATTTTTTTTTTTATTATTTTTTTTATTATTATTTTTATTATTTTTTTTATTTTTTTTTTTATTATTTTTTTTATTATTTTTTTTATTATTTTTATTATTATTTTTTTTATTATTTTTATTATTATTTTTTTTATTATTTTTTTTATTATTTTTTTTATTATTTTTTTTATTATTTTTATTATTATTTTTTTTTTTTTTATTATTATTTTTATTATTATTTTTATTTTTATTTTTATTATTTTTATTTTTATTATTTTTATTATTTTTATTTTTATTATTTTTATTTTTATTATTTTTATTTTTTTTTTTTTTATTTTTATTATTTTTATTTTTATTTTTATTATTTTTTTTTTTTTTATTTTTATTTTTATTATTTTTATTATTATTTTTATTATTATTTTTTTTTTTATTATTATTTTTATTTTTATTATTATTTTTATTTTTATTATTATTTTTATTTTTATTATTATTTTTATTATTATTTTTATTTTTATTAATATTTTTATTATTTTTTTTTTTTTTTATTATTTTTATTTTTATTATTATTTTTTTTTTTTTTTTTTTATTTTTATTATTATTTTTATTTTTTTTTTTATTTTTATTATTATTTTTATTTTTATTATTATTATTTTTATTTTTATTATTATTTTTATTTTTATTATTATTTTTATTTTTGTTTTATTTTTGTTTTTATTTTTATTTTTATTTTTATGTTTATTTTTATTTTTATTTTTATTTTCAATTTTATTTTTATTTTTATCTTATTTCTATTTTTATTTTTATTTTTACTTGTATTTTTTATTCTTATTTTTATTTCTATTTTATTTTAATTATATCATTTTTATTATTATTTTTATCTATATTATTATTTTTATTTATATTATTATTTTTATTTGTATTATTATTTTTTTTATTATTTTTATTTTTTTTTTTATTATTATTTTTTTTTTTATTATTATTTTTATTTTTATTATTATTTTTATTTTTATTATTATTTTTATTTTTATTATTATTTTTATTTTTATTATTATTATTTTTATTATTATTATTTTTATTATTATTATTATTATTATTATTATTATTATTATTTTTATTTTTATTTTTATTTTTATTTTTATTTTTATTTTTATTTTTATTTTTATTTTTATTTTTATTTTTATTTTTATTTTTATTTTTATTTTTATTTTTATTTTTATTTTTATTTTTATTTTTATTTTTATTTTTATTTTTATTTTTTATTATTATTATTATTATTATTATTATTATTATTATCATTATTATTTTATTTTTATTATTATTATTATTTTTATTTTTATTTTTATTTTTATTTTTATTTTTATTTTTATTTTTATTTTTATTTTTATTTTTATTTTTATTTTTATTATTATTCTTATTTTTATTTTTTATTATTATTTTTATTTTTATTATTATTTTTATTTTTATTTTTATTATTATTTTTATTTTTATTATTTTTTTTATTATTACCGTTATTTTTATTATTACCGTTATTTTTATTATTACCGTTATTTTTATTATTACCGTTATTTATATTATTATTATTATTATTATTATTATTATTATTATTATTATTATTGCTATTATTATTATTATTATTATTATTATTATTATTATTATTATTATTATTATTATTACCGTTATTTTTATTATTATTATTATTATTACCGTTATTTTTATTATTATTATTATTATTACCGTTATTTTTATTATTATTATTATTATTATTATTATTATCATTAATTTTATTAATAGTAAATAAATGAAATAGAATAAAAAGAAAAAGTGAGTAGGAGAAGCATTACAGCATATATTATTTTTTCCTAACTTGAAGCTACTGTATTACATGCGCCCACCTCTGCGGTGGGACCGATCATCTCTACGCCTCCCACGGCCACGTTTCGGCCTTGGCGGTTCTTTTTTTACTTTTCCGAACGTGAGGGGAGAGTATAACGTCGCTTTTCTTGAAGAAAAAAAAAATCAAGTCATGATTGCTAACCCGTTTCCTCCTGCGAGCTTGCCAAAGGATTCATATACATTTGTTATGTATACGTGGCCATGTAATGACATATGCAATGGATAGATACACATTAGAACCGCATAAGGATGACGTCATTTTCAGAAACTCTCGTAATGAGGTTCAGATGATGTCGGGTCAAGATGCGCGCCTTGGGGTACTCCACAAAAGAGTTTTTTCGTCTTTTTTCTCTATCACGTACCTAATCCCGTAGTAGCGGTCGTACAGGAAACATTAGATTAGATTTAATAACGGGAAACCTATATTAGTGACAAATATATCGTCTGTATTATCAAACGTTTCTCAGAATAAATCATACTAAAGGGATGTCTATACTCATGCCAGTGTTTTTTTTTCATAGATCTATTATTTTTATTTATTTATATATATATTTTTTTTTCTAGCGAATTCGATCCCATTTGTGGGACAAAAGGTCCGCAGGTAACTAATCAAAGACTCCTTTGAAGGCTTTAAGCCGGTAAAATGGTAATTTCACAGGAAGTTAATTACATTTCAAAAACCTGTTGTGGGCCAGTGATTGTACGGCAAATAAACAACCACTTTGACGAAAGTGTTAATTAGTTTTCAAAATTGAAAGCCTTCTCAAAAACTTAAAACAGTCTGGTGTTAATCAAAACAAAGCTACTAAACTA
>NC_134796.1:21312044-21322044 GCF_046742065.1 Oratosquilla oratoria
TGTGTGTGTGTGCGTGTAGGTGTGCGTTTCTTCAAACGTATGTTGGTACGCTAACGTACGCCCAAGTGCATAGGTAAGTGATAAGTACGTGCGCGTGTATGTGTATGTATGTGTGTGCGTGCGTGTGTGTGTGTGTGTATGTGTGTGTGTGTGTGTGTGTGTGTGTGTGTGTGTGTGTGTGTGTGTGTGTGTACGAGTGTGCGCGTGCGTGTGTGCACTTGAATGTCCTTCTCCGTCCTTGCTTGGGGCTGTCGCCGCCGCTCCCGGTCCAAGCATTTCCTTCTGCCGTCCAAGACATCCTTCAGTATACAGCCGGCCTTCTCCCTCCTACCCCTCGCCGTTTTCCTCCAGCTCCTCATCCCCCTCCCCCTCTACCTCCACCTCCTCCTCGCCTCTACCTCCTCCTCGTCATCCTCCTCCTTTTCCCACTTTCTCTCCCCCTCCTCCTCCTCCTCCTCCTCCTCCCTCTCCAACTTCATCTTTCCTCTCCTTTTTCTCATTTTCACTCTTTTCATCTCTTTTCCTTTCCACTTCTCTTCCTCCTACTTCTGCTACTTCTCTTTTTTTCTCTTCCTCTTTCTTTTGATCTTTCTGTTTCTCTTCCTCTTCCTCTTTCTCTTCCCTTTTATCTTTCTCTTCCTCTCCTTCCTCTTCATCTTCATGCTTCTACTATTGCTCCCTCCTCCTCGTCTTCTTTCTTCTTTTCCTCCCTATATTTCGGTCCATCATTCGATTCACTTTCTGCTCCTCATCCTTCAAATGACTTTCCTTTTCGTTTCTCTTTTCTCTCATTATTCTTTTCTTGTTTTCTTCTCCTTCTCTACTTTTCTTTTCTCCTTAACAATTTCACCTAAGATCAACCTGTGGCTTAAAAGAAAAGGTAAAACAAATGTAGCCAGAACAAAGCTCATAAAGCCATGTCCACGGATCCGAAGGGATTAATGGAGATGTTTCTTTTTCCAACTTAAGAGCAGGTAACCCTCAACTGATTAAAATCGCTTGGCGGCAGCAAGACCGGTCAAGGAAATAGACGAGAGGGTCTTTAATCCTTCCACTGGGGAGGTGGGTTGGCTGGGGTTAGGGTGTTCCATCATGAGGACAAAGTTAGCTAGAATATATCCTAAAATAGCAAAACAACGCTAACGGGCCAACCTGGTATATATAACAGGACAATGCTACTTCATCTAGGATGGAATGTAACCTTTGTTTAATGAAGGCTTGAATAGAATGGTCTCTCATCCACAATGATTAACTTTTAATACAATTGTGTCTTTATCTATTTATCTATTTGTTTGTTTATCTATTTATTTGTTTGTTTATTTATTCATCTATTTTTCTATTGATCTATTTATTCATTTACTTATTTTAATCAATCAATTAATCAATCGATTAACTTGTATCTTTATTCATCTACCTACTTATGGTTATCATCAATAACAATGATAAGAATAATGATAATAATGATGATAGTGATGATAATAGTGATGGTAATGATGATGATGATAGTGATGATAATGATGATAGTGATGATAGTAGTAATAGTAATTTTTCTGTCTATATATATTTTTAAGGGAGGTAGCCTAGCCAGCTAAGATATGCACCGATTCCCATTACCATTCCCACACCCATTTACTTTACCTCCCATCTTAGCTTCTCATGGATGAAGTTATCATCTTCGTAGCCTGCTCTGTCCGGGTCAGAAGCAATGCAAAAAAGACACACAGAAGGGCCAGCCGCTTCATCTACGCGGCGATCCTCTCGACTCTCGGTGTGCTGGTGACGTAATCAGAGGCCAAGTTGTAAGTTTGAATTCCGCACGTCTCTCCAAAATACCAGCAGTGACTGTCCCAACAGTCCATGCGCATAATAGGGCAGAAGTGAAGGTTTTGACAGTAGCTAGGCGCCTTCTGGCTTAGGTTCCTCTCTCCCTCACCTCTACGAAGTGCGGCACCGCGTTGAAGTGTTTCATGGTTCCCGGCTTCCAGTGACCTTTCCCTCCGCTGTGGTGTTCCCCGCCTTCCGCGTTTTTCAGCCGCGTCCTCCTTCCCTCGCGTACTCCGCCTTGTCCCGCCCGGAGCATTGTCCTCTCGTCTCGTGACCTTGGCCCCCAGTTGACCTTCATCGCGTGGCCTTACCTCATAGACGATATTTCTATAGCGGGACCTTAATCCCTTTTGGCCTTGGATTTAGCTGAACTTCTTTTGTGTGAATTTCCTTTAGGGATGAAATTTTCCTTCGTGTGACCTTGATCCCAGTGTACCTTCACCACCTGACCTTGCCCCCAGTTGACCTCCATTAAATGACTTGCCCTCATAAACGATATTTCCATAAAATGACCTTAATTCCATCTGACTCTTGATTGGCCTTCTCTTGTGTGGACTTCCTTTGGAACTGAACTTTTCCTTCGCGTGACCTTCCCTCCTAACTGACCTTGACGCTACCTGGTCTCTTGCTTCTGGTTGATGCCAGACAATTTTTCTTCAGCTGAGGAGAAGACGCGACCGTAGCGAAAGGACCAAACCTACCTCAAGTAACCTCTTTAGGGTCATACCTTAAAGGTTATCCGTGACTGCCACTTGCCCTGGACATCAAGAAACACGAGAAAAGATGGCTTTGGATGAGAACGAGACTTCACGCAGGACCATTAGGTTTCAGGTTTCAGGTTTCGTTCTAAACCAACTCCTCCTCCTTTCCCTTCCCTTTCTTCTTCCTCTTCCTCTTCTTCTTCCTCCTCTTCCCCTCCTCCTTCTCCTCCTTCTTTTACTTATATTCCTCCCCTTCTCACTTCTTCTCCTCTTCTTCTTCCCCCTCCTCCTCTTCAACCTCTTCCTCCTCCTTCTCCTACTACTACTAATATTTAGTTCGCATCTTCACCCACATTCCTTTTTCTTCATCCTCCAGTGGGCACTTACCTTAGCTCAGCCCACAGCTACCGGCCGGACAGGCGTCCCTCCCTCCCCCTCCTCCCCTTTACCCAACAATCTTTTCGATGACCGGCGCTGTGTCGCGTTCGCCGCCGTCAGTAGCTCCAAGGTGACCGGCGGGAGGTCGAGGTGGGTGGTGGGGGGGAGGGGGACAGAAGAGGGGGGAGAAAGGAGGAGGAAGGAGAGAAGAGGAGGAGGGGTGGTGAGGGGGAGGGGGGTGTTCCTGCATTCTGCGAGCGACAGATGTCCTTCAAGGACGCCACCGGTTGAAGGATCGCTGAGGGTCATCTTATACGGCCGCGTCGCCTGTTTGTTACGTGACCAAGAGATTCCTGCATTTCCACCGCCTGGACAAAAGTCTGTGGTGTTGTCCGGGCTGCGTCATCCTTGCAATGAGATGAACGCCATCAACATAATGAGGCAACCGTTCTATTCCTAGTGCCGCCACTCCTTCACCTTAACGATATCCAGGCTGAAGTCAAACGACTGTATTCAGGCGAAGAGAGTGTCACACTTTTCTCAACAGGAGTCTAATTGTGGAAAACCTGAATAATTTCCCCCAAATTACGAAGAGGAGGTTCTCAAACATTAAGAAAATCGTCTGACGTTAACCAGAATAAAATATTAATTGTTAAGGATCGTAATCAATTTGGACATCGTGATGTGCGGGTGTTCTCTTACCCAATCGTTATTGCTTCAGCACATCAAACTCCACACAAACAATTAATCAAAGAGTTTCCACGTTAGCATCGCCGAGGGCGCAATTGTAATTATAATTATTTCTATTACCTCTCTCCCTCTCTCCACAGACACACACACATACATACATACATATATATATATATAGATATATATATATATATATATATATATATGTATATATATATATATATACATATACATATGTGTATATATATATATATATATATATATATATATATACATATATATATATATATATATACATATATATATATATATATATATATGTGTGTGTGTGTGTGTGTGTGTGTGTGTGTGTGTGTGTGTGTGTGTGTGTGTGTGTGTGTGTGTGTGTGTGTGTGTGTGTGTGTGTGTGTGTGTGTGTGTGTGTGTGTGTGTGTGTGTGTGTGTGTGTGTGTGTGTGTGTAAAGTCCAGGAAGGAGCAGAAGTACTTTATTCTCTAACGTTTCGACAGTCTTCTTCAGAGAGATAATGGTACAGGCAAATTGAAATACATTGTTTATATACTAAGCGGGTCATCTCACAGGTCTCCTTGGAATAGAGTTCGTTGTATGTGCCCCCTTGATGATCAATTTTGCTGTAACGTGTGCTAAATTTACAAATCCTTCTCTATGATTGGTTGAAATAAAAGTGTTGATATACGCAGCTTCGATAGTTTTTCTTATCGTCTTTTTCATACCGGTGTGTAGGATTTTGGTGCTGTTCCAATTAGGCATATGGCCGTGTTGTGTAGCGTGTAGCCTAATTGGAACAGCACCAAAACTTGTGCGTGTGCGTGTCTGTGTGCTTGTCCTTTTGTATTTGTGTGCGCGCGCCTGCTTGTGAATTTGTGTGTGTGTGTGTGTGTGTGTGTGTGTGTGTGTGTGTGTGTGTGTGTGTGTGTGTGTGTGTGTGTGTGTGTGTGTGTGTGCGTAGATGCGTGCATGCATATATATTTGTGTGCGTGGATGTATGCATATATGTGTGTGTGTGTGTGTGTGTGTGTGTGTGTGTGTGTGTGTGTGTGTGTGTGTGTGTGTGTGCGTGCGTAGATGCGTGTGTGAATATATGCATATGTGCATGTTTGTGTAGGTATGTACGTGTGTGTATGTACATATGCGCGTATGTGTGTGCGCACTAGACGCCTGTTTCTTGGGGCTCGTCAATGCCCGACATTAGACGATCGGCGCCTCCAATCCCACTGCCCACTTCCAACCCGCAGGGCTCCCATTCCATCTGACTAGGGTCATCCATGACTCACACACATACTCCCTCCCTCCCTCCCTCCCTCCCTCCCTCCCTTCCCCTCTCCCTCCCTCCCTCCCCCCCTCCGTCTCCCCACTTCACCCTCACTCCCTCATCGCCCTCCGTCTTCCCATTTCATCATCACTACACTCTCCCTCCATCCCTCCCTCTCCTCCTTCCTGCAGTCCCGCGTGTGTGTGTGTGTGTGTGTGTGTGTGTATATCTCTCTCTCTCTCTCTCTCTCTCTCTCTCTCTCTCTCTCTCTCTCTCTCTCTCTCTCTCTCTCTCTCTCTCTCTCTCTCTCTCTCTCTCTCTCTCTCTCTCTTTCTCTCTTTGAGCCAGCCAGCCAGCCAGAGAAGATGTGAGAGGGGGGGGGGCAAAAATGTTTTATCCACCTGGATGGAGGTTTTGCCTCCATTTCGCATTCGCATTCGCTCCCCCACCTTCTCGACCCCTTTTCATTCTCCTCCTCCTCCTCCTCCCTTCCTCTTACTTTTCCTCCTCTTCTCCCTCCTCTTACTCCTCTTACTCTTCCTCCTCTTCTCCCTCCTCCTCTCCCTCCTCTTCCCATATCTCCTCTTACTCCAGCTCTCTCCAACTTTCAACTTTCTCGCCCCCTTTTTATTTTCCTCTTCTCCACTCCCTCCTCCTCTCCTTCTTCCTCCTCCCCTTCCTCCTCCTCCTCCTCCTACTACAACTACTACATTTCCTCTTTACCCTCCTGCTATTCCTTCTTCTTTTCCCCTTCTTTTTCCTCTTCCTCCTCCTCCTCCTTCATCTTTTCCTTCCCCCTCTTCTAATCCTTCTACTCCCTCTATTCTTCTTTTTACTCCCCCTCCTCCAACTCTCTTTTCTTCCTCAACCCCACTTCTTTTCCAGCTCCCACTCCTCCATCTTCCCCTCCCCCAACTCCCCCAACTCCCCCAACTCCCCCTTCTCCTCCAGCTTCCCCTTACAACTGCTCCTTCAACACCCTTCCTTCTCCAACTCCCCGTTTTCCAATTCTTCGAACTTCAATCGCTTTGAGTTCAATTGACCAAAGTCTAATTCTTTCCCGCGTTTTCCTCCCTTTCCACCATTTTCTCCCTCTGTGCCGCCTCTTTCTCCTTCCATCCTCAAATCTTACCCCCCTCTTACTTCTTTTCTTTCTCCTCCTTCCTCTACCCTTTCCCCTTCTCTTCCCATTTCGTCCTTTTCCTTTCTATTCCTCCTCGTTTTTCACTCCTTCACCCCTTTCCTTCCTCCTCCTTTTCCTCTTCCTCTACCCCCTCTTCTTTCTCTTCCTCCTTCTCTTCCTCTTACTGCCTCCCCAATCATCTATCCCCCAATCTTTTTCTTGATTCCTGAAGGGTTTTGTTCTAATGTAGCGTAATCCCTCCTTCCCTCCTTTCTTTCTTCACTCGTTCCTTTCCTCCCTCCTTCTCCCCTTCCCCCCTCCAATTCCCCCTCCCTCTCCCTCCAATCTCATCCACCGTTCTCATTTCCTCCATTTACCCTTTTCTTTCTTCTGCTTTTCTCTATTCCGCTTCCTCCTCTTCTTCTTTTCACTCAAATCTGCCTTTGTTTTTTTCTAATGTCTTCTTCTTTTTCCTTTTCCTCCTGATTTCCTTTTGTCATAACTTCAGGACCTTTTCCGTCCAGCCTTCCTTGTTCCATCCACCCCTTCCCTCGTCCATCTCCCACTCCTATCCCTCTCCTCTCCTCCCCTTCCCTGTCTTTCCCTTTCCTTCCATCAGCTTTCTTATCCATTCCCTCCCCAATTCGCCTTCTGTTCCTTACCCTCCCTTTCCTTCGCCTTCCTCCTTTGCCTTTGTTCCTTTTGCTCCCCTTTCCCTCCCTTCCCCTTTCCCTCCCCCACTCACCTTTTATTCCCTCTCTTCCCCTTGCCTCCCCTTTCTTCTTTCCTTCCACTTCCCTTCCCTTCATCCTCTTCCTCTCCCTTTACCCCTTTCCTTCCCTTTCCCTCCCCTTCCCTTCATCTTTTCCCTCCTCCAATCGGTTTCCTGTAATTTCCTCCTCCTCTCTCCCCCTCTCCTTCCCTTCATCCTTTCCCTCCTCCAGTCGGTTTCCTCTTCTTTCCTCCTCCTCTACCCCTTCCCCTTCCCACAGCCCAACTCGCCTTTCTTGCATTTCCCCTCCCTGCCTGCCCCGCTCCCCTCCTGACTCGATATCCTCACCACTCTAGTCGGAATAGACGCACCAGAGGAGAAGGTGGAAGAAGAGGAGAAGTAAAAGAGGAGGTGAAAGAGGAGGAGGAGGAGGAGGAGGAGGAAGAGGAGGAGGAGAAAGAGGAGGAGGAGGAGGAGGAGAAGGAAGAGGAGTAGGAGGAAGAGGAGGGAGGTCATTGCTCACGCCATCATCCCGGACCTCTGCGGAGGGAAGGGAGGGCGCCTCGCCTCGCCTCGTCTCGCCTCACCCGCTCGCGCTCGTCTCCACTCCCGAGGAGGGCGGGATCTCAGGACTGGAACCTGTATTCGACCCGCCGTCAGGAAGTCAACTATTTTCTCTCCCCCCCCTTCTCTCCCCCCCTTCTCTCTCTCTCTCTCTCTTTCTCTCTCTCTCTCTCTCTCTCTCTCTTTATCTCATTCTTCCTGTCTGTCTGTCTTTCTCTGTCTGTAGATAAAATGGAGAAAAGGTTAGACTTTTGATGACAGAAGACTGGTGGGCTGAGTGAGGTACTGTGACCCTTGGTGTGAAATAATGGCCTCCTTCCATTATAGGAGCACATTAGGAAACCCAACGATGTGTAAACAAGCCAAGATGAAGCAGCTTACCACCTACATGAGTTTCTGTGTTGGGCAATCCAGGGAGAGCTTGTAAAAGGTGATATCGTTGGGATACGTCCATGAGAGAGGTGGCACCCATCGGGTTTTTGAAGCTTGATTACCAAATCCAACGTTACTCTCTTTGACGAAGGTTGTCCAACCGAGACGTTAGGTGTTAGAATTTAGTTTTCATAACTGTTCATTACTGCCACCATAAGAAGTGCAATTGTTAAAATGGAGAGGGAAGGAGGAAGGGGAGAGAGGGAGGGAGGGAGGAGAGGTTAACTAGAAGAATGAAGGAAGTAGATGGAGCACAAACGCCGGAGGAAAATTCCAAGAGAAGATGTCATGGAAGTGACCTGATGTGGGCGTTGATGATCGAAGAGACCCGCAAGAGGGCAGGAGTCCTCCTCCTACGTACTCGCCAACGCCAACACGGTTATCAAAAACCTGTGCACACGGAAGAGTTCCCTCAAGGTTTCTCCTACACCAACTCCTTCTTTTCTTCCTCTTCCTGTTCCTCCTCCTCTTTTCTCTGCTCCTCCTCCTCCTCCTGCACCTCCTCCTTCTCCTCCTTCTCCTAGACTAAGCGCGATGGGTTAATGTACATAAATTAAACATAAACGTAACTGTCAAGCTCTGGGTTAAACCCGTCCACCATAGAAACATCTAGTTTAACTCTATCCTGCCCCGATGTTCCTTTAATCTTGATGACATCATCTGGCGCTTGCTTGAATGAAACCCTTAGTGGTACCGAATTCTTCCCAGTGGGTATGAAACGGTTCGAATCGCTGGGGGCGGGGTTTGCTATGATAAGATGGGTGTATGGAGGTGATAGCACGGCATCAGAATGATGCCCACCAGGCATCTTTAGGGATCGACGGCTTCCGTGAAATTTTTTACTCGAGTCGACCCTCACACCGTCAAGGGCTTCACCAAGATGAATGAAATTGCCCGGGAAGAGTCTGCCCGAGATGTTATTATTAACAGTATTTTGTCTCCCTGGGACTTCTTAAGATGAATAAAATCGAATGAAGAAACCAGAATAAGATGTAATAAGACCGTTGTGGGAGGAGGGGTCTCCTTCAGCTGAATGGAATAACCTGCCAGCAGACAGGACAGATGTGACTAAGACCGTAGTAAAATGTTAATTTTTCTTTATTTTTCATTTTACCATTCATTCATCTTTTTTATTCTCATTATGTATCTATGCTATTAATGGTTTATTTTATACGTTGATTTATTTATGTTAATCTATTACTTATTACTTATTTACTTATCTATTTACATATTTACTATTTATTTACTCATTTATTTGCTCGTTTGCCTGCTTGTCTATGTGTTTATTTTTGAGTATGGTCCTCGTAAGGGGAATTGATAGACTTAAGAGTGCATCATTTTTGTATCAGTAGCCATATAATACTTGGAAGATATACAATCCCTAAATGGCCATTTACACGGTCAAACTGTTTGTCAAACCCGGTTTGTCAAAGAAAAGCCCCCATTCACACGGTCAAACATGACTTCAAACACTTGTTTGACAAACCGGGTTTGACAAACCGGGTTTGACAAACCGTTTCACCGTGTAAATGGCTCTTAAGAACACCGCCCGGCTGTTGAAGAGAGTGATGAGTAAGTGAACTTGTGGAATGATGAAGGTTCCCAGGCATGTAGAATAGTTTTGAGTCCAGTTATATACTATAGTAGGTTAATAAGTGAATGAATAGATGAATAGTATGATAAGATATGAAACTGTAAATGTATAGAAAAAGTGAAGTAATTGAGTAGATAAGTGCGTAGGCGGATAGATAAATGAGTACCGTAGATAAATTAATAGGTAAATAAGGTATTACATCATATCATTTACGTGTTTTTCTAAATAAGGTATTACATCATATCATTTACGTGTTTTTCTGTTTGAGTTATAAAACTTAGAACTAATACATAAAGTCGTTCGTGCAAGAAGTTCCAATTACTAACGACGTTGTTGGTGAAGTTGGTTCTTCCTAACTCTCGAATAATTCTACGACGTTATAGGTAGATTCCATTGTTTCTCTTCTGATTTTCATTCACTGATACTACACGTGGGAACTGCAATATGCCTTTTTATAGATATAAAAAACGAGTAGAATGAAAAATATTTCATGAGCAGATGAATTTACATTTCGTGTGGATGTTGTGTAGGATAGACGATCCCCTCATTGGTAAGATCAGTTGTTCATAAGTACTTTTCATATCCTTACAATAGAGCAGGTTCGTATTTTCTGCAACTTGACGAGGAGTCTGCAATGGCCTGATTGCAGAAGTAACTGCAATTGCGAAAGTTCGCGTACAGTTATACAAGTATATTCTAATGCGCACGTG
>NC_134796.1:21329544-21334544 GCF_046742065.1 Oratosquilla oratoria
ACACACACACACACACACACACACACACACACACACACACACACACACACGTCTCCTTAACCCCCTTCCGTACCAGGTGACACTTTTTCATCATCGTGGTTGTCTTCAGGCTATATAGAGTAACCAATCTCGGGGACACCCCTTCGATAGCGAACGAGCTGTGAACTGTCCCCGTTAAGCCCTTCCGCAGAGGGTGGCTGCCATCAAGCTATTTCATTCATCTCCATGTCACCCCCACCAACTCAGCGCCGAGCAACGCACCCTGACCTCCTCATTAGACCCCGGCAGGGGACAAAAGAAAAACTAGAAAAATAAATAGAAAATAAGGACGTGGTGTTAACCGTGACGGAGATAAGAAGAGAGTTATTAGTGGAGGAGGAAGAGAAGGTGGAGGAGAAGAAAAAAAGGAATGGAGAAATTGGAAAGGAAGGTGGAGGAAGAGGAAGAGAAGGGGAGACTGAGGATAAAAAAAAAGAGGGAAGACACCAAAAGGAAACAAAAAAGAAAGTGGAGCAGAAGCCACATCCTCCAGAGACTAGGAGCATCCTGGAGAGCCGGTCTGGAGTCATTGGACCAGAAGTCGAAGACACACAGAAGAGGAGGATGATAAGAAAGAAAGAACCTGAAAGACAGCCAAGAAAAAAAAAAAACAGATTACAAGGACAAGAAGTGGAGCCAGATGAACGCAAAAGTGTAAAATAGAAGAAGAAAAAGGATCTGGAAGACATCCAAGAGGAGAGAAAAATCAGAAGAAACATCTGACGAAAGGAAGCAGCAACTTGGTATCCTGGTGATGAGTCAAGGGAGGAGGAGAAGGAGGAGGAGGAGGAGAAGGAGACACTAGGGAAGGTAGACGAGGAGAAGAAGGAGGAGCAAGAGAAGAGAATAAAGGACTATGGAAAAGATAGGGAATCGCGAACAGCAGAAGCAACACCAACTGGAGGTTATGGGAATAAGGAAACTGGAAACCAAAGATGTGAAGAGGAATGAGAAAAAAGAAGGGGAAGAAGAGGAGGAAGAGGAGGATGGGAAGAAGAGGAATAGGAAAAGAGGTAAAAAGAACAGGAGAAGGGGCACTAGAAAGTGTTAGAGAGGTAGATAGAGTGTGAGAGACGGAAGAAGAGGAGTGAAAAGATGAAAGAAAAAAGAGAGAAAAGGTAGGAGTGAGAAAAGGAGTGAAGGTGAAAAGATAGGGAGGGGAGAATGAAAGGAAGAGGAGAGAGGAGAAGAAATGATAAAGGAGGAGGAAAAGAAAGCAGTAATGGGAGAGGAAAAAGTGACAGAGGAGAGGAAGAAAAACAAGAGAAGAAGGAAGCGAAGGAGCAGCAGTAGTGCAAGAGAGCCAAGGCAACACGTCGAGGAAGATGAGTTAAAGAAATCAGGTCATCTGCAGAGACAGAGAACGGAGAGGTTCTTGTAGCATCGGTGTGGGGAAGTGGAGAGACCTGAGGGCCGGCTGGATGGACATGACACGGAGCAAGAATGGACCAAAAGATACAACCCCGGATAAGACACCATAATGACCACCCGAGGGCGTGCACGCCCATATTCTAATCTTTTGTTCCACGATTGTGTAAAAGGCATGTGTGGGTACCTTTATATAGGTGCTTGTAAATATGTGGTTGTATAAGTGTGAATTTACGATTCATTGTATGTGTGTGCTCATGGGTGTACCTGTGTGCATGTGTGTGCGTGCGTGTATTCTCGCGTGCACATGTGTGTGTGTATGTGTGTGTGTGTGTGTGTGTGTGTGTGTGTGTGTGTGTGTGTGTGTGTGTGTGTGTGTGTGTGTGTGTGTGTGTGTGTGTGTGTGTGTGTGTGTGTGTGTGTGTGTGTGTGTGCATGCGCAAGCGTGTGTGTGTGTGTGTGTGCCCCATTAGAGGTATAATATGTCTTGCGTATATGCTGTTCTGATAACACTGGATTAAAACAAGAAAAGGCACAAAAAGAAAAATCCTTGGTGGTGATTCCTCGCTTTCTTTAAAGAGAGGAAGAGTCCAAATTAGGATGAATGGCCTGGTAATGGCAGGTCCCGTGTCTTGAAAAGAAGCAACAGTAAGCGGCTTTTGTTGAACTTTCCTACATGGACAGTGGGAGTAGAAATATTGGCAATAATTTTTGTATTTTCAACAGAATGAGAATTTATGAAGTATATATGTGTGCGCGTACGTGAGCGCGTGTGTAAGTGTGTGATTCACCATGGTCTTGGATCATGTGTTGGACTCGTGATCGGCAACTATTTCCCTCCCAGAAGAGAGCTCAAAGCTCATATACAGTATGACCGATCTATGGGTAATACTATGACCTTACACGCACACACACACAAAAAAAAACTACCCGCCCACAAGAGTTGAAGTAACGACTCGCAGCACAGCAATAATAAAATTATTTCAGCTCTGGGCTGGAATCGAACCCGGAGTGCCGCAGTGGCGGCCGCGAACGCTACCACTGCACCATCAACTCGTGTGTGTGTGTGTGTGTGTGTGTGTGTGTGTGTGTGTGTGTGTGTGTGTGTGTGTGTGTGTGTGTGTGTGTGTATGTGTGTTTGAATATGCATGTACGGTTTCTCCAAGGGTTTTCTACCTGTTCCTTAACCCATAGAATGCGGAGAGAGAGGTACAGGACAGAACTCCCCTCAGTTGAATAAAAACCGCCTGACGACAGCCAGAACCTTATACAAAGCTATGTACGACAGCCTACGGGTCTATTAGTCCTCACATATACCAGTCACTATGACTAATGGCATCTCAATGTAAAAAATCCACTGTCTCAGTCTCCACCATCAATTCAACTTAACTCGACCATTGTTTTCGTAATATAACGGAATCAGTGTTCGAACGGTAGGGAGGGAAGGAGTGGAGTGGAGTGGGAGGAGGTGTCTGTGGCATCACCATCCCCATCACCATCACCATCACCATCACAAATCACCATCACCATCACCATCACCATCACCATCACCATCACCATCATCATCACTGGAATCATCACAACCACTGCCTGCCTTGATCGGATGAATCAGCTTCATTCCAGAGGTCCCTTCTTCAACGGAATGTAAAATCTAACTTTAAACTCAATAAAATGTGTAAGACATGACATATGGCTAAAAAGCTTGAAACAAATACTCTTCAGACAGACCGAGTGCAGCCATTCAGATGAATAAGATCGCCCAGTGACAGTAAGATAAAAACCAACACAATGTGGCTTTTCCACAGGACCATATTGCCACTTTCATTATTTCATTTTTTTTTATATACTTATTCATTCATAATTATTCACCTATTACTTTACCTATTCAATATTTCATACATTAATACTTATATTTGATCTATCAGTCCTTGTTCATTTATTTATTCATTGACTTAATTATTGACTTATTGATTTGATTAATTACTTCATGATCAATCTATCTTTTCTTTTGTACCCGGCCTTGTTATGGACCAATAGGTCTCCTGATGGCATGCTTTGCAAGTGAGAATCTTAGCAAATGATAATGACAACAAAGATAACTTCCAGGTTTCAATGTAGCGACCAATACCTTCATCGCACCGTCGTCATCACTTTATCACTAAATAATTTTCATTGTGCAGCAACTGTTAACCCGGTCACTAACGAGAGAGGGTCTGTAAGATTAATAAAATCGTCTGGCGGCAGTAAGAATCAAAGTAAAATTGACACCCTGTGTGGAAGAGATTTTAAATCATCATCAATCATCATAATCATCATCATCATCATCATCATCATCATCATCATCATCATCATCATCATCATCATCATCATCATCATCATCATCATCATCATCATCATTATCATTATCACCACCAGAAACATCCTGACGACGTCTGCTGTCAACATCACGACAACCACTAAACCGTTGCCACACCAACCTCAATCAGTACTGTACAATCACCTCCATATGATCCCTGCCACCACCACCACCGCCCCCACCTTGACTATCACCATCACTGACATCGTTAGTACCATGACCCTATTCACCACCAGCATTCCCACCACCACTACTTACAAAGGATTACAAAGGCGGAGCATGCCGACAGGAGACCTTTTGGTCCATTTCTAGGTCGGATGCGAAAAAAAATAATAATAATAATAAATGAACAAATAAAAACTATAATAATGTAAATAGATAAAATACATGAATAAATGCAAACAGGTAAATAGTAAATAGTAAATAACAATAAATTGACATATAAGTAATGATAAAGGAGAATCAAACGGATAAATGATAACAAAACAAAAACAAATAATATAAAATAAATGATAATCATTACAGCATCTTGCTTAGGTGTTTATCTAAATGTTCCTCAAAGCTTCGAACTGAACTACATTGCACTGCCTCTGCAGGAAGTGTATTCCATTCATTAACTACACGATTGGCGAAGTTGTTTCTATCCACTTCTAAATTGAATCTATTTGAGACCATTGTTTCTTGTTTGATTCTCATTCAGTGTGAAAATTTGGTCACTTTTGATGTTGTCAATTCCCTTTGGAATTTTAAAGTCACCTCTAAGTCTACGCTTTTTCTAGGGAAAACAGATTCATATGTTTTAGTCGATTTTCGTTTGATTTATTTTTTATATTTGGAATCAGTTTTGTGGCTCGCCGTTGTACTTTTTCCAATCTGTCAATATCTTTAATGAGATTCGGTGACCATACTGAAACAGCATTTCCAAATGTGGACAAACTAACGATTTGTATAGCTTGTTAATGAGTGATGGACTTCTGAAGTCAAAAGATCGCGCAATCAGTCCTAGAATCTTATTTGCTTTCTCAGAGGCTGAAATACACTGCTTGGATGATTTGAGATCGTTACTGATAATTACGCCGAGATCTTTTTCACGATTCACTTTTGTTAACGAATTTCCAAATAGCTTGTAATCGTACTTACTGTTATTTTTACCTATGTGCATTACCTTGCATTTACTAGTGTTAAATTTCATTAGCCACTTTTCAGACCATCCCCGCTATCATCACCACTCACTTAC
>NC_134796.1:21339544-21344544 GCF_046742065.1 Oratosquilla oratoria
ACACACACACACACACACACACACACACACACACACACACACACACACACACACACACACACACACACACACACACACACACACACACACACACTCGGTGGCAGATTGGTAAAGCACTGGCCTCACAAGCCAGAGAACCGGGGTTCAATTCCCCGGCCGGGCGGAGATAAGTTGGGTTTGTCTCCTTTCACGTGTAACCCCTGTTCACCTAGCAGTGAGTAGGTACGGGACGTTAGTCAAGGAGTTGTGACCTTGCTGTCCCGGTGTGTGGTATGTGAGTGGTCTCAGACCTACCCAGAGATCGGCAAATAATGAGCTCTGAGCTCACTGCCGTAGGGTGGTGTCTGGCTGTCTCGACAGAGACTGCAGCAGATCCGAGGTGAATACACACACACACGCACACACGCAAACACACACACACACACACACACACACACACACACACACACACACACACACACACACATATGCACAATGGCAAAGCAAACGAGGAAGAAGCATTTGTATCCATAAATAAGCTGGACGTAGAATCATAAAGCTAATAATGGAGAATTTATCAACTTTAGCTTAAACCAAGTGTATGGACACTATTCATAAATCTTCAATCTTACCATTTTGATTTAATTCATGTACAACCAAGTTATTAGGTTCGTCAAGAGGTTTATACTATCGCTCTTAATAATAAGGAAAACAATATTTCTTTTGCACTATTTTGTTACGTTGTCAATGACAAAACATTCTGGAACTGTGCCTTCGCGACACTTTGAGCTTCGTGCTCATTACATAACTACGAGGACCCGGGATCAGTTCCCATGACTTTCCGTGCACAAAGGGCGGGTTCGGCAGCGGCTAAGCACTTACTAGCGTAAGTTCTTCATTTGTCACATGACCTGACAAGTTTATGGTTTCCTTAACTACAGAATAACTGTACCGTGAGAGGCTTATATTGTTACAGCAATATTTAGATATAGTACTTACATTACATATCTGAAACAAGGTAAAAATAGAAGCGAATGAGGCGACGCAACGTATCAAAAAACACAAAGTCTTGTCGTCGAACTTTGGAATGTGGCTGTACTTAGGTCAAAGGACAATTGAATCAACCCTGACACAGTGGCAATGCCGAGCATCTAGTTTGTGCTTGTTTGGCGTCCAGTGATTTTATTCAAGTTGGGAGACCAGAACCCTGGACTGAAAAAATGTCTATTGCGTTTCCTTTCAGCATGTGACCTGACAGCCTCTACATGATGTAATATGCCGTCGTATTGTTTGGATTATTATCATAATTCTTTAGTAAAAGTAATTTCCATCCCACAGAATCCTTACGATAAAACAATGCAATAACAATATTTCCAAAACCAACCAAGATGACGCAATAATGAAAGCATATTATTTGTTTTATGTATATGACAAAGAACAACATAGAGCATTAGTCAAGAGCTAATAAGATAAACTACTCTGAGTTGCCTCTTTATGAATGGCAGAGGACGTTTCAGATACGAGTGGAGAGGAAGCGATAGGGGCTCCAATTTCAGTCTTGATTAATGCCTGGGGTTGTGACCCCGAAAAGGAACCTTCCTTCAGATGAAAAATGTCGTTAAATTTGTTTCGTCATACAAGGAATCCTGTTCAGATTATCCAGGATTACTTCTATTCAAACTCTACTTGACACACCAAATACCTCAGAGAGAGAGAGAGAGAGAGAGAGAGAGAGAGAGAGAGAGAGAGAGAGAGAGGAGGAAAGAGGAAGAGAATGAGTGTCATAGAAATACTGTACATGTGGTCAGAAATACAAGCAAATATATCCCTATAAATACATACTCATTTGCGCAAATGCAGACGTCCATATGTATGCTTGTATATATATCTATTGTACGTGTATATGCATACATAGTAACTGTGTATAGTTGTATATGTACAAACGCTTGTGCACATATATTACAAACATACGCATCATACACACACACACACACACACACACACACACACACACACACACACACACACACACACACACACATATATATATATATATAACACACACGCACACGTGCACACACAAACACGTACACACACGTACACACCCACATCATACAATTCAAGTTAACCTGACTCCCATTACGCTGGAAGAGAAAGTAGCTAAAAGTTGTTAAACAGTAAGAAGAATAGTGACACAACATTTTCTGAAACCACACTACCTTACTCATTAATAATTCATCCTTGGACAAAGAACTAATGAACATTGACATCAAATTAACGTCCCAACTACAGAAATCAACAAAATAAGAATATTTTTTCATTGAATGAATTTAATGCTGATTCCTATCTCTTATAACGGCGTTACATGCAATATAATATAGAAATGTCTGACGAAATATTTTTGTCGTTATAAGATTTTGTTGGTATGTCAAAGACATTCCCATCTAGATTCCTACTAAGCCTAGAGTTTCTATAAAGAAAAAAATGAGACACTCACCTAAGGATGTGTTTAGTTTTGACCGAGGTCATTACCTTTGTCCTTTGTGTTTGAACTTCGAGGTGCAAGCAGAAGTCACAGGTAACTTGACTCGAAAACTGGTCAGATAGGGTCAAAAGCATACCTGATACTCCTTATCAACCGGCAGCAACCACCAGAACCGGTGCTGATATTCTAGTAGTTTAATTCTTCTTTGAGCTAGATTTCCAGCTACGTCATATAGTTTTCAATCCAGAGTGACTGAAATCTTGGTAAATTTCTAATTTTTCCGTATGAATATGATCAAGAACGTCTATAGTCTGAAAAGGGTCTTTACTCTTTTATTGTATTTATTTCTATGTAGAGGCCTATATTGTTCCTAATTTCATAAAGTATTCTGCTTATTGCAAGTTGATAATTGTTATTATACAATACAACATTGCACTGTAGACAGCCTCCTCCCTCTCCCCTCCACCCATCTTAGTGAGACACCTTATGGAGAACCCTAAGACCGTTGGCATAAATTGACAGCAATAGCGCGTATGGCAAATTAGAAATAAAAAATAGAGATTGAAACCGATACGTGACCGAGGCCGTTGTCGGGCGGGGCTACGGGTCGGACCAGACCCCCACAATTGGTGCCCCTGGCAAAATCTGGAATGATAACACGGAAGGTATAGGAAAATGACACTCAACAACAGTCATCTTGAACCCAGGACCACTCCAAATGGCGTGGTCACATTTTTCTGAATTACCTCCAGTCGTCAATTTCTTCTAAGATGTCGTTAGACATTGAGGATTTGCTAGACAAGATTTCATCCTACGTGCCATGACAGTTCGTCGAAGAAATGAGGATAAATCATTTCTATAATAGGTTGTGTAGGGTAGGAGAGTGATAATCGTAATGGAGGTAATTGAAAATTCAATTCTCGTGTAATTCACACACACATAAACAAAAATAATAATAATCACGAGAACGTTTTATAAGACACACCTATTTTAGAAATGATTGGCCTTGAGTCGTTTACATTTTTTTGTACTCCTCTCAACATTGTGTTTTGTATTAATTTGAACAGCTTCATGTGAGATTTGATAGGTAGACTTGATATATTTAGCATGAGTTTATTGAATTGACATTGATGATAAATTATCTCGGGATAATGGCATCAATGTACACTTAATAAGACCTTGAAGAATTACGATGAATATTCCATTTATATAAAAAATACAGTCATTGCAAATTTGATATTTTTTTTTATCTCAGCAAACTACCAGAGGCACAAAAAAAAGATATGGCACAGATAGGATGGGAAAGCAGGTGACTTTTCCTTAACCCTCACCCCGTTCTTAGAGAAACTAAATTGTTTGAGCAGAATAGAAAAACAAGTCTAACTACCATCTTCCCATCTAACATAAGGGATAACTTCTAGTGTAAGAAGAAGGTTTCTCTTTTCATTTCTCATCGGTTTCCATCAAAAAAGATGATGGGGGGGGGGTTGGACTCAAAAACTCATCTAAATGAGATTTCTTGGTAGCGGGCACATGACCCTGGCGATGAAAAAAAAAAGTTATCTAGATAGTGTTTATTCATATATGTGTCTCACCTTACTATTTCATTCAGTTGTAAAAGCAATCTTTCCTCCGTTACAGATTCAAGCTCTTTGTATCTTTTCCGATAGGTGTCTATTTTGAATACCTTTTCATCTGAAGGGAACAGACAAAAAATAGATAACCGAACCTTTCGTCACACATTCAACAATGAAGTGAGAAGGGATGTGTGTGAGGAAGAGAGGAGATATCTTGAATCCATCAGGAGAAAAAGAAAATAATAAACTATACGGACGATTTGTTTTTGGGTTGTAGTAGGAATGATGAGGAAGACAAGAGATTTATGACCGTGTCCTCCCCTTCCGGGAAATGCATGGGCTAAGGTGACGTCATGCTCGCCCTCCATAATATCTGAACGTTTTTACTCACCAAAACAACCCTCACTAAGGGATCACACTGAGCTATTTTTCCTCCCACGTCTTACCTTCAGTCTTCACTTGAATAACTAGAATATGACTTCGCTTACAGAAAGCTAGACTTCTCTAAGAATATTTCGATGGTATGTCTAACATTCGTATGGGTTTACATTCTCTTAGTTCATCACTCAGCTTTGCTATGTATGACGGAAAGATAATTTGATATTTGGTAACTGAAGTTGTTTTTACTCAAACAAACTTTCAACGGTCGGGGCTAGTGAAGCCCATGGAACCCCAATGTGATAACCCCTTTATTGGGGTCAGTCTCCTACGACACTGTGGCTGTGCCTTATGGGATTCTGTTCATGGCCAGGGGGATTTATTCACCTGAGGGGCTGGTTGGTTCTGGTCTGAATGGGGTCTCGACCAATTAGGATCCTGTTCAGAGTGACATCAGCCAATCAGTAAACTAGAATTATCAAAACATTGCCAAGAGTGGAAATATATAAAGTATGAAATGGTATTCTTGGGATCAATGTTTTTGATATACGGTGGATGGGGAGCGGGCCAGACTTGTACAG
>NC_134796.1:21349544-21352044 GCF_046742065.1 Oratosquilla oratoria
GGGGAGAATATGGCAGCAAATTAGAAGTAAGTATTAAAGGAGAGGGACTGGAGGAAGTGGATAACATTGGATATTTGAGTGCGATTGTGGTAGGAAAGGGAGGAATGGAGGTGGAGGTAGAATGTAGATTGAGAAAAGCAAGTAAATGCCTTGGGGGATTAAAACGTGTAATGAGAAAAAGACATTTCGAAATGGATGCTAAGAGGAGATTCCATGAACTTGTGGCTGTGCCGACAGCACTGTACTGGGCAGAAACAAGGAACATAAGAGAGGATGAGGGAAAGAGTTTAAATCCGTTTGAGATCAATGCCATAGAAGTATGATAGGAGTTACTAGGCTGGATTGAGTGAAAAACGAGGAGGTGAGGAGGAGAGCGGGGGTAGAAAGAGAGTTGGGAGATAGGGTTGATGAAAGAGTATTAGGATGGATTTAACTCGTGGAAAGAATGAGTGAAGAAAGATTAGTAAAAGAGGTGTGGAAGGCAGAGGTGAAAGGAGTGAACATGAGAGGGCGACAAAAGATGATATGGATGAATGGGGTATAACTGACATTGGGGAAGAGTGGAATGTCTGTTGATGTAAAAAGAGAGAAGACAGAAGATAGGGGGAGTTGAGAATGGTTTTGTATGGATAATGCTATGATGCATGGAAGGGAGTAAGTGAAAGATTAGGGGTGATGGGGTATGTATGAATGATATTTTGAAGCAGCCCGAAGGGATTTCTCCCCGTCTTCTCTTTTTCTGCATGAGGGGACGGAAATGGGGGGTTTATCGATTCAATGAATCGGCCTTCCTGTGGATGTGCTATGTAGTGATTTATTATAAAACTAAGAAAACTAGCCACCTCCTTATTAGAAACAGCCCCCAACAAGAGAGAAAGGAACTTCAGAAATCACATGTCATCTATAGGTTCACATGTACACGAGGGAACTGTGAAGCCCTCCCATCCACCTATATTGGCATGACGACAATGAGGTTATCCCGTCGCCTCTCATACCACCTGACATCTGGAGCCCCTAAAAATCACTTAAGAGAAGCCCACGGCATAACACTAGCAAGAGAGACACTAGAGAAAAACACTGAGATTTTGGATTTATGTACTGACGATAGACGCCTCCCAATTTTAGAAGCGTTGTATATTAAAGAGTTGAGCCCAAACCTAAATGTACAAGCAGAAGACCTTAGAGCCCTTCCAAGCATGAGACAAACCGTTACAAATACAAACATGAGACATAATACCACAAACGCCAATACGAGACAAAACGCCACTCGTCCAACTACGAGACAAAACGCCACTCGTCCAACTACGAGACAAAACGCCACAAACATAAGCATGCCACATTCCGCCACAACACAAACCCGGAGGCTCCCTAGCGCACGTGACATTTCGTCCCTGCCCGCAATACCAGGTGACCTCCCCCAGTGATTAGCAAGTATTGGAACTCTAGTATAAAACTTAGATCTTTACTAGAATCTTTGGATTAATTCTTATCCCTATAGCTACTGAAGAAGGGTCTTGAACCCGAAATCGCGATCTAGCTAATATGACTACATACAGCCAAGTCATAAATTTCCTTCCTAAGGAACACAAATCCATAATAAGGTATATGGAAAATACCTTCAAGAAAATTATTAATGCACAACTAGCCATCACTTTTAATGAAACATATATATATATATATATATATATATATATATATATATATATATATATATATATATATATATATATATATATGTATATATGTATGTATGTATGTATGTATGTATGTATATATGTATATATATGTATACATATATTTATACATATATATATATATATATATAATATATATATATATATATGTATATATAGATGTGTGTGTGTGTGTGTGTGTGTGTGTGTGTGTGTGTGTGTGTGTGTGTGTGTGTGTGTGTGTGTGTGTGTGTGTGTCCGTGTGTGTGTGTGTGTGTCCGTGTGTTTGTGTGTGTGTCCGTGTGTTTGTGTGTCTGTATGTGTGTGTGTGTGCATCCGGTATATATATTCATTTATTTATTCATTTGATGGAGAGATTAGTCGAAGGTCGAAGTGCGAAGGCGAGACAATGTTCACGATTACTATCTCGGGAGGAAGTGGTTGGGTGGATGGAGGTGGTTAATGAATGCAAATAGGGATAGAAAAAAGTAATGGAGAGTTATTATTAGAGTAAAATACTCCCAGTAGACAAGCCTCCTGGCCCGTCATGCGTGGGTGGCGACCTCCGGGGAGTAAAATCGACAGGCGTCAGCCAGATGAATGTATAGAAAGTGTGCCATCGTAGCCAAGTATTTATTGAGATATCTTTAATCTCCATAACAGAAGGTCCCATCATGTGCTAATTAAAATCTTCTAGTGTCAATCAGTAAAATCAGTTGGCCATCGTAGTGAAACGGCTAATCACTCCACTTGAAGGCATTACTTTACCCCGCTCATAAGATCGTATCTGGAGGAGTTGGATTTTCTAGTGAGAGAAGATGGGAATA
>NC_134796.1:21367044-21369544 GCF_046742065.1 Oratosquilla oratoria
ACGGTATCAAAAGCTTTTGCAAAGTCTAGATATATTAAATCTATATTGTTTCTTTTGTCATAATTCGAGACAACTGTGTTGTAGAATTCGAGTAAGTTAGTCACGCAAGAACGTTTCCGTCTGAAACCATGTTGGCTATCATTTATCAAACGGTTACTTTCTAAATGATATTCGATAGCATCTCTGATGATAGTTTCCATTATTTTTCCTACGATCGAAGTCAAACTAATAGGCCTATAGTTATTTGGTTTCTTTTTGTCACCTTTTTTGAATATGGGAGTAACGTTAGCTAGCTTCCATTCTCTTGGGACATCTCCGGATATGATGGATTTCTTGAAAATAATTTCTAATGGAACAACAATCTCATTTTTCATTTCCTTTAAGATTCTTGGATGCCAACCGTCAGGCCCTGGTGTTTTATTAACTTTGAGTTTGTCTATACACCTTTTAATTGTTTCTTTTGTTATATTTACCGTAGTGAGTAAGTTTACCCCAGACTTTTCACAGGTTTCAGTTTGGAATTCACTTTGAGGTGTTTCGTTTACGAATACCGAGCTAAAATAATTGTTTAAGAGATTACACATTCCTTCATTTGAATATTCAAGTTGACCGTCAGCAGATAATAGTGGACCAATGTGATTCCTAACAACCTTTTTATCTCTAATGTAACTATAGAATTCTTTGGGATTCTCTTTGGATTTCTCAGCGATGTTCATTTCGTATTGTCGTTTTCTTTTTCTTATTGTCTTTTTTAAATCTCTCTGTATTGATACATAACTTTCATAGTCATTAGATGCACCCGAGCACTTATATTTCTTATAAGCCTGTCTCTTTTTAGCAATACTTTTTTCAGTTTCTTTGTCGAGCCACTTTGGGCGAGCCTGATTTGGGGGACGTCTGTCCTTAAAAGGAATGTAAGTTTGAATCATCTTAGTGAGCGTATTTTGAAATATTTCCCACATCTGATCTACAGGTCTTTCGTTTAATTTTGCCTCCCAATCTGTAAGCTGAAGCTCCTGACGTAGTTCTATGAACTGAGCTTTACTGAAATCGGGTATTTTAGAAGCACAAGTATCTATTCTAAAATTGTTTAGGAGTTTGAATCTGACTAAGTTGTGATCGCTATTTGCAACAGATTCACCGACTTCTACATCAGTTGCCATGCTTTCGCGGCTAGTGATCAATAAATCGAGTAAGTTTCCATATCTTGTGGGCTCTTTTACATGCTGAATTAAGTAATTGTCACCAAGAAAATCAATCAAGCGACTACCTATATGGCCATGTTCAAGGGTCATCCAATCAATGTCAGTAAAATTGAAATCACCCATTATCAATAAATCCCGGTTGCAGAAACTAGACAGTTCTTGAAATAACAGTTTGTCGTCTGCTAATGATAATGTCTTTGGCCTATATATTACACCTATACTCATTTTTTGTCCATTTGTTTGGGTTAACTCAACCCACAAACTGTCATATGCATCCTGTTTCACTTTCTCTAAAACACAAGCATGAACATTGTTTTTAACGTACAATAGAACACCCCCACCTTTCTTGTGGTTTCTATCCTGATGAAAGTGTTTAAATCCCGCAATATTAAATTCAGCTTCGAACTCTGTACCATTTAACCATGTCTCAGTTATTCCTATCATATCGAGATTTTCGCTTTTGACATACGCCTGTATTTCTTGAAATTTGTTCCTAATACTACGAGCATTAAAGTACATAGTTTTAAGAAACTCCTGATTATTTCTTTTTGACACATTTTGAGTTTCAATATCATGTCTTATATTATCATTTTGTTTTTTATTTATGCCTTGCTCTATATTATTATTATTTGGTCCTTCATTGACATTCAATGCCTCATTAACATTTCTCCTATCAAAATTAACATTTCCCCCATCACGGACATCTGGTCGATTACGGTCATCCGATCTATTTTGTATTGACATTGACCTTTCGCCTTCCAGGGGGTAATTGTCCGCTACCCATATTCAAACTGTCCTTTTTCCTTTATCCATGTATATAAAATATATGCATTGCTATTACTATGTACTTTTTGCACTGAAGATGTAATATACGAAAGCGCTCTTCTTCGTTATTTTCTTTTTCCAAGTGGTGTACTTTGCATATATATATATATATATATATATATATATATATATGTATATGTATATATAATGGCCTATGTGTGCCATCATAGTGCGTTATGATTTGCACTTCTCTCGTAACTCCGCGTTTCCATGTTTGATCCTCCATGGCTGCAAGCGATGGCCATTGATCCTGGCCGTCCGGCCCCATAGGTGCTCAATAGGAGGGTTCTTGCCCCACAGCTGGATGTCAAAAACTGGTTCAAGTTTCTCCTCTGTTCACTACAACACTTATTTCTTCCTGCTTTCTTTCTACTGTCCAATTTCTCTTTCGAATGAAAAAACGTGTGTGAGTCGAGATAAGTGAATATTGAGAGTGAGAGTGTCCTTTTCGTGTCTGTCGCTCGTGAGAA
>NC_134796.1:21384544-21387044 GCF_046742065.1 Oratosquilla oratoria
CAATGATTCAGTCACTCCCCTCATAAGGTGCACAAATACATGCTTAACATATATATATATATATATATATATATATATATATATATATATATATATATATATATATATATATATATATGTATGCATGTACCCGCAACACAAATCACATTGAAAGCCTGATTTACGTTTTTCAGAAAACCAATAGAAATTAAATAACTTGACCAAATTATTTCGTCTGTTACATCCCCTGAAGATGCTGTCAAAGATGAAAACGTTTGGGCTTCCGTCATTTCATTTCTTAGCGTTTCCTGCAGAAAAACACATATGTATATATAATGGAACATATACATATATACATGTATATAAACATGTACATACACACACACACACACACACACACACACACACACACACACACACATATATATATATATATATATATATATATATATGTATATATATATATATATATATATATATATATATATTAGATATATATATATATATATATATATATCAGACAGTCTCCTTAACAGTGATGTCGCTGTTCACTAGCGAATTTCTCATATATATATATATATATATATATATATATATATATATATATATATCTGTGTGTGTGTGTGTGTGTGTGTGTGTGTGTGTGTATGTGTGTGTGTGTGTGTGTGTGTGTGTGTGTGTGTGTGTGTGTGTGTGTGTGTGTGTGTGTGTGTGTATGTGTGTGTGTGTGTGTGTGTGTGTGTGTGTGTGTGTGTGTGTGTGTGTGTGTGTGTGTGTGTGTGTGTATGTATGTATGTATGTATGTATGTATGTATGTATGTATGTATGTATTCTTGTGCTTGTATATTGTACAAAGAGAAAAGTTTCCACATTGCAACTCATGTATGATAACAGGCTGAGCACCGGAAGAAAAATTAGCCTCCAATTGTTACGATTCAGTTGAGTTCATACTAGAACGTGTATCGTTAATTATCTCTCTTTCACGAAAGGCAGCCTCGCAGTGGACTATTCGGACTCCTGAGGGTTGATTGTCTGTTGTATTTCATTGTACCAAGATGTTAGAGAAAAGATATAAAACATTTGGAAACGTGGCATCAATATGGTTCCGACCATGGTGAGTTCTTGAAGGCGACGAAGCGTTTCAAGAGACATGAGGCCGGCCGGCGTAAAAAGCGTGAGATAAAGCCTCGAGGAGGAGAAGGAGGAGTTTGGGGGGTGAGAAGGTAGGAGAATTTAGAGATGAAAAGGAGTGGGGACTAGGACGGGGAGTGAAGGTGTGAGGAAGGAGGCATCTCGATGGGTGGAGGACGAAAGCCGCCTTCAGAAAACAGGACAAATGTGAGAACTCTGCCAACGATGGTGCCATTAAGTCCACAACCTCATCATCATCCAACTCTGCGGCGCGTGGCTAATCGTGGCCACACACGCCCATACCAACGCCCACGCCCAGACTGACACGCGTTTTCTTACATAGATGGAATGACACGGGCGGTAAGGGGAGAGATAAGGAATTGTGATGTCGCCATGTTTGGACATGGTCAGGGTGAAAAGCCTTGATGGGCTCAGCAGAAGACCCCCTCCCATTTAAAAGCAGTCACTCAGTTGGAGTTACCCACCCCACACACACACAGTTTGTATCCCCTTGAGGAGCGAGAGATTGAACAAAAATGTCTTCCTGTAGACAGAATGAATTAATCAAATTTTGTTTTAACCCTCATTTGATTTAAATCATCTAAGAGTGTACAGAAGAAAATATACAGGACGGCTTCAGTCGCAAACGGGAATAAACAAATCAAAACAAAAAACAAAATGTCCCCTAAGGTTTTATCATGAAGCAATATCATAAGGATAAAAAGCCAACACGTACGAGTTGTCGAGTTGTCAGGGACTACTGCCAACCATTACAGCACTCCGTTGTTGTGTAACAGGTTCATATATTTTCAAATGTATATTATTAACACTGCGGCAATCGTATACAAGGCTAATGTGATCACATATATTCTCAACAGAGATGTGTTCGTGTTCTCCCACGACGTAAAATTCATGTAAACAAAACATTCCTGGTCCGTGCATGAGCGCATGCGCCGACGTCACATGTATACAAAGGAAATCATTGTCAAGGAAACGTTTAGTCAGTTGTAACAGTTGTTTCCTAGTAGTTCACTGTTCAGCAACAGAACGTAATCAGTACCTCTGCAGCACGACGGGGAAATTCATCGAGGAAAATAACAACAACTTCGTGATTGAAATAATGACGGGACAGATGTCAAGACAGGATGTGCGCACATATTGTAGATGCAGACAATGAAGAGTCATCAATGACTTGAATGCTCTCATGCAGCCATGCGCACGCACATACATACAAATATGATTAAGTTTATTCTTACACACACGCAAACAAATATGTAAGCAAGCAAACGGGCACATACACGCACACAGATACACACATACACATAAAACACCCACACGCACCCACACCCATACACCCGCGTGTGCACACTTAAACACACACACACACACA
>NC_134796.1:21397044-21402044 GCF_046742065.1 Oratosquilla oratoria
TTGAGAGAGAAACAGAGAAAGAGAAAGAGAGGGTGAGATGGCGGTCCTTCAAAAGAGAAAAAAAAAGAGAAGTAAAGAGAGGAGCAGAGAAAGAGAGAGGGAGAAGGGGGAAATAGAGTATCTCTATGGCGTTACAAAAGAAAGAGAGAAAAAAAGAGACGTGGATAGAGAAAAGGAGCAACTTTGCGATTTTACTAACCAGAAGGAATCTTTTACCTCATGTTTCAAAACACCCCTCTGTAGTGTTATCCCTCAGTTGAGGGCAGAATAAAAATCGTTAGATACTTCACAAAGGTTTACCAAGACCCCTGCTCGATCTAATTCAGTTCAATTTAGTTTGATTTTCACTAAAAAAAGTATCTAATGATTAATTAATTCGATGAATTAGAATTCATCGAATTAATTACTGTAGAGGGAGTTTCCCTCATCTGAATAAAATCGCCCGAGAACAACTCAATTAAACACCAAAATATGTGTCAATCGCAGGGAAAAGGGTTGGTTACTCCCAACCGCACGCAATCGTCTGGCGTTGAACAGAATAAAATCACTGGACTTGAGCGACTTGGGGGGCCTGTCGTCTCAAAAGATTCAGAAGCCAAAGCAAAATTATTACAGTAACCATTAAGCTTTCATGGGTTAAAAGTTTAAATTTTATTTGGTCGCCAATGATCAGCGCTTCTATCCACGGGGGACGACATGACGCCAAAGAAGCGGAGTGGAAGAGACGATCAAAGAGAATGAAGGACGCCAGAAACTTTCTTCTGGTAAACAGCAAAGGACTTTTATCATTATAGGTGGTGGGTCCCCCTCCTGAAGGCTGTCTTTATTGGTCGAGATCCTCTTCCTGACCCCTTCTTCCACTGTGACGTTCTTCTAAGCTGAATAAATCAATTTAGCGCCCATGGGGGACATTATCGTTGCTCAGGATAAATAAATAGCATGAACTCCGTAAAAAATAAACACACACGAAGGGTGAAAACTGTAGAACCTTAAATATTTCCCCCTCCTGCACCTGTTGTTCCACATCTCTTCCCTCTCCCCTCCACCTCCTACCCCCACCTTGTCCCCCACCCCCGCCATGTTGCCTGCTGGTCATTTTGCACACACCCCAACCCGCCGACCCCCCGACCCCCCTGCCCTCCAACCCCCCAATCCCCTGTGCCATGTGTCCGCGGGCATCGTGAAAGTTGTCAACCACCTTTTATGTGTCCAAGATGACGTTGGTATGGGGTTATGGAAGGGAAGAGAGGGGAGGAGAGGAGGAGGAGGAGAAGGAGGTAGAGAAGGAAGTGGTAGAAGGGGCTAGAAACTGCACTATATAGTTGTTGTCACCAGCTCGCATCGGTGGAGAGATGTAAGGACGATGACAAAGAGGAGTAAATGTTTACTTAGCAAATTTATCTATTTACTTATTTATGTATTCATTCATTTAGTTACTTACTTATCTACTTATTCATTTATATTGCTCCTTAGATATTCTTTCTGTCACCAGGTGATGTTCTTCAGTGGGGTGAGAGCCCTGGAAACAGGTGGGGTAAAAAATATTCTGGAATAAATTTTGGTCAATGATAGACCAAGTGATCATTGAAAATGTCCTGGTTATCTTCATAGAAAATCAAGAATTATAACTGCTCCATTACATATCAAACAAATATCGCAATGAAATATGAGACTTTATATTATGACTGTAAATATACAATTCTGTTTTTGTCCATCTTTAATCATCAAAGTGAAAATAAATCAAATTTAATCTAAATCTTGTCTTCAAACTTGCTAGTATTTAGAATCCGCAATAGCTGCGTGAAGGACAATCTTATAGTGATCTTATAAACATGATCAACATTAAAAAAAAAAGAAACGTGTTGTTGATAATAGTTTAAATAATTTATGTCTTGACATATATATCAATGAAGTTTACTTACTCGTTACTCTAATGCACTATTTATCAGCGAGGTCGTTTCTTATTTAAAGTTTTAAAGTTTACTTTTATTTTCTTGTAGAAATAAAAATATATATGAAATCGTATATGAAATTTTGAGGAAAAAATAGAATGTTCGCCTTTTTCATGAACAGTTTACTGTATACCAAAATCATGGAAAAAATAAATCTTAACGTTGTCAAACAATACCAGATGGTTAAACTTTGTGCTCTGTTTACCTGCATTTACATCTTGAAGTCCCGTGAAAGCGAGAAGATTTCAGTAAACTATCTATCTACTTTTACACTTCAAATCCACTAAGAAAGATCTTAAAACTTTATTTGTAAATTGCTGACATGCATTTGCACCTTAGGAATCCTCTGTGATGCTTTCTTCCCCATTTTTTTTCCCTATTTCGAATCTCCATGCATAATTGTATGCGACACTATTCGAGAGCAGAACGAGTCGGGTGACACTGCGCGCGCTGAAGAAATTCCTTTTTTTTTTTTCTTTTTTATTAACGCTGACCAGTGCAGGGACCAAACCCTCTGGAACCCCGTGTGTGTGGCGGGGGGGGGGGGACATCGCTACCGCTTCACCCCCCACACCTACTCCAGAAGTTGCAGTTCCTGTGCGAAAGACTCTTCCTGTGTTGAAAAAAAAAGATAGAAAGAGGGAGAGAGTTAGAGATTAAAAGGCAGAGATTAAAAGAGAGATAAGAGAGAGAGAGAGAGAGAGAGAGAGAGAGAGAGAGAGAGAGAGAGAGAGAGAGAGAGAGAGAGAGAGAGAGAGAGAGAGAGAGAGAGAGGAGAGAAAGAGAGAAATAATCTGCAATAAATCAAGGAAGAAACAGACACAAAGGAGGAGAGAAAAGGAGAGTGCAAAAATCATGAGAAGAATTAGAAATATAAGAAATGAGAGGGACAAATTGCCCGAATATTAGGGACTTGAGCAAAAAGTGGATCTTGTGTTGGCTACCATTCCAATTATCACTTCCTTCATCAGCCATCGATGGCGGACCACGGTGACTTGACAGAGAAAAATGGATCCGGTGTCCATTTTTTTTTTTTTTTCTGGTTGCCACAAAAAAAAAAAAAAAAAAGACCTGTATGGACCCTTCCAGGGTCCCAGGAGCTACAGATCTTGTATGGGTGGTTGAGGGGAATACCCAGTTGGTGGACTGCGGGGCTCCAAGAACCGGCAGGGGTCGCCATGCAGTTCTCCTGATTCAGGGAAAACAATAGAAAGTACCCGCGGCGGCCTGTGCTTCAATAATTTTCATAGATCTTACGTTCATATGCATGGAGACTCAAGACATGTTGAGGCGCGCGCGTGTACGTATGTGCGTGCACATACATGCATGACTGTGTTTGCAAGCGTATATGAACAACGCAGTGATTTTTCCAACACAGTATAACACGCCTGTGTGTATGAGCGTACGTGCGCGATGATGGCAGCCACTTAGCCTTCTAAGCGGAGCGTACGGAAGACTCTTGTATCCACTGGGCGTGTGATCGCCCCTGCGTGTCAGAGTGACACCCATGCGAAGGATAATTTCCACACCCAAGGGGTCGAAGCCCCTCTTGTTCCCGCCTATCTTTCTCCTTCCTCCTTCCTTCTCCCTGTCCTCCCTCCATTCCCTCCCAGTTTCTCTTTTGCTCACAAAAATCCACAAAAACACACCTGGACAAATGTGTGTGCAATAATGATGATAATAATAATAATAATAATAATAATAATAATGATAATAATGATAATAATGATAATAATGATCATAATGGATAATAATGATAATAATGATAATAATGATAATAATAGTAATAATAGTAATAATAGTAATAATGATAGTAACGATGATGATGATGATGATGATGATGATGATGATGATGATGATGATGATGATGATGATGATGATGATGATGATGATGATGATGATGATGATGATGATTGATGATGATTGATGATGATGATGATGATGATGATGATGATGATGATGATAGCAACAACAATCGGTTTATTGGGTATAGCAGCATTACTGTTGAAAAAATACATCCTACAAGATTATATAATTATAAAAATATGACAGTGAAAAGATGTTACAAGCATTCAAAAATAAAACAAAAAAACAGTAAGCTAAGGAATTGATGTGTAATACGACAATGTTAATTCTTGTTGCTGATAAGTTCACAAATGTCGGTATGGGGCTCTTCTTATACCGGTCGGTGCCTGCCGTGATTGGCTTGACGGTATTATGGTGCCGCACCTGCAACCGTGGTCGTGGTACCTGTGGAGGTAACAGGTTCCTGTGCCGAGGATGTTTAACTAGGGTGACCGCAAACGACCTCAGACTGTGAAGATAGCGGTCAGCAATGGTAGGTAGTCCTAGTGTGGAGAGAGGGTGCTGATAGGTGGTGTATTCTTTGCCAAGGATTGTCCGATTGGCTCTTTTCTGCATTTTCTCCAGCTGTCGCTGCTACGTGATTGTAATTGAGGAGGCCCAGGAGGGTGATGCGTACATCGACTTGGGCAAAATGAAGGATGTCTTGAGATCTTCAGCCTGAGCCCCTAATGAACTCAGTCGACGCAGCATATACAGCTTGTAGGAGGCTGCCCTGGCGGTGTTCTCCTTCCAGGTCAACTTATTGTCGACGGTTATCCCCAGCAGCTTAGTTGACTGGACCACTTGTAGGGGTTGGCCGTCAATTGTCAGCAGGGGAGGGGGAGAACGCCATTGGAGGTGTGGAAGTGCATTACCACAGTTTTCTTGTGGTTGATGGAGACTTTGTTCTGCACTGTCCATGTGTGTAGCTTGTCCAGCGTGTCCTGCAGTGGGTCGTAGTTCAGGTCAGTGTTAGACACAGGAATCCCCACCGTGCAGTCATCAGCATATTTCCACCTGTGCGGTGTACCTCCCAGGGCATCGTTAATGAGTATCCGGAAACACAGAGGCCCCATTCTTGTTCCCTGTGGTACTCCACAGGATAGTTGCTGGACTGCAGAGACGTGTCCCTGATATCTGACAGCTTGACAACGGTCCGTCAAGAAGTCAGATAGCCAAGCCACCAAGGAGGTAGGAAGGCCA
>NC_134796.1:21409544-21412044 GCF_046742065.1 Oratosquilla oratoria
CTATTTCGTCTCTTCTGCTTTTAATCTGCATGGCCCTTCTTTTAATTAGGTCATTTGTAGATTTGGAGTATTTGTTTTCACTAATACTTTTTGTACTTCCTACTTTCTCCGCCGATTCCTTAATGATATTCACTAAATTTAAATTCATGTCTTCGACTTGTTAGTTCTTGAAGCTTCGTATCTATTTTTAATTTCTAACTGAAATTTATTATTATCCCCTTTGCAAGGCTTCTTTTCTTTTTTTAAAATAGTTTATTTCTCTCAGCTCTGAAACTGAATCTATCAGTGCAACCTACCATTCTATTGTCATTTCCTATGTTGACTTTCTTTATGACCATAACATTGCTAACACTCTTGCTCGCATCTCCTAATATGAAGTTTACTTCGTTCTTTGTCGATTCATTTGGACTCCTCCAGGTCCATTTACGACCTACATGCTTTTGGAAGGAATTGTTTATTATTATCGTGTAGTTCTCTGCAAAATTGACTAACATCTCGCTTCTGTCATTTCTTTCACCTACTCCAAAATTCCCAATGCACGACTCATCCCCCATCTTCTTCCCCACTTTAACATGAAAGTTGCCTATTACCAACGTGTACTTACTTTTTTCTTGATCCATTACCTGACTTAAGTTATCATAGAAGAACTCAATTTCATCGTCTGAACTCCTTGAAATTGGTGCATAAACCTGAAATGTTTTTAGAGTGTACCTTTTACACAGCCTAATCACAATTCAAGCTACCCTGTCTGATAAACTACTTAATTTAACTACGTAGAACAGGTGATGACTATCTTGTAACTGTTTCAACTTTTCTCCCGCTCTTCGGACTTCCCTCAGTCCCACGATGTCCCACTTGATGTTCTCTAGTTCTTCCACTAAAATATTCAATCTGTGGTCTTCTGAGAGGGTTCTTCCGTTGTAAGTATAGATCTTCATTTTCTTTATGCTATCTAATGTCCAAGACTTAGATCTGCTTGGACAGTGCCTACTCACATTCGATGGCACACTGCCCGAAAGCACACAAGGCAATGTGGTTGGACATTTAAGAGACGATGATCCAACAGGAACACTTGGTTTTCTTTTGGTTGTGCAAATCGTGGTTTCTACGAAGGAGTTTTGGCTGTAACCTCACCTCCCTGACAACTGGTTTCTGGTGAGATATTTCTCTGGTGTCACCTTATTCATTATATTCGGTGGACCCCTCTATACATCTTTAGGGTGCCCAATTATCTACGATGTCATTATGACGGTACCCCATATATCTATGAGGAATTTCCTTGTTCGCCATAAGGGACGTGCCAGTTACCACTGGGTCCTGTGAATGTATGTGCGAACTACTTTTTGTCTCATCTTTCTTACAAAACCTGTACGATATGGGTGACCCTGCAGATATTTCTTCTCTATCGACATATCTTTTGTAGTCGTTAAGATTACCAAGCCTATCCACCACGTCAAGGTGTCAACTCTCGGATATGTATGTATGTATGTATGTATGTATGTATGTATGTATGTATGTATATATATATATATATATGCGTGTATGTGTGTGTGTGTGTGTGTGTGTGTGTGTGTGTGTGTGTGTGTGTGTGTGTGTGTGTGTGTGTGTGTGTGTGTGTGTGTGTGTGTGTGTGTGTGTGTGTATACATATATATATATGCTTCTGAATTCTGCAGCATGTAGCGGGAATTTATCACTAGGGGTCTGACAAATTCCCCCATATGCTGCTGAATTCAGAAGACTTCCTCAGTGGAATAAAGGGGGTCAAACTCAACCAAGGGAATGTCATGATTTCCTTTGTTGTCCAATCCATGTTCACCTCGATCCCTCAAAACTTGGCCAAAAAGGCATTATTAAAAACCATGGAAGAAACTGCATTTCTTTTTTTTTTTTCTTTTTTTTTCTTTTTCTTTTTCTTTAAAAGAGAGAGAGAACAAGAGAATATCTTCGACAGAGCTCATGGGTCTTATTTCGATGTGCCTTGATTCAACCTACTTCCGCTTCAGGGACCATATATATCACCAGCGAAAAGGCATTCCCATGGACTCTATTTCAGTAGTGGTCATGCAGAAGTTCGAGGCAGAACTACTGCGGACAGCACCCCCGTCCCTGAAATTATGGGTGAGGTATGTAGACGATGTTTTCGCGGTAATGCAAGAGAGAGATATTGACCTCTTCTTCACAAGGATTAATAACATAGAACCGGCTATCCAGTTCTCTATGGAATTGGAAGTTAATGGGCTGTTTCCGTTCCTTGATGTCTTAGTATTACGGGAAGGAGACCACCTCAAGACCAGTGTATACAGAAAACACAGACAGATTACTAGACTTCGACAGCTACCTCCCGGACTGTCACAAGAGAAGCCTAATCCACAACTTATGGAACCAAGCAGATAAGATCTGCTCTACGGCTGGCGCAGTGAGAACGGAGAAAAGGCACTTACGTGACGTTTTCCGAACCAACGGTTATCCGAGCCAGACTGTACGGAAATGGACGTGGA
>NC_134796.1:21419544-21427044 GCF_046742065.1 Oratosquilla oratoria
CAAGGCCCAGTGGAGGATACGTTGATTGCTGAGACGGGTTCTCTCGATGAATACCAATGGGTTGTGGTCAGTGTAAACTAAGGTCTCAGCCACGGGAGTACTAAGATGGCACTTAAAGTGGGAGAAGGCTGAGACCATCGCCAGGGTTTCTTTTTCCAATGTAGGCCCTTTGATGAGGGAAAAGCTTCGCGGAGTAGTTGTAAACGAGATGCAAGGTTTTGTTGTCTGCTCCGATTTGTAGTAGAGCAGCTCCGATTCCATCTCCAGATGCATCAACTTGCAGTGCAAAGGGACTAGAGATGTCTGTTTTTGAAGCACTAGCTCATTGATTAGGGATTGTATGAATGCTTCGAATGATATCTGGCATTCGGAGGCTCAGACGAACTTCTCCTTTGGGCTGGTGAGAACAGTAAGGGGGGGGGCAGCTACAGACGAAAAGTTCCTGCAGAAGCGGCAATAATATCCCGCCATTCCCAAGAGCCGCTGAAGGGATTTGCGGCCCTGGGGAACAGAAAATCTCAGGATGGCCTCCACATTGGCTTGTTTGGTTCGGCATTGTCCATTCCTCACGACGTACCCAAAGTACGGCACTGTAGCGTTCCCGAACGTGGATTTCGCCAAGTTGATGACGAACCCGATCGATGCTAGGCGATCAAGGAGGGCATCTAACTTGCTCAGGTAGTCGGACCAGTTATCTGCTAAAATAATGAGATCGTCTAAGTATGCGTGGGTGCCAGGTAATCCAGATATGGTTACATTAACGGCCCTTTGAAAGGTTGCAGGGGCATTACATAGCCCGAAGAGTAAAGCTGTGTAACTATAAAGGTAAAAAAAGTTAACAAAGGAGGGTGATATTTAGGCTTTTGAGGATAGGGGGATTTGTTGATACCCCTTGAAGAGTTCTATTTTATCAAATAGGCGGCCTTTCCTACATTATCTACTAATGTGTCGATGAGAGGAAGTGGATAACTATTCTTCACCGTAACGTCGTTGAGGTGACGATAGTCCGTGCAGAGCCGCCACTCGCCATTCTCCTTAGGCACGAGCAGACAGGGCGAAGCCCATGGGAATGAACTGGGGACGGCTAGTTCCGTCTTTAGTAGATAGCTGGCCTTTGCTCGAAGAATCTGCAGTTTGTGAGGGGGTAACTTGTATGGGCTCTGGCGGAGAGGAGATACATTAGGTTTGAGCCCTATGTCGTGTTCGGTAATGGTACAGAGACCAGGGCGGTTTCTACATACCACACGGTATTTGGTGAGGAGTTGTATGATGTCATCGCGGTGTGATAGTGAAAGGTTAGAGAGTAATTTCTCTGGATTTTCAAGTAAGACGGAGTTAGGGGTAGTTGTTTGTGGATTTGGTATGTCAAGAATTGGATCAAGAGGAGTAACATTTGAAATTAAAGATACCGGTCTCCGTAGTTCATCAGTAGGGTTCCTTCGGTGATATAGTTTCATTAAGTTTATATGAACTAATTTTGTCTTTGAGCCTGTCTGGCGTAAGTACAACGTAATTTAAATTATTCAACCTATATGACACAGTATATAGACCTTGAAATTTATTTGAGAGGGGAGTTCCTGAAGTGGGTGGTTCGGGCTCTCATTGTACCACTGACCATTTAAAATTCTAAGAGGTCATCTCACTAGTCGACCATATAAGAGCTCAAAGGGGGAATATCCTAATGACTCTTGAGTGATTTATCTTGTGGCAAATCGCATGAGAAGTAATCCCCCATCCCAATCAGATTGTTGTCTGCTGTTACAGAATTTACGTAGCATTGTTTTGAGAGTTTTGTGGAACCGTTCTTGGGCTCCTTGTGAGTCAGGGTAATAAGCTGTTGAGAGGGTTTGTTTTATCTCTAATTCTTTTAGTATATTGGTAAAGAGTTCACTTGTGAAGTTTGTCCCTCTGTCAGATTGAATTTCTCTGAGCAAAACTACTCGTGTGAAAAAAATTATTAGTGTTAGCGATGGTTTTTGCATCCATCCCTTTGATAGGGAAAACTTCGGGGAATCTCGTAAGTGGACACATTATAGTTAGAATGTATTGATTTCCCTTTTTTGTTTTTGGCAATGGCCCCACTATGTCTATGATGATTTTATCAAAAGGGTTCCCTGACACAGGGATGGGAGATAGAGGGGCTTTAGGGCTCTTTTGATTTGGTTTGCCAGCGAACTTACAAACATGGCAGGCTTGAGCATATTCTTTTTTAGATTTTACTAAAATAAATTTTCTAAATGTTTGTTATAGGTCTTACAAACTGCTACATGACCGCCTGAACCATTATGAGCTATTTCAATGATTTGAGATCTTGAGATCTAATTGATTGGGGTATGACTGCTTGGTGAATTTCTACCCAAGTGTCAGAATTTAAATGTAAAGGGGACTTGTTACATCTCATGATAATACCTTGTTGGTAATAGAATCAAGGAAATTTGTCCAATTTATCCTTAGAATCTTCTGCTAATCTATGGAATTGTTTTAAAGTATAGTCTGATTGCTGAACCTTGATGAGGTTAGAAGGTGACATGATTTGTCTAGATAGATAAAAAATATCAGGTGCAGTTTCGTTTAAGGGAACAATCTTCAGACGGGAAGAGACCTAAGGACAAGGTTGAATGAGCACAAAAGGTCAATCAGATATGGTCAAGAGAGTTTAGCCGTGTTCCAAGACGTGAATAAATTAAATTACCGGATAGACTGGGACAAATCTGAACTTATTTACAAATCTGGTCGTGGGTTCAGAAGGAAAATGGTGGAATCCACTTTACTAGACTATCTACCCACTACGAATATTTCTAAGGGTCAATGGACCCCAGACATAATCACAGGATTATTCATTACAAAACAAATTGTTAACAGATATCCCCCTCTCCCCTTGACCCGACCTCATGTCATCCGCAGGTCAATAGAGAGTGAAGGTAGTGATATTTACTCCTTCCCTAGTTCCTATTTAAGATAGCATTCTCCTCCCACTTTGTACTACTGAAGAGGATTGCAGTTAGCAATCGAAATATGTAGATTTACTTATTACGCTCTTTCTTTCTTCCGACTGTGGTGTCAGTTGTGATTAACAAATATGTTACTACATTTTTCACCAGCTGATGTATATATATATATATGTATATATATATATATATATATATATATATATATATATATATACTGTATATATATATATATATATATATATATATATATATATATATATATATATGTATATATATCCCCTTTACGAAGAGTTTCTAAAGTTTTTACAACAGTAATCATGGTTTTTCATTTGCTACATAATGGCTGATATCCCCTCCATCGCTAGGGGCTCCTCCTAATTTGATCTTGTTCGTTGTCGCCTTAACCTCACCCAGCAGGTTCACGTTTCCTCTTCTCTCCTGACTACAGCCCCTCTTTCACGATTATTTATTCCAATTATTCTATTCAAAAGCGTAGACTCAGAGGTGACTTGATACAGGTCTTTAAGATTTTAAAGGGAGACAACATCAAAAGTGACAAAATTTTTACATTGAATGAGAATCAGACAAGAAACAATGGTCTCAAACTGTCCGGAAATAGATTCAATTTGGAAGTAGGTAGAAACAACTTTGCCAACCGTGTAGTTAATGAATGGAATAAACTTCCTGCACAGGTAGTGCAATGTAGTTCAGTTCGAAGCTTTAAGAATCATTTAGATAAATACCTAAGTAAGATGCTATAATGATTATAATTTATCTTATATTATTTGTTTTTGTTTTGTTATCATTTGTCTGTCTGATTTTCATTTATCATTAGTTATATGTCAATTTATTATTATTTACTATTTACCTGTTTGTTTATTATTTAACTATACCTATGCATTTATTTATGTATTTTATTTGTTATTTACATTATTACAGTTTTTATTTATTATTTCATTATTAATATGATTTTTTTTTTCGCATCCGACCTAGATATGGATCAAAAGGTCTCCTGTCGGCATGCTCCGCCTTTGTAATCCTTTGTAACTTACGTCGGGTGGCGCTTAGCTGTAGAATTTGAGGCCGTTGATTTTGCCTTTCTCGTTCGGGCAAATGGTAGTCACCAGTAGCTGTTGGGTTTGAGTTGTTATGGTCTATGGCTCTGTGATGCCACTTCTAACCTAAGCGGACTACGATGGCACGTTGTTATGACGAAGGTCACACGATGGGTAAATCATGTTTCCATTACTTCATTTTCTTTTTTTCTTATTTAATTTAATTTGTTTATTTTGCCGTGACTCGTTTTACCATTTTCTTCTTCAATTACTATGCCTTACACTTTATTGTGTCGGGTACATGAGACCAGAATAAAAAGAAAGTAGTTTTCTGTGTGTGCCTTCCAAAGCACCTTATCTCAGACCATTTCCTTTTATACTCTCACAATTTTCTTCACCTTTTCGTTATTGCGAAATTATATTGTACTCCCTCCATCTTTACATCACTCAAGTCTCATTTTCTGTATATCTATCATCAACGTTTGCACCTCTTCATGGTAACATTTTGCCTTTCCGTCACTATTTCCTATACCGTAGTCCCCGCCCGTACCTGACAGGATTCTGCCTGTCTTCTGTTTGACTTCCAGACCCCTGCCGCTGAGTCGCCATTTAGGCCTTGGCCCCTCTACCATCACTTTCGTTTAAAAAAAAGAAATTCTTCATCTCCATTTATGTTTATCCTTTCTTTCATTCAGTCATCTTTATTGAACTATTCTCACTTTTGCCACATGATGACCTGCCTCCCATCCTTCCATTTGTGTTGTTTTAGTTAATCTAGCAACTTTCCCTTTACATTTATCATTCACCTACGTATTGCACTTACACCTGCGTGCACGCACACACACACACACACACACACACACACACACACACACACACACACACACACACACACACACACACACACACACACACACACACTTGTTTGACTTTTATTTCAGTTTCGATTACCTTGCCGGTCAACTTCCCTAAAGAGACTACGTGTACACACACACTAGCAGCCATTTGTAATGTAAAAACAAACACTTTGCCTGTGATCACACTTCTTTTGCTTCTTGTCTGGGGCGGCGCCGTAAAAGTCTCGCCATTTTCCTTCCCCGACTTCTCTCCATAATTAGAAACATAAACCTCGTGTTTTAGAAATGACAACTGACCACTGTTGCTTGCCATTACCTATCCAATTTATATATATATTTTCTTTTTAGTGTCACAAATACGTGCACATTCGTACGCGCGTGCACACACACACACACACACACACACACACACACACACACACACACACACACACACACACACACACACACACACACACACACACACACACACACACACACACACACACACACACACACACACACACACACACACACACACACACACACACACACACACACACACACACACACACACACACACACACACAGAAATGAAGGGCACAGAAATACTCGATAGAGAGGACTTGTTTAACTGGGACAGGAGAAGCACAAGAGGACATGGAAAGAAAATAAAAAAACATAGCTACAGAAGAGATCTGAAGAAAAAGTTTTCCACATAGAGTGGTGGACACTTGGAACAAACTGGACAATGAAATAGTGTGCGCAAAAACCATTCATGAGTTTAAGAGCAAACTAGACACTGCGAGATACAAAGGCGGGACACCACGAGCGTAGCTCCCCTTCCCGCAAAATACAACTAGGTAAAATACAACTAGGTAAATACACACACGCGCGCGCGCACATATACGACTCGATGGCGCAGTGGTAGCGATCGCGGCCGCAACTACGGCGATCCGGGTTCGAATCCCGCCCAGGGCTGAAATAATTTCAGTATCGCTGCGCTGTGAGTCCTTACTCTGACTTTCGTGGACAGTGAGTTGTGTGTGTGTGTCTGTGTGTGTGTGTGTGTGTGTGTGTGTGTGTGTGTGTGTGTGTGTGTGTGTGTGTGTGTGTGTGTGTGTGTCTGTGTGTGTGCGTCACAGCATTACCCATAGATCAGTCATCTTTCGGGAAGGAAATAGCTGTCATCTTTCGGGAAGGAAATAGCTGTCGATCACGAGTCCAACAAGTGGTCCAAGACCATGGTGAACCATGGTGAAACTCACACACACACACACACACACACACACACACACACACACACACACACACACACACACACGCACGCACGCACACACACACACACACACACACACACACACATATATATATATATATATATATATATATATATATATATATATATATATATATATATATTTATTTATAACTCGTACATGCACAGATTCATGAATATAGGTACATATTTGTGCAAAAGACAAATAGACAGACAGTTGAACAAGTTGATTGACGGACAGACAGATCGAGGGAAAACTTGAATCATGCAGACATGTAATTATCAAAATTATTTATGACTTAAACTCTTCTGCTCGCGTGCGTGGCTGAGGTGTGTATCCATACCGAAGCATCCGCGCATGCGACATTATCATGCGACGGAGACGAAAGACTAGAACGATGGAAAGAGAGAGAGACAGAGAAAGAGAGGGAGAGAGAGAGAGAGAGAGAGAGATGAGAAATAGGTGGGAGGAAGAGGGAGAGAGAAGAAGGAAGGGAGGGGGAGGGGGGAGAACGTTCTTGTATGCAACATTGCCCCATCCTGTGCAACTTTGTGGTGAGTCTGTGGTTGAACAACAAGCTCAGCATCCCGTATCGCCACATGCACGGCGTTCGCGCATAACAAACCTTGTCATTGTGTTCGTCATTCTTAGATCCGTGATGTATTCGTCCTTGGTGTCTTCATTACCGTGGAAAACCGAATTATTCTTGTCGCGGTGAGTGTCAAACGATTTTGTTAAATGTTTGAGAGCTGGTCCCCAGTATGAACGAGGTTTCCAACGGCCACGCCCCTCGGCCATTTAGTGGAATCATCTCCCCCTCAACTCCTCTTTTCTATAGCAATATTCATTAAGCTTATCATGGTACAGAGGGGTGATCAAGGCGCAGATTCCGAGTGATTTTGTGAACATATTACAACTTAATACTTCTTTTTATATTCTTTTATTGTGGGTGTCGCGCCAGAAATGTTCATGTGAAAGGTGCACGTCTTGTATCTCTTTCTTGTATTAAAAGCAGGGCGTTTCTTCTTGGTCCCTGTGATTGGCGGATCTTCGTTCTGGCGAGGAACTCATTGGTCTTACAGGTTCTTCAGAACTCTTCTCTGTGCTTACCTTAGGACTTAGGTAAATCACCAGGGTTGAGATCATCCTTAGGCGGGAGAACTATAGACTCCATTAGTATGCGCTCGACTTTGCAAGGGTATATATAATGATGGGATAAGAAAACACTGCTGTATTAATACGAAAGTATGATATTAAGGAAAGCGACGTGTTCTCTCGCCTAAGGATGTCAAAGAACTGATGCCACATGGCGTCACCCAAGTCCATTAGCGGGAATCCGCTACATGGTTCTACACAATTATACATTTATACAATATTA
>NC_134796.1:21434544-21437044 GCF_046742065.1 Oratosquilla oratoria
CATTATCATTATCATTATTATTATCATTATCATTATCACCATTATCATCACCATTATCATCACCATTATCATCACCATTATCATCACCATTATCATCACCATTATCATCACCATTATCATCACCATTATCATCACCATTATCATCACCATCATCATCACCATTATCATTACCGTTATCATCACTACCATTATCATTACCATTACCATCATCATTATCATTACCATTACCATTATCATTACCATTATCATTACCATTACCATTACCATTACCATTATCATTACCATTACCATTATCATTATCATTACCATTACCATTACCATGATCATTATCATTACCATTATCATTACCATTATCATTACCATTATCATTACCATTACCATTATCATTACTATTATCATTACCATTATCATTAGCATTACCATTATCATTACCATTACTATTACCATTAACATTACTATTACCATTATCATTACAATTATCATCATTACTATCATCATTACCATTATCATTACCATTATCATTACCACTATCATTACCACTATCATTACCACTATCATTACCACTATCATTACCACTATCATTACCATTACCATTATCATTACCATTATCATTACCATTATCATTACCATTATCATTACCATTGTCATTACCATTATCATCATCATTATCATCATCATCATTATCATCATCATTATCATCATCATCATTATCATCATCATCATCATTATCATCATTATCATTATCATCATCATCATTATCATCATCATCATCATCATCATCATCATCATCATCATCATCATCATCATCATCATCATCATCATCATCATCATCATCATCATCATCATCATCATCATTATCATTATCATCATTATCATCATTATCATCATTATTATCATTATCATTATCATCATTATCATTATCATTATCATTATCATTATCATCATTATCATTATTATAATTATTATTATCATTATCATTATCATTATTATCATTATCATTATCATTATCATCATTATCATCATTATCATTATTATCATTATCATTATTATCACTATCATTATCACTATCATTATGGCTATCATTATCACTATTATCACTATTATTGTCACTATTATTGTCACTATTATTGTCACTATTATTGTCACTCTTATTGTCACTATTATTGTCACTATTATTGTCACTATTATTGTCACTATTATTGTCACTATTATTGTCACTATTATTGTCACTATTATTGTCACTATTATTGTCACTATTATTGTCACTATTATTGTCACTATTATTGTCACTAATTATTATTACCATTATTATTACCATTATTATTATCATTATTATTATCTATTATCATCGTTATCATCATCTATCAACAATCAGCAACATCAGTCATCAACATCAATCATCAACATCAATCATCAACATCAATCATCAACATCAATCATCAACATCAATCATCAACATCATTATCATCGTCAATCGACATCAAACATCAATCATCATTATTATCATCATCACCATCATTATCATTACTATCAATCATCATCATCACCATGAATCATCATCATCATCATCATCATCATCATCATCATCATCATCATCATCATCATCATCATCATCATCATCATCATCATCATCATCATCATCATCATCATCATCATCATCATCATCAATCATCAGCAGCAGCAGCAGCAGCATTATTATGATTATTATTTATTAGTAGTACTATTAGTAGTAGTTACACTATCATTACTATCGTTATAACTAGTTATTGTTATTGTTATCATTATTCTATTATCATTATTATCAATATTATCCTTATCATTATTATGGTGATAGCTATCTGTTTTCATTGGTGGTACTATTGCTCTTGCTACTATTGTCATGATAAATTGTCTTTCCTCTCTTTTTCGTCTTCTTTTTCTTCCTCCCTTTCTAGTCATTTTGGTTCTCGTTCCCTTTTATTTTTCAATATATTTCTTCTTTCTTTTTCTCTCTTTATCATATATTCTTTATTTTTGTTTTTATATTTTCCTATTTTCTCATCCTTCTTAATTTTTCTTTACCTTCTTTTTCCTATTTTTGCTCATCTTCTTTTCCTTCTTTTTCCTCTTTTTTTCTTTTTGAAGAGGGGCATAACCGTCGTAATAAATATTTAAGGCGTGAGAATGAATATGAAGTTTCAGAAAAGGTCTGAAATTATCACTCATTTGTAATTTCCTTTTTTTTTTTTTGTTATCATTCATTTCCTTGAGGTCTTGTTTGACAGCAGAGTCGTAACTGATCGTGTGAGGAAGGGTGGTAGAGGCGGCGGAAGCTGTGGTAGTATTGCTGCTGCATCTGAGTCCAATTCTTAAACTGTATTAGCCAAAATATATAATGAATATATAACGAAATGAAATAAAATGAATAGTGGAGATGGTGATAAAATGAGTAGAATTTCTTTCACCAGTGTCATCCCCAAGGTCAGGTGTGCCACAGAGGTAAATAAAATCGTTTGGTTCA
>NC_134796.1:21447044-21449544 GCF_046742065.1 Oratosquilla oratoria
GAAAAAATAAAGAAATAAGTAAGAGAAACAAAGATAATAATAAATGCAACAAAGAAGACCGACACATCACAGTTGCAAACTCCAATATTAATTCACACCTATACACATTCCTCTTAAAAGCAGGCATTATGATAGCTAGAACATCAGGTAGCAAAGTGGGACATTTATTCACTCGTAGTAATAATAACCCAACTAATGAAAACAGTATTGTATATAAGATACCATGTAAAATCTGCCCATCATCATATTTTGGAGAAACAAGTCATAGACTTGATAAACGGTTATACGAACACAAAAATTATGTAAAAACCCACAGATTTTTTAATTCTATAGTAAGGGCACCTCCTGGATGACAGGTCATCCCTGCATCTTGTCCACCTCCCTGGGTCAGAAGCAGTGTCGCAGGACACAGCACATCCACAGCAAGGCCGCTTCATTAAATCAGCGACCCCCCTCTCCGTCCCCTCGTGCAGAAAAGGAGAAGACAGGGAGAAATCCCTTCGGGGTGCGTCAATTTTTTCTCACACATACTCCCTCATCCCCCATCCCTCACCTATTCCACCTCATGCATCACACCATCATCCATATACAAGCATTCTCCATTCACCCCTGTCTTCTGTCCCCTCCCGTCCTTCCCCAACAGACATTCTCCTCTTCCCCAAAGCCCCTTTTACCCCATCCATTCATCTCATCCTAGGTCGCCCCCTCATGTGGACTCCCTCCACATCTGCCTTCCATACCTCTTTTACTAGTCTTTCTTCACTCATTCTTTCCATGTGTCCAAACCATCACGATACTCTTTCATCAACCCTATCTCCCAACTCCCTTTCTACCTCTGTTCTCCTCCTCACCTCCTCATTTCTCACTCTATCCAGCCTAGTAACCCCTATCATACTTCTCAGACACCTCATCTCAAACACATTCAAACTCCTTCTCTCTTCCTCTCTTATGTTCCATGTTTCTGCCCCATACAGTGCTGTCGGTACGATCACTCCTTCATACAATCTCCTCTTAGCATCCATTCCCAAATGTCTATTCCTCATTACACTTTTTAATCCACCAAGGCATTTAATCGCTTCTCTTAATCTACATTCTACCTCCACCCCCACTCCTCCCTTGCCAGCCACATTCACACCCAAGTATCTAAAACTATCCAATCCCTCCAGTCTCTCTCCCTTAATACTCACTTTCAGTCTGCTGTCACTCATCACCTTACTTTTACCCATATTTATCTTCAATTTCCTTCTTTCACACACTTTCCCAAACTCTGTCACTAACTTCCTCAATCCCTCCTCTAATCCTGCTACAAGCGCAGTGTCGTCCACAAACAACAGCTGCCTCATCTCCAACTTTTCTCCCTTTTCTTTAGCCATCTCCAATCCCTGACCTACCACCCTTGCATTTGCCTCTCGCACCACCCCCATCCATGTATAAATTGAACAGCCAGGGTGACATAACACATCCCTGACGAAGTCCCACCTTTACCTCGAACCCCTCAGTCTCTCCATTTCTAATCCTGACACACCCTCTACTACTCTTGTAAAAACTCTTGACTGCTGCTAAAACCTTTCCTTCTATCCCGTATATCTGCAATACCTACCACAGTGCCTTTCTTTCCACCCTGTCATAACCTTTTTCCAGATCCATAAAAGCCCAAAACACATCCTTACCTTTTCCTATAACTTTCTCACATATCTGTCTTACCACAAAAATCTGATCTACGCAACCTCTACCTGTCATAAACCCATACTGTTCCTCACCAATTACTCCCTCTGTTCTTCTCCTAATCATCTCAATCAAGACCCTCCCATATATGTATGTATGTATGTATGAATACTTTTGAATTATTGACATCATTTGCCGCATCTCACTTCCTCATAGGGAAACTTATTCCATTCGCTAGCTACGCGATTGGGGACATTGGTTCTTTTTGAACAAAGATTAACACTTTGGTGTTGTTATTGTTTTTCTATATAGTATTTTGTGTGTGTGTGTATGTGTACATTTGTGCTCCTTTCTGGTTTAAGAAATTAATATAAAATTATTTTCATATTTCAGGTACGTATTGGTAGAACTTTGTCTATTTTTTTTTCGGAAAGGGATCAAGACTTCACCTGTGCGGTAAGTTGGTAGTCCATATCTCTATGCAATTATTTTTCTTTTCGAAATTTGCGCTGTAGAATGTACATACATCAGTACCGGACAACAGACAAAATCTCTACAACTAAACAATATTTTGCTTCCTTACCAGACTTACTTTAAAGAGTTATATTTTATTCATACATACATACATACATACATACATATATACATACATACACATACATATATACACGGACACACACACATACACACACGAACACATACACATACACACACACATATATATATATATATATATATATATATATATATATATATGTATATATATATATATGTATATATATATACAGTATATATATATATAAATACATATATATATATATATATATACATTTAC
>NC_134796.1:21452044-21454544 GCF_046742065.1 Oratosquilla oratoria
GTTCAAGACGGAATCTACTGTGCTAGCTAACAAATTACTGAGACATTTGCTTTGTAGCCCATATTTTGTACAAATAATCGATAATTAATCTGTGCCTCCCACCATGCCCAAGGCGAGCACCGGGAAATGTTTTGGAGAAGGCACATGGGCGAATGGATTACCCTATTGCACGTGTACGGACCCAAGGAGGATCCGGATTATCTCACCACGATCAAAGAATCTAATTCTAAAGTGACTACAAACGAAATGAGATTAAATCCTGCATGGTGGTGTCGTCGAGATCACATCATGAAATAAAATTCCACCACCTTCATCACGTGAACAGAATCAAATCGCACAATAACCTCCTCTTTCCTCTCCCTCCTCCCAATCCTCCCTTCCTCACTCTCTTCCTCCTCCTCCTTCTTTCCTTCTCACCCTCCTCCTCCGTTTCACCCTCCTCTACTTTTTCCCCCTCATCATTATTCTCATTCTCTATACTCTCCTCACGCTCACCCCTCTTTTCCTTCTTTCTTTTTTCTTCTTCCTCTCCCCTTTTATCTCCCTCTTTTTCCCCTTCTCCCTTTTGCCCCCCACCCTATTTCTCTTCACCTTTCTCCCCACCTCCCTCTCCGCTCCTTTTCCCCTCCTTCCTATCAGCTCACCGCTCCCTCTCTTCCCCATTCTCCTCTTCTCTCCAACATTACCGCGTTCCACCTCCTCCCTTTCTCTCCATCATTAACATCCTTCCTCTCCTCCTCTATTTCCTTTTTGTCTACCCCTTTTGTTTTTTCCCTTTTCTTCCCCTCTTCCTTCTTCTTCTTCTTCTGTTCTCCCTTCCTTCTTTTCCTTCAACCCCCTTCTCCCTTCTCCCTTCTCCCTTCCCTCCTCGACCTTCCCCCCCACCTCCACGTCCTCCTTCACCTTTCCCTCACTCGTTCCACAGCAGCGCAGCGACATTCCAGTCTACTCCCCCTACCCAGTTGACCGCCCTCCTCTTCCTCCTCTTCCTTTCTTCTTCCTCTTCCTCCTCCTCCTCATTTTCTTCTTCTCTCCCTCCTCCTCATTCCTCCTTATCCTCATCTTCCTCATTCTCTTCTCTTCTCTTCTGACACTTGATGGCGTTCAGGAGAACTTACAAGACCTCTTGGCTTCGAATGTCTAACTCTTCAACGTGCAGGAGCCGTCGAAGTCATCTTTCTTGAAGATCAAGACTTCGAGAGTTGCCATGGGAACTCCACGAACTCCTACTTCCTCCCATGTCCTTGGAGTCCTTGACTTCCCTTTGTCTTACCCCCCCCCACCTCTACCTCTCAAAGAAATATGAACAAATTAAGAAAAAAGTCACCTTCTCACATTCTTAAACATTAATTTATTGGCATTTATAAACATGAAGTTCCTCCAATACATTATGATGCCTATCAGTTGTTTCGTTTCCCTAGTTGTGTATTTGTTTGTATATTCATTTTTTTATTGATTCATTTGATTTATTTTTACATCCTTGTATACCTTGATTTATATTTCCATTTTTATTTCATTCTTATTTGATCTAGTTTCATCTTGTTTTATTCTATTTAATTCTATTCTATCCTATTGAATTATATTCTGTCTTATTTGTTTTATTGGTCATATTTTACCCGACTTTGTTATGGACCAAATAGTCTCCTACCGGCATGCAGTGCAAGTGAAAAATACTTTGTAATTCACAGTCGATAGTGGAAGAAAAATGGATGCTTCACCCATGAGTAACATCAAGCACCTCCGACCCTGAGACCGGGTTCTCACCACCAAAAGCAAAGTATTGCCACATCCACCTGAAGAATGAGTCCTCCAATGTCACGTAAACAGTCCGGCCCCGCCCTCACCTTCCCGCCCCTTGCCCCCACCCCCCTCCCCCCGTCCCTAACCCAACCGCCTCCCCTACTTTTTCCACAGGATGAGTTAACCTGTTCGACGAGCTCGTCAAATCTTGTCGACATAATTTGAATAGAATTAGACGACAAATCTACCTACTCCCGTCGACCACGAGGGAGGGGAAGGGGGGGGGGCCGAGACGGTTGTGGAGACGGGGGGGGAGAAAAGGGGAGGGGGGAGGAAGGTCGTCAACCCCTGTCATAACTGAGGACACCCATCCTACGAGACGAATAACACCCCCACTCCTAACCCCACCTTCGTCATGGAAATAGAAGAGGGAGGGAGGGAGTAAGGGTGAAGAGGCGGGGGATGGACGCGGAAGGTAAAAATGGGATTAGGGAGGGTGAGGGAAAAAGGAAGGAAGGAAGGAAAGTAGGAATGAGAGAAGGGGGAGAATGGAAGAAGTGGAGGGATGAGGAGAGGCCAAAAGATATCCCCACAGGTGAATAAAGATTTTCAAATGACCTCTTCACCACTCGCTCTATTCTTCTTCCTCGCCTCCCTCTTTCCTCTCGGTTTTTTTTTTTTTTTTTTTTTTTTTTTTTTTTTTTTTTTTTTTTTTTTTTTTTTTTTTTTTTTTTTTTTACCAACATGACCTCACTTCCCA
>NC_134796.1:21462044-21477044 GCF_046742065.1 Oratosquilla oratoria
GCGTGGAGCAGGTGGAAAGGTGGAATGAGGCACAGGTGGAAAGTCAGACAGGACAAACGGCCGGCGCGTTAGAAGGCGGAAAAATGAAATGGCGGAACAGGTCGTGTGGATCAGCGTGCATGTGGAACAGTGGAACGGTTGGCATATGGACCAGTAGAACAGCGGGTAAGTGGAACAGTGACATGGCAGACAGGCGAAGTTATGGAACGGTAGAGAGGGTGGAGGATGGAACAATGGAACACAGAAGCGTTGGAACAGTGGATGGATGGAACGGTGGAACGGCTGTCAGGCGGAGTGGTGGAATAATGGAACAGTGGAATGGAGGACAGATGCGGGACAGGCAGTTGGAAGAACCGGAGTGGGTTAGATTGTAGATGAAATGGACTGCGTGAAAGATCGGGGCGATGATTCGAACGCTGGAAAATTGGATTGGCAAGTGATTGGCTGGAGGGATGGAGGGGAAGGGAGAGGAAAAGAGGGGGGGAAGGAGGGTTATAGAGTGGGATAGACCAAAAGGATGGAAAGGGATAAAAATGGAGGAAGGGAAATTAGGAGGAAGGGAGGGAAAGAGGGAGAGTGTAAAGAGAGAGACGTTGAAGGGTGGAATAATGTGAGAGAGAGAAATAAAGGGGTGGAGAGGAAGGCACGGAGGGATAAGGATGGAGGGAGAGAAAGAGAGAGAGAGAGAGAGAGAGAGAGAGAGAGAGAGAGAGAGAGAGAGCATGAAAGGGAGGGATAGGGAGGAAGGGAGAGAAGGGCTGCATTGTGATTGGCCGGGTGATTTTGTAAAGTCAGGAAGGGTTACATAAAGATTTCGGGCGGCTGGAGGGAGGAAGGGAAAGAAAGAGAGAGAGAAGAGGGAGGAAAGGACGAAGGGGAGGGAGGGAGGGAGGAGAGAGGAGGAAGGAGGGGGAAGGAAGGAGGGGGAGGAAGGAGGAGTGGTCACGACGGAGAGTGTGGTGGACCGCAAGTGGAGTTGTGGTAGAAGATGTGAAGAAGGAGGTGGATGACGAAGGACTATGTAGAATAAACGAGAATGAACAGAATGAACAAATGTTGTGAAGGTGGTGGTGATGGTGGTGGGCCTAAAGTGCTCTCGGTTCGGTGGGACCTGGGAATGAATCTGCCCCTACGGACCTCCTTCCCCTATGTGGTCGAGAGGCTTCAGTTCTGAAAAGAAGTTTTGCCGCTGAAAAACGTGTTTAAGTGAAATATAAGTGGAATGACCAAATCAAGTGTATGAAATTATCTCATTTGAATTATGGTGGAATGAACCAGTGGAATGGATGATGTGGATCTAGTCACTGGATTAATTATGATAATATCACGAAATATTTGGAACAACTCTAATCTAGATCCATGTGTAATGCGCCGGTGGAATGGAATATGTGGAATGAACAGCTAAAAAGCGTTTATGTGGAATGAGGGTAGCCGGGAGGAAGAATTCCTTTGTGGATTGTTGGAGGAACAAGTGGAGAAGAAAAAATGGGTGAAAATAGATTTATCTTTATATCTGCGGGAAAGCTTCCCTCCCCTCCTGACCTCCTCCTTCCCCCTCCCCCAACCTCCTCCTCTTCCTTCCTCCCCCCCCCCTTCTCCTTCCACCCCACTCCGCTCCACACTCCCTCTACTCGATGGGCTGCAAAGAAAAGGAACCACATGGCCACTGAAAGGAGAAAGCAAACAAGAATGAGGAAGAGGACACAGACGTAAGAGAAGGAATATGAAAAGGAAGATCAGAGTGAAAAAAGGAAAGGAAACAAGGGCCGATAGAAATGTAGCAGGGGAAGACGTAGAAGAAACAGAGATAGAAAGAGAAAATATGATAAAAGAAGAACAAGAAGGTGAAGAAGGAAAAAGAAGCGAAAAATAAAAAGACCAATGTGGAGAAATGGATTGCGATTGAGAGGAAGAGCGGAGGAACCAAAGAAAAATGTAAACAAATTGTAATTAAGACAAAAATTAGTAGAATATAGAATAAGGAAGGAAAGAAGTAGAAATAGGAGAAAGAAGCAGAAGGAAAATAGAAGAGAGAGATGTAAGAGGCAGAGATAAATGATGATAATGAGGTGGAGAAGAAAGGAAAAAAATGATGAAAATGGGAAAAAGGAAGGAGAGGACAAGAAGTAACTCAAAGAAGGAAAAGGGGAAAGGGAAGGGGGAAAGGAAAGGAAAGGGGCAAATGAAGAAGGAAGAGAGGATAAGGTATTGGTAAGAGAGGAAATAGAGGAAGAGGGAGAAATAGAGGAAGAGGAAGAAGTAAGGGAAGCAAAGAAGGAAGTGGAGTAGGAAGAGAAAGAGGAAGAAGGTTAAGTGAAAGAAATAGAAGAGATGATGGAGGAGGAAGAGGAAGAAGTAGAGAAGAAAGTGGATGAGGAAGAGGAAGAAGAAGACCAAGTGGAGGAAATAGACAACGTGATGGAAGAGGAAGAGGAGGAAGGTGAGTAGGAGGAAGTGGAGTAGGTGGAGGAGGAAGAGGACGTGGAGGACCTTGCTGGGGAGTTCGGAGAACGAGTGAAAGTGCGAAAGATGGTGGATGCTGGACAGGAGGATGGCATGACGTGAGGTGGAGGAGTCCGAGGTGGAACGGAAAGAATGTGGAGGAGAGGAGGGAGGAGGAAAAAACGCGTGGCCGGACACAAAAAATGGAGGACGCTCTATTTGAAGGTGAAAGCGCACTCCACCACGGTGGATCGACGGGAGAATGGAGAGGCAACAGCTGCAGCCACAGTGGATCGAAGTGGACAAGAGTGGATATGCCAAATTAGGCTGAGATGGATTAGAGTAGATCAATATAGATTTATATGAATCGCATTATATGAAACTAGATCGGGATAGATCAAAATGAGTTGAGATATTCAAAAAAATGGATTGATATGGATCAAAGTGGATCGAAATAGTTCAAGATGGGTAAGGTGGAATGAGAAGACTTGAGGGAAAGACTCTGGGACCACGTGGAGCGAACGGAAAGAAGTGGATCCAGGCGTAGTGGAGCGAATAGGACACAGCTGCGCAACAGAGACCCGACTGAAGTAGAAGAGAGGTATGAGGAAAAATAAGAATGACAACGTGTTTCTGTTTTTTTTTTGTTTTTTTCTGTACACAGTCAACAGTCACAGAACCCTCTACCCCCACTTTTCTGCCCTCTGCCTTGATTCCACCCCCCACCCCCACCCCCCATTTGCCCTTTATCTCTACCCTGGTAATTACACCCTCGTAAGTGGGGGGAGGGGAGTTGATGCCCCTTGTCCAGGCTGGGAACCACTGCTTTGGAGAAACGGGAAAGGAAAGTAGAAATGGAGAAAGTAGATTTGGGAAAAGGAAGCTCGCGCGGACTGGACCGGCGACGTCGGAAAAGGAGAGGAGCAAAAACAAGATGGAGGGAGGAGGAGGAGGAGGAGGAGGAGGAAGAGGAGGAGGAGTGGGAGGAGTAGGAAAGAGAAGGAGAAGGAAAGAGTCAGAAGAGGAGATGAAAGAAGAGGAGGAAATGGAGAAATCAGAGGAGGAGGAGAAGGACGAGTAGGAAATGGAGAAATCAGAAGAGGAGGAGGAGGGAAGGGGAAATGAGAAGAGTAGGAGGAGGAGAGAATAAGGAAATGAGAACGGTAGGAGGAGGAGTAAGAGGAGGAAGAGGAGGACGAGAGTAACGGAGGAATCAGAAAAGGAAGAAGAGAAGGAAAACAAGAAAGAGGAGGGAGTGAAGAAGTGGTAGGAGGAGGAGGAGGAGGAGGAGGAGGAGGAGGAGGAAGAGGAGGAGGAGGAGGAGGAGGAGGAGGAGGAGGAGGAGGAGGAGGAGGAGGAGGAGGAGGAGGAGGAGGAGGAGGAGTAGTAGGAGGAGGAGGAGGAGGAGGAGGAGGAGGAGGAGAGAGTGAAAAGGTGGTAGGAGAAAGAGAAATTACAGGGGTAAACGGGAGAGTGGGTAAGGAGACGAAAGAGGAAGAGGACGAAGAAATGGAATAATCTGCTACAGAGAAAAGAGGAAAAGAGCGAGAGAGAAAGAGAAATGAAAAAGTAGAGTGTGCAAACGCAGGAGAAAGATAAAATGGAGAAGAAAAGCGATGTGGGGGAAAAGTGAACACAATGAGAGGTACTGAGAGAAAAACAAGATGTAGAGGTAAAGAGAGAACAAAAGAGAAAGAGAAAGAGAGGAAAAAGAGAAAAGCAGAAAGAAAAAGGAGAATCCACAGAAAGAAGGAGAAAAATATAGATTATAAGAAAGACGAGGACAAAAGAAATGTCATAAAAAGAAAGATGAACAAATGACAAGAGAAAGAAGACACGAAAAAGAAAAGGTGCAGAGAGTAGGCAAGAGACAAGAAGAGAAAATACCTAGAAAGAGAGCAAAGGCGAAAAACTATACAAAAAGAGAGAGAGATGGAGATAAAACAAAGACAGAGAATTCTCTAGATCTCGGAAGCTAGGCTTCTCTAAGCTGCATAAAAGTCTCACTGACAACTATGACGACGTATAAGACGAAGAAGAATCCTCCTGGGTCCGAAAACGACGTAAAAGACGAAGACGAAGCCTCCTGGGTCCGAAGACTAATTGGAAATAATTTTTTCAACTTTTTGGAGCCCTAAGGGGATGTTTGCGAACATCTGCCTCCAACATTTCATTGGGGATGACTTTAGAAGCCCCAAGGTTTTCCCCCTCAGGTGACAACAAATATCCTGACAACATCCAAGAGGAAAACATATCCATTTCAGACCTGCCGATTTGTTCTCATTGCGACCTCAGCGCTGCAGGCGCTCGTCTGAACCACTTCTCGGTGATTTCCTTGAATAAAATCGCCTGGCGGCAGCAACAAGCACACTGTCCCGCACGTAGTCATAGTGAAAGTGCTACGCCCTTGAAAGATTCTTTGCCCCATTCGCTTTCTTTTCTTTCTTTTCTTTTAGGGCTTCGGTACTGAAGGGAGGGTTTCTTGAAGAGATTACAAGAGATCATTTGCCCGTGTGCAATTGCAAGTTCCACTAACGAAAGGAGTTGAAAGGACCGCTGGTGACCTTCAGGACGTTGGTCAAGTGCTCTTACCATTGGAACATCACAACTCCCTAAGATATACATGTATATACAGTGTATATATATATATATATATATATATAAAGAGAGAAGGAGAGAGGGGGGAAGGAGAGAGAGGGAGGAGGGACAAAGAAAAATTTAAGTCTCGAAAGTGTTGGAAAAAGTGGTGTCGGCGGTGGTAGTGGTGGTGACGGTGGCGACAAAGGTAGTAAAGGTGGAGCTACAAATGGAGAGAGAGAGAGAGAGAGAGAGAGAGAGAGAGAGAGAGAGAGAGAGAGAGAGAGAGAGAGAGAGAGAGAGAGAGAGAGAGAGAGAGAGAGAGAGAGAGAGACTAATAACAGAGGGCACAGAAAATAATTGATAGATGTGGAGCTGGAGGTTAGATAAAAGCAGAGGTAGAGGGGGAATTCGATGTGGGGATTAGGGGAATGAGAGGCTTGATAAGCGGGAGATATTCATCGCAGGCGTAGGATATAGGAAATGATGAAATACTACGATTAAAAGAAACAGAGAGAACTCAAAAGCTAAGGAAAGTGAAATGGAAAGATCAAATGAAGAAGGAAATAAATAAAACGTGTGAAATACGGAACAATGAAAGGTAAAGATGTGTGTGTATACATATATATATATATATATATATATATATATACATATATATATACATATATATATATATATATATATATATATGTGTGTGTGTGTGTGTGTGTGTGTGTGTGTGTGTGTGTGTGTGTGTGTGTGTGTGTGTGTGTGTGTGTGTGTGTGTGTGTGTGTGTGTGTGTGTGTGTGTGTGTGTGTGTGTGTGTGTGTGTGTGTGTGTGTGTGTGTGTGTGTGTGCGTGTGCGTGTGTGTGTATGTATGTATGTATGTATGTATGTACGTATGTACGTATGTACGTATGTATGTATGTATATACACGTGCGTACATACACAGATACAGTAGATGTTCACATACGTATGTACATATATACATACTCACAGACACCCATGCATACATACCTACATACACACATACATATATACATATATATATACATACATACATACATATATACATACATGCATATATACATACATATACACACATACATACATATATACATACATACATACATGCATATAAACATACGTACATATATACATACATACATACATACGTGTACATACATGCATACATACATAGATAAAAAGAGAGGATGTGAAAAGAAAAGAAATTTGTTTGAAAATTTAAACAACAAAGAAGTGAGGCACCCAGAGAAGGAGTAGGAGGAGGAGGAGGAGGAGGAGGAGGAGGAGGAGAAGGAGGAGTAGGAGGAGGAGGAGGAGAATAATGAGTAACAGAAAGAAGAAAAGGAAAATAAATATGAAGAGGAGCAAGTAAAAGAGGGAGACTATGAAGAGAAGAAGGAATAAGAGAAAGAGATAACTGGTGAAATAGGAACTGGAAAAAAGAGGAGAATAAGAAGGTTAGACGAAAAAAGAAAGGAAGAAAGAAGTACTAAGTAAAATATTTGTCAAAAGAAGATGAAGAAAAGAAGAAAGTAGGCTAGTAGAACACACAGAAATAGGAGAGGAATGGAAGAAAGAAAATAAGGAGTAAAAGAGAGAATTGGAGTTGACATGAGAAATGGAGAAAAATGCTAAAAACGAGAAATGGTAAGAGGAGGAGAGGAGAAGAAGAAGAAGAAGAAGAAGAAAAAGAAGGAAGAATAACAATAGCAGGAGCAAGAGCACGAGAAGAAGAAAGAGGAGGACAAGTGGGAGGAGGAGGAAGAGGAGGAGGAAATACAACAACAGCAAGAGCAAGAGCACGAGGAGGAATTGGACGGGGTGGAGGGGAGAAGGAGGAGGAGGAGGAGGAGGAGGAGGAGGAGAGGGAGGAGAAACAAGACAGCGAGGAGGAAAGGGATGATGAGGAGGAGGGGCCAGAAAAAGATTGAAGAGAAGGAGAAGGAGGAGGAGAAGAAGGAGGAGAGGAAGACTGCGGGCAAGTGGGGGTGGAGGGGGAGAATTGCGAGCGCAAGGGTACTGGAGGGGAAGGATCGCGGGCAGGAGAGAGGTGCGGAGGAGGACGAAGAGGAGGAGGCAAAGGAGAAGTAGGAGTAAAAAAAGAGTGAGGAGGAGAGGAAGAGCAGGAGACATAGGAGAAGTAGAAGTGAATGAGGAGTGAGGAGCAGTGGAAGAGAAAGAATAGTAAGATTACGAGCTGGAGAAGGCAAAGAGAACAGTGAGCTTTTGAAGAGAAAGTGGTGTAAGAAGAGGAGAAGGTATAGGAGAAGGAGGGGAAAGGGAAAGCGAAGGAGAACGAGTTGTAGGATAGTGAGCAGGAGAAAAGAAGGCGGAGGGAGAGTGGGGGGAGGTGCTGAAGGATTGCGAGCAGGAGGGGAAGGAGGAGAAGGCGGCGGAGGTGGGAGGGAAGGTGTCGGAGCTTTAGCCCCTAAAAGGACAGCAGAACGGGACGGGGAGGCCGGAGTGACTCGGCCGCGGGCGGGGAGGAGGGAAGGGGGATCCTCCTGCCGTGTTTGGCGGCTGGCGGAGCTCGGAGGAGTTCAAGGTCAAAGGTCAGGCCGCCGTCCTTGCGGGGTCGGGGCCCAGGGGTAGGGAAGCAGCCGGGCGCGCGGTGGATGACCCGAGCTGCTGCTGACGCGGGTGCTGACGGAGGAGAGGTGATAATGATGACGTGGGGGAAGAGTTATTGGATGCGGGCGGCGGTTGAGGCGGCGGTTGAGGCGGCGGCGGCGGCGGCGGCGGCGGCGGCGGCAGTCTTTGCTGGAGACACAGAAAGCGTCGGTCTTATTCCTTCCATTCACTTCACATATTTCAACTTCGCGACGCTCAAACGATTTTATTCGGTTGATATAAACCTCCACGGAAGAACGAGTGGTTAACGATGGTGACGCTGACGACCGGAGAGTATCGTTAACCTATTCATAACTGGTTCATTGCATAGATCTTGCGTGAAGACTAAATAGTGGTATGAAATAATGATGAAGAGAAGCTCGACCTGCACAGAATATCGATTGATTGAGACCTTGTTGAGGGGTTCACGGTGGTGGTGGCGGTAGTGGATGTGGTGGTGATACTCCCTCGGTACCCACCCTCTCGGTATCCCCGCTGACCTCCCACCTCAAGCCCCGGCGCCGCCTGGAACGTCCGACAACGGAACAAAGACGCGACGGGAAGGAACAACGGAACACACGTCACCGCTAAACTTAGCAGCAGATAACCACGCCAGGAAGAAACAGGGAGGCGTGGTGCGGGGCAAGGTGGCCGGCGCATGCCTTCTGAGACTCAAGAGGGACGGAGGGAGTCGAAGTTGTACTCCTGGGAGTATGTGGCAATCATAACACCTCCAGTATAAGGAGACCGTTCTTCAGGTGAATAAAATCGCCTCTCTTCAGTCGGAGTCTCTCTTTGGACTGAAAGAGCTGATTCAAATTGTGTTTCAGCACTTCAGTAAGGAACCCGCTCAAAGAAGAATGCGGATCACTATTAACTCCAACAATCCCTCATGTCTGCTACCCTTCTTAGGGACCCCATCCACGGTACGATCTGGTCTTGAGGCCGCCGGATAGATCTGGTTCGGATTCGACCATACTGGATCGTGTTTGTACGACAGTGAATGGGTCCCAGTGAACAGATTTACATTTATCTACCGCAATTTACTTTAATTCTAAGCCATCGACATCGAGGACCTCGAGGAGGTATACATGCTGAAATTGAAACGTGGTATAGCGAAGGACTCGAACCTCCGCTAGCACGTGACAAGTGATAGTGACTTAACCGATATGTCCGACGGCCTCAAGACCAGATCGTACTGTGGATGAGATCCCTCAGACCTCTCCTTTACCACTTCCATGATTCCACCCCATGTGTGCAATATTGTTACAAAGGATAGATGCGCTGGTTTTCGGTGAAAAAATAGTATACGGAGCCCAGTCGTAAACCTAAACAAATTATGTGGATTATATTCCTTATTCTAATTTAATCCAGAATAGTGTCAACCCGACTGTACTGATGGAATCGAAGACTTAAAGCTTACAACACGCTGACGCTCTGTAGAGGCCTTATCTTGGCTATTTCATTCAACTGAAGGCTGGACACCGCATCGAAGGGGGCTCAGGGGTTCCAATTAACCAGCTCGTTATGATGACACTCCTCAGAGAGCAAGTTTTCATCAAGATAAATCGATATGTTCTACTGCGGATAGGACCCGTGCTGAGGCGATGGGCCGGTCACTAAAGGACAATTTAAGAACGTCGTCAAGAACAAGAATACAAATGCAGGAGTGAGAAAATAAAGAGGAAAACGCCTAAGAGGATAAAGAAGTCGAGGAAGAAAAGGGCGGATAAATGGAAGATGAGGGAAATGAAAAAGGTTAGGAGGACGAAGAAGAAGAAGAAAAAGACGAGGAAAAGCTAGATGACGGTGGAGAGGAGGAGGAAGGATGAGAAGAAGAAGGCAAACAAAGAAACGAAAAAGAAGACAAAGATGAAGCTGAAGAGCAATGGCGAGGAAAGTGTGAACAAGACTAAAAGAAGTGAAGAAGGCAAAGAAAGTGGAGGGAAATGAAAAAAGGCAAAGGAGAAGGTAAAGAGGAAGACAAAAAATAAAACAAAAACAAACAAAGAAGAACAAGAAAGCAATGAAGAAGCCAAGGAAGAAAAAGAAGAAGAAAAATAAGGCAAAGAGAAAAAAAAAGACGAAGAGGAAGAAAAGGGAGAAGACGATGAAGAAAAAAGAAAAATAAGACAAAAAAGAAGAGGAAGAAAAAAAAAGACGAAAAAGAGAAAAAGAGGAAGAAGATGAAGGCGAAGGCGAAGAGGAAGAAAAGGAGGTCGAAGAAGTGAAACCGCGTCGGGAGGGTCATGGAGGAGGTGTGGGGGAGGGGGTTTGCTGTTCTGTGCCTCGAGAAAGCGAGAGTAACTGTCTCATTACGACCCAAAGTGTCAACAAAGGAAAGAAAGACAAATATTACCTGCGGAGAAAATACGTTCTCCCCCACCAGGAAGTGTCTCTCTCGAACAACCTCAACACCTCAGCGGTAATCATGGTACACTTATCTTAAAGATAATGTAATGACTTTTTCTTTTCTTCTTTTTTCTTCTTATTCTTCTCCCCTACTCCTCCTCAGTTCATTATATCCTTCAAATTCTTCATCTTCTTTTTTTCTTTATCTTCGTTTCTTCTTTTATTGATTCATTTTCATATTTTCTTCTGTTTTTTATTTTCTTTTAATTCCTCATATTCTTCTCCTTAGTTCTTTTATTATGAGCATCGTTTTGTTGCGACGAGGTTCCTGTTAATTTTTGGGATTCTGTCACAAGCTCTTGCCACGCCAAATGTGTATTATAGATGTATATACAAATGTCAGTTGTAGGCCTTCTAAAAAAAATCTGGAGAACTCTTATAAAAGTTCTTAAGGGTAAAACATAATAACACATCAAGCAAAACCACAGAGTGCACTCTTAGCAAATGTGTATATATATATATCGGAAAAATGTAAACACCAGACTCAATTCAAGGGTTTATTTGCCCGACGTTTCGATTCTCGTCCAGGAATCGTCTCCAGGAGGTACTATGGATACAAAATCGTGAACTCAAATATAAGTGGTCAGTATGGTATACCTGGGAAAGGTTAACAATCTTAATACATATGTATGTATGCATAAATATATATATATATATATATATATATATATATATATATATATATATATATATATATTTGTGTGTGTGTGTGTGTGTGTGTGTGTGTGTGTGTGTGTGTGTGTGTGTGTGTGTGTGTGTGTGTGTGTGTGTGTGTGTGTGTGTGTATGTATGTGTATGAATGTATATATATTTGTTTGTATATGTATTTGTCTATATATATCTATTTATATATATATATATATATATATATATATATATATATATCTGAATAAAATCACCAGTGACGGTGATGTCGATCAAATAATTCGGAATTATTTGATCGACATCACCGTCACTGGTGATTCTATTCAGGTATGACAACGACGATATGTCCATCGAGGAAACGTACCAGCTTAACCACGAGCTACAAGTTGGCCTTGGTTCTCTATAAAATTAAATACGGACGGCAGTTTGCATTCGACTTAGTTCCTCGGGAGTAGATTAACTCCCAGGTTGGGGAATATTATAGGCTCGCCAGCTCAACTGATAGAGCGACGGCTTTGTGATTTCACGAGTCTCGGTTCGTATCCGGGGACAACAGTCGGAATTATTATATATATATATATATATATATATATATATATATATATATATATATATATATATATATATATATCTTTTTCAACCACAAATCACTTTTAATTCCATGCCATCGCAATCGAGACTGAGAGTCGCTCGAAGGAGGCATCCGTTGGAAATTGAAACGTGGACGAGCCGAGGATTCGAACCCAGCTAACCCGTAACAAAGTTACAGTGACGTAAACCAATACGATGGCATGGAATTAAAAGTGATTTGTGGTTGAAAAAGATATTAATTGATCACTGGGAACCATTCAGTGTGTATATATATATATATATATATATATATATATATATATATATATATATATATATATACAAAACAATACTCTTTACAATACTGAATTAAAATAAAATTAACATGAAATTGTGACACCAAATAAAATAAGTTTCTAAGGCTGTGATCATAAAACAAATGTAGCAAAATAACATCATTATGTAACACAAACGTAAAAACACCAGAACAAGGTCCAAGTACGCAAACGGAGAAGGTGGACCAAATGTCCAGAATGCTGAAAGAGGGGACAAAAGGAGAAAAAGGTCTCAATATAAAAAGAAAGAAAGAAAAGAAGAGAAAAAGAAGAAGGCTAAAATTGAAAAAAGAGAGATAAAAGCCTGGAAAGAGGGAGTTGAAAAGCTACACTGGAAGACCGCCTTGGAGAAAGGAGGTTGGACAAAAACCACCTTGTGTTCAAATGTAAGGTCGCAAAGAAACAGACTGAGACTGGAAAAATAGATCAAAGGAATTAGGCTGTGTAACTCCTCGTCCCTAGATAAATAGGATTGAGATCAATACATTTGTTTATGCAGTTGTTCTTGGTTTCCCATGCTTCCAAGAGTAGTCTTTTCTTTTTGTTGTTTTCCTTGTGTAGTGTTATCACTCCATCCCAATCTATGCTGTGTTGGTGTTCTGTAGTGTGTTTGTACAGGGCCGATTTCGGGTCTTCTCGCCTTACTGCACGTTGGTGTTCTTGTACTCTTGTGGCTAGTTTCTTCTGAGTTTCTCCTACGTATTCCGTGTCACAGTCCGTGCATCCTATGCGGTAAACTACACCGGCTAGTTGTGTATGTTCTTCAATATCTTTGCCTTTGGTGAGATTTCTCACCAAAGTTAAAGACACTGAAGAATAGGATGTTGGTGGCCCAGGGACCTGTGATCTCCAACTCTTGAAGAGACAGTGAACCCCTAGGACGATGAGCAGCCCAGAGGCGACGAAGAACGCGCTTGCTGGTGGCAGGTCTAGGGATCCGTGCCTTAACCTCATCAGCAAGCTCCGCGACGGCGAAGGTCAGGATCTGGTTAGGTCGTTCATTGGTGGTAGCGTTTCTCTTCATGGACTGACGAACGGTCTCCACCTCACATCCAACACTGTCTGCAAGGTGGATGTGCTCACCAACCAATTGGTGTTCATTGAGGCTCTTGGTGGTCTTCAGACGAGCGCTACACTTGACGTCACGCTTGATACAGCGCCAGATGACCTCATCAGCTGACTTGGAAATGTGCTTCTTTGTATACATGAAGCCATGCAGAAGGATTTCTGTCCACCTTTCTGCGACGTGATGACTTGTAACTCTTGTGACATGTTTGAAACCGGCATGACATGATCTGATAAGCCAGGTTTATATACTGAACTCGCCAAGGTGAGGAATGCTTGAGCTGTTTTTGAGCTTTTTTTTGAAAGCCATGTTGGATCACATGTCAGGTGTGATCCAGCTAGTGGTTGTGTGAGGAAGGTGCGATAAGCACTTTTTGAGTCAAATTGGAGTATATCTGAGATAGTGGAGCACATCTGAGGTGTGAATCAACTTTAAGAGGTGCGAGGGAGGTGTGTGATAAGTACCTTTTGATGCAAGTTCGCTTTAGACGATGTAAGGAAGGTGTGATAAGCATCTTTTAGCATCATCATATATTGCTTCATATAATAATAATAGTATCTTAATACCACAGTTTTTTAATGTTTTAAAAATATTTGAAAACTATGAAAACATTACAAAAGACATATACAATACTGCATATATGCGGTAGACTAAAGAGCAAATTTTGAAAGCTTTGTAGAAATCTTAGTTATGGACGAGTTGACCACCCAGGGTCAAACCCGTAGACGAGTTGTCCAGGTTTGCAGTTTTGTGGACCAGTTGTCAGTGGATGAGTTGTCCAGTGCAGCTTTTCAGCTCCACCTTTCTAGGCTTTTATCCCCCTTTTTCAGTTTTAGTCTTCTTCTTTTTATCTTCTTTTCTTTCTTTATTTTTATCTTTATATTATATTCTTATGTATCTAATTGTAATTAGCCGTTTGCACTTGAGACCTTTTCCTCCTTTTGTTTCTCCTTTCAGCATTACGGACATTTGGTCCACCTTCTCCGTTTGCGTACTTGGACCTTGTTCTGGTGTTTTTATGTTTGTGTTACATAATTTTGCTACATTTGTTTCACGATCGCAGTCTTAGAAACTGATTCTATTTTTATCTAATATTGTAAAGAGTATTATTTTGTATGTGGGATTTTGTATCCATTATACCCCCTGAAGACGATTCCTGGACGGGAATCGAAACGTCGGTCAAATAAAGCCTTGAACTGAGTCTGGTGTTTACACTTTTCCGATTTGGATCCCAGAATCCAGATCTTCACGTACACACACAAACACACACACACACACACACACACACATACACACACACACACGCGCGCGCGCACGCGCGTGTGTGTTTGTGTGTGTGTGTGTGTGTGTGTGTGTGTGTGTGTGTGTGTGTGTGTGTGTGTGTGTGTGTGTGTGTGTGTGTGTGTGTGTGTGTGTGTGTGTGTGTGTGATTCACCATGGTCTTGGATCACGTGTTGGACTCGTGATCGACAGCTATTTCACTCCCGGAAAAGTGCTCAGAGCTCGTATATGACCGATCCATGAGTAATGTTGTGAGCTTACACGCACACACACACCCAACTCCCCGCCCACGAGAGTTGGAGTAACGACTCGGAGCGCAGCGATACTGAAATTGAATCAGACCCGGGTGTGTGTGTGTATATATATATATATATATATATATATATATATATATATATACATATATATATATATATATATATATATATATATATATATATATATATATGATGAATGGTTTAGACAGATGAGAGACTGGGTGGAGGAAGAATAAGCGAAGATGGGCTGGAACTTTTTTATTGCTTATACGTTTCGACCGACTCGGTCTTCTTCAGTAAGCTGTCTACAAACAGTTGGACCACATATTTATACATCCGAGGATGGGAACAAGGACAGGTCACCCCGCCGGCTGTCTGGGGATTTCCTTTCCCGTATCATGCATACGTTTCCCAATTGTATTTATAATTAATTTACTTGTTGCCTTTGACAAACAAACAAAACCTTCCCTGTCATTGATGTTTTCATAATAATTAATGTAGGCAGCTTCAACAGTCTTCCTCATGTCTCTCCTTAATCCCGTGTGTAGAACCTCGACTCCATCCCAGTGGGGCAAATGTCCAGACCGGTCAGCATGTTGGACGAGTGAGTTAGAAGTCCTGTGTGACCTCAAGTCTCTTTTGTGCTCAGCTACGCGTTTCTTGACAGGGAAGGTTTTGTTTGTTTGTCAAAGGCAACAAGTAAATTAATTATAAATACAATTGGGAAACGTATGCATGATACGGGAAAGGGAATCCCCAGACAGCCGGCGGGGTGACCTGTCCTTGTTCCCAT
>NC_134796.1:21487044-21489544 GCF_046742065.1 Oratosquilla oratoria
GTGTGTGTGTGTGTGTGTGTGTGTGTGTGTGTGTGTGTGTGTGTGTGTGTGTGTGTGTGTGTGCGTGTGTGTGTGTTTGTGTGTGTGTTTGTGTGTTCGCCTGTACGTGTGCGTGTGTGTATGTTCGGAGCTAGAAAATTGTTGGTAATTTCCTTCTCAGTACTAAAAATATGAAGGGTCACCAGTGTCAGCTGCGCTGTTCAGTGTTCCATCCTAAGTTGTAACACAAAACAATGGAGAAACACATAACAAGAAGCATTTGAAGTAACAATCTGTGACAGTCATATATACATATTGTATATATGAGAGATAGAGAGAAAGGCTGAGAGAGAGAGAGAGAGAGAGAGAAGGAGAGAGAGAGTGAGCGAGAGAGAGAGAGAGAAGGGAAGAGAGGAGAGAATGGGAGAACGGGAGGGAGATAAAGAGAAAAATCTGGATTTTCAAGGAAATCATTTCGCTCTTCGAAATGTCTGACTGCATCGTCTTCTTCACTCGAAACAAAATTGACCTCTTAATAACTCATTCCAGTTAACGTCAAGTCATGTCGAGTTTAAGACAATCTCGAATGACTCCGTAAACCTGGTAATGAGCTTCATAAATTTTGTGTGCGGCTCCCAGGCAGCAAGAGACAAGAACACGTGAACCACTTTTGATACTATGATACCCGTTAGAGATTTTACTCTAGCCCAAGGTGGACGATTTCCTTATTTAAGGGCAGAACCTCGTGTTTAAGGGGGTTAAAGTTCACTTAACCCCAGAACTTAATACAAGTTCTCTAGTGAGGTTATCTTGGCAACATCGAATAAGCTTAAGGAGTTTATCCTGGCCAAACTTAAGTGTTTTGTTTAGCTGAGGGCAGGGTTTAAGGTATTAAGCTCTAGTGGAGTGACGACGGGATTCAATCGAAATCACGAAAGGGAAGTAGCCCATTGGGGTTTCAAAAAAAAAAAAAAAAAGCATAATCAGGGTGGGCAGGGGGAACTGCGCGAAAATATACGCCTAATATACTCGTGTTAGCACCCATCATAACAGTGACCTCTTCATGAGATCAGGGTCGTTTTCATTGGTGTACTTAGGCACATGCACATACGTTCATATAAACACGCACGCACGAATATGTACATGTATGTACATATATGTATATAAATATATATGGAAGGCAGATGTGGAGGGAGTGAACATGAGGGGACGTCCTAGGATGAGATGGATGGATGGGGTGAAGGGGGCTTTGGGAAAGAGGGGAATGTCTGTTGAGGAAGGACGGGAGAGGACAGAAGACAGGGGTGAATGGAGAATGGTTGTATATGGATGATGTTGTGATGCATGAGGTGGAATGGGCGGGGGGATGGGGGGTGACGTAGTATGTGTGAGCAAACATTTTTGACGCAGCCCGAAGGGATTTCTCCCCGTCTTCTTTTATGCATGAGGGGACGGAGAGGGGGGTCGCCGATTTAATGAAGCGGCCTTGCTGTGGATGTGCTGTGTCTTGCGACACTGCTTCTGACCCAGGGCAGTGGACAAGGTGCAGGGATGACCCGTCATCCAGGAGGTGCTAAGATAAGAGGGAGGGTGGAGGGGTGTGGAGTGTATTCAGGGATGGAATGGGTGGGGATGATTATATGCCTTTTCATTTTTGGCTACCTCCCTTGTAAGGGGGAAAAAGCCTTGGTATATGTATGTATGTATATATATATATATATTTATATATATATATATATATGTATATACATATATATATGTATATACATATATATGTATATATATATATATATGTATATATATATATATACATTTTAACAACCACAATGCACTTTAATTCTAAGCTATCAAAGGCCAGCATGCTGAAATTGAAATGTGGTACTGCCCAGGACTCGAACCCGGCATCCTCATGACAAGTGCGACAGTGACTTTCCAACTAGGCTATCTCTCTTGATAGCCTAGTTGGAAAGTCGCTGTTGCACTTGTCATGAGGATGCCAGGTTCGAGTCCTGGGCAGGTCCCCATTTCAATTTCCGCATGCTGGCCTTTGATGGCTTAGAATTAAAGTGCATTGTGGTTGTTAAAATGTATCTCTAATCACTGGGACCCATTCAGTGTTGTACATATATATATAAATACACACACACACACACACACACACACACACATATATATATATATATATATATATACATATATATATTCATGAAGCGTGGCAGAAGATTCTCTTTCAAGCATATTCAGTTGAAAACAACAGCAAATTCATTAGAAATTAATTTCTTTCGTAAGCGTTCTAGCTTTCGGAAAGTAGATTTCTGAGGAAAAGAGAGGGGAAGAAGCAAAGTTCCTGAATGCTAGGGTCGGAAATGAACCAAATGACGGAGTGGTTGGGAAATGTGCTGTTCCAGGAAAGAATCGTAGTGGAGAGTTAATGGTGGAGATGTGTCTAGAAAAAGAGTTGATGATAGCAAATACAATGTTTTGGAAGAAAGTCAAGCATAAGTACACATGGGAGATGGTG
>NC_134796.1:21499544-21502044 GCF_046742065.1 Oratosquilla oratoria
GTTAGAATATCTGTGCAGTATTGTCCCCTCACCTTAACAAGAAAGAGTAGTAAATAGAGAGCCGGATTTTATTTTCTCATCACCATTTTTTGTTCCGTGGTGACAGACAGCCGAAGTATAGGGTCGCTGGGACAACGGGAAACCTGCGTTATGGAAAAGATAGACACGTAGATATATAAATAAACGGATAAATAAAAAGAAAATACGTCAAAGGTTTGGTTGTGCTTGGGTAGGTTTGAAACCGATATCACCTGATGGCAGTTATGACCAGTGATAAAAATTGCAAATTACTGTGAAATGTTGTGGCAACAAATGTCGGGGTCAAATGATATTTTTTAGACATTGTTAAAAGCTGAAATGAAAAAAGCAAAGTTTCATTGTTTAGCTCAAATTACTGCGTTACTGCACGTAACTACATTTTCTTATTGTTAATATTCAGTGTGAGAACATTTTACAGTGTTGTTGGGAAAGAGTGAAACTAAAGCTCTTGAAAAGCACCAATGACCTTATTGGTAGTCAAATTATTTCAGCTTTGGTTTTAAGTATAGCCGATAAATATTTTTTATTTTAACAAAGTTCAAAAATTTTACTTGATTTGTCATACGTGTCGATTTCGTAGTACATAAAATTTAAAGTTATTCGATATTATTGTAATGTAACTGTAATAACAAAATTCATTGCAAACAGCAATCTAACGTACATAGCAAATTAGTTTAGCCTCGCAAAGGGCGTCAGTACTTGATGTCGCTATGATAAACATATTTGTACATAACTCCATTAAGCTAAAAGAGAATAATTCATTTCGTAACCGAACGCAGTAAACATAGGCCAACTACACATACCTAAAAGACAGAAACCACAATGTAATAGGAATGAGCGAAAAGGAAACCGAAAGTAATAAAGAAAACAAGTAAATAAATAGAAAATAAAGGAGTATCTATGGTCATGTAGTCTACACGAGTACCTGACTCTCCTCAGAATCCCTCTCCGAGTTTTAAGAAGCCTGAGTGACCTTCACCTCAAACATAATTCCTCCTTTCATAAGGAAAACCTTTTCCCGGAAGGGGAGAGCCCTTTCTGAGAAAGGACTTTTACCAGAAGTTCTTTATTGTTTTACTCGAACTTCCTAAGGAAGATAAGGTCTCTTTTTCAAACTCCGCTAGAAAAAAAAAAGTGAAATAGGAGAGAGAAAGAGAGAGATACACGTATGAATTTATATGATTGTATCGGAATGCGGAAGGTTAATAATAGTTTGATTACACCATGCTTAGATCCATGACTCAGTAGTAGATATATAAAGTTCTTTACCTTGTCACTATTAATATTTTCTCAAACCATTATGAACCTGCAAGAGGGTTGCTGAGGTCCTGTGGGTAAAGAGAGTGTTTTCACCATTTGTAAGATGGTTTTCTTTTCTTTCTTTTTCCAGGCGGCAATGGTGCTGGTGGGAGCAGTAGTAGGCGTGTCCTCCTACCGCGAGGGGGCAGGGCAGTATCACATACAGACCGACGAGGGACCCGACCGCTACTTCAGGTGTGTAATGTCTTTTTTTATTGTATATTCTCATTTTTATACCTACTATTTTTTGCTTGACGGGTGTGGGATGGGTGAAGGGTAGATATATACCTTGGCTGGGCCACGCACACTTATAAGGGGGAACGGGACCTTTATTATGCATTTATTTTTTATTTATTCATTTATTTGTTTATTTAACCACCTATATATTCACTTGTTCATTTGTCTATTCATATACTTGTTTATCGTATTTTTTTGAGATACAAAAACATACAGGACTGTGTGAGTGGATATCCGGGTTCGATTCCATCAGTTCCCAGTGACTGTTGCTCGCCCTGGCAGTTCAAGGTGACGGCTTCGGTCGCTACTAAGCGCCTCCATGCGTAGAATCTTGACCTCCTTGACTGCGTCAAGACCTCTGCCTGCGCCTGCCCAAAAGGAGGCAGGGATTAATGACCAAAGTCCGACGATCATTGACCTATTAGATTGAGATGTTTACACCAGTAGGCTCTTAGCTACAATCAAATTCGTCACCTTTACCCTCTGTGTTGGGACTGCTCGGGGAAGTATCCGTCACCGGTAGCCGTTGGGACTCGAACTCGGTTAAAAATAATTGCGAAACAAATATGAAACTTACCGCACCTTAATAAGATTCAAAAACGAGTGAAATCGAAGTATTGGACAGTCACACTTTATGTACTCACCTGGTTGCGTGTGTGTGTGCGTGTATGTGTATGTGTATGTGTATGTGCGTGTGTTTACATAACCCAGGGCCATGAGGAACCCGGCTCCACTTAGTGTCTCAGGGTGTGTCCGTGCCAGACCAGCTTTTTTGTGTGTGGCACATGTTAGCGACACGTGTTCTCTGCGGGCATGTCCACGCGTGTTACAAACATGTGAGAGACCCGACGAAATGAGGAAATAGGTTCGATTCCTTTTGACAGGGAGTGACCACACTAGATATTTCTTTTTAATTACACCATTT
>NC_134796.1:21509544-21512044 GCF_046742065.1 Oratosquilla oratoria
ATATATATATATATATATATATATATATACATACATATATATATATATATATATATATACATACATATATATATATACATATATATACAGATATAGGTATAGATATATAATACATATATATATATATATATGTACACATATATACACATTGTTTATCTTTAAATTGTCTATTCATACATGTAATTATCTATTTCTATGTTCATTTATATATTTCTTATTTCATTGTATGTTTATGATTTTTACGTATTTGTCTATTGATTCATTTATAATTTTAAATGTTTATTTATCCACTTGTTTATTTACTTGTCTTTTTGATTATCTATATATACTTTTCATAAAATTATATAGTTTTTATTTTTCTACTTCAGTCCGTCAGAAGCTAATATGTATATATTATATATATATATATATATATATATATATATATATATATATATATATATATATATATATATATATAAAGTGGGGTTTCTCAGTAAATAGAATACCTGTTGTTCTTGTATATGTTGTTTTAACTGATACTTTGTTATTTTTGTTTTTCTATTGTTATTGTTGTTGTTGCTGTTATTGATGCTGCTGGTGTTGTTGTTGATTTTTTTCCGATCATTTATGGTTTGTATGTAAAAAGGACTGGAATTTACCCTGCAGTCTTTTTTTTTGTCTTTTTTTTTTCTAAGGAAATGCCATGTGTTGAGATGTATTCAGTTGTCAGACGCTTAATCATAGGTGGTTCGGTACACAATGGGCAGCTACGCTCACTACTTTGGTTGAAGGATTGTTGGCTGGATGATGACCCCCTTCATCCCGGTGACGCTTCCGTGCACAGTTTCTATCGTATATGATTTCATTACACATCTGAGATTCGGACCCCACAAAATCAGGGTCATAGTCGATTGATTCCCCATATAAAGGAGGGGCTGGGTTCTTAGCTTTTTAACAAGATCACCTGACGTGTATGGTGAGGCTATCTTCTATGCAAGGCGTCGCTATATTGAATGGCATCGTCCTCAGGTTTGATTTATGGTCGAGGGTCGAATACGTGCAACCACGAGTATCGCACATCTGTCGTTTACCACTTCAATACGACGATCCGCTCATGAATAGTCTTTGTTCTGGCTAATAACAGATACAGTTAAGGGAGCGGAAGACTCCAGCTTAATAAGAGAGTTTTAACAGTGTCCAGACCCTTTTCAGATTGAAGGTTTCTGTCTCAGCTGCATCAAATTGTCTATCATCAGCCAAAACAAAGGCATAAAAGTGCGTTACCGAGTTGAAGGGGCCGATAACTGAAATATCATATCACATCAAGCGATTCAGCAAAGTGTCATGCTTCAATAATTTTGTTCAGGCTGGCGCCAGACTATTTGACTCAGCGTAAGGATAGAACCTAGATTAACTCTCTGGCTAAGATTAGCCCTTTTTTCTCAACTGAATCAGATCAGTTGACATTGGTCAGAATATATTTTGTTAAGGGAAAGGAGAGTCTTTTTTCACAGAAAGAGATCTCAATCGATCGAGATCACACTCTACATTATTACTTGTGTCCACCATTAAATCTGGTTAATTTACAGAGGCTATATCACTAATTTCATTGCCACCATTTTTACTACTACCAAGATCAAGAAATTGAATGCTATCACCATCAAAACTCTTGGTATCATCACCAATGCTAAAGATACCACCATCATTGTCACATTCACCACCATTTTCACCAATATTACCAACATATCAGTCGGTAAAGTTACTAACATTTTTGTTATTACCAACACAACAAATACCTTTACCACCAGCGCCTTCACTGATGTTAGTATCCCCATCATCACAGCCACCTCCACAAAGCACACTTCCACCTGTGTCATTATCACCATCACTATCCATCTCCACTACCGTCAGTACAGTAGACAACCCGAACGGGGCACTGACTGTGGCAGTCTTACCCTGTCGATATTTTAGGGACTTTAGTGTCATCCCTACAGACCAGAGTCACGCAGTATTCATGTGTAATTGGAGAGCAATCTTCACTCACATGACAGAACAAGGGATCACACTCAGTTTATACTTCTACTTCATTCTCCTGCTGTCATCCTTATTTCTCTTCTTTGCCACATCTATGACTCCACCTCTTCGATGCGATATTCTCCCCAAGGATAGAAGCGCTGAATATTGTTGACAAAATGCTTAACATTGCCAACAAACACCTTTTCCGTAGTCATCTCGGCCACTTTCATCATTGCCAAAGTCAGCTATCGTGCCACCACCACCACAGACAACAATCTCTCTTCCACCGACAACAACCAGCAAAAAACCCACAACAGTGATGACGTGGATCCCACATCACTATCAGATGGGGTTTCAACAATTTAAACACCATCGTGGAAAGAACACACCATTGCACCCCACCACCCGACCACCATTTTCTCCATCACCACAACTACCATTATGATCACCCTCACCATATACCATCAGCGTAATAATCTGCCACCACTATCTCTACCCCTGC
>NC_134796.1:21514544-21517044 GCF_046742065.1 Oratosquilla oratoria
AAAAGGGTAGAGGACAATTTACACCCTGGAAAGGCGGGCTGTCAGGTCGCAAGGGTCAATGCGTCCGCTAATGAGGGTAGGGTGACATTAGGTCATAGTCGGCGGGCATAGTCGCAGGGTTACATTTTACCGTGTGTGTGTGTGTGTGTGTGTGTGTGTGTGTGTGTGTGTGTGTGTGTGTGTGTGTGTGTGTGTGTGTGTGTGTGTGTGTGTGTGTGTGTGTGTGTGCGTGTGTATTCACCTTGGTCTTTGGATCACGTGTTGGACTCGTGATCGACAGCTATTTCCCTCACGGAAGAGAGCTCAGAGCTCGTATGACCGATCTATGGGTAATGTTATGACCTTTCACACACACACACCCAACTCCCCGCCCACGAGAGTCAGAGTAACGACCCGAAGCGCAGCGATACCGAAATAATTTCGGCCCTGGGCAGGATTCGAACCAGCTACTACGAGCACCATCGTACTTCCCAGTCCAGCGCTCTACCAACTGCGCTACCGAGTGTGAGTGTGTGTGTGTGTGTGTGTGTGTGTGTGTGTGTGTGTGTGTGTGTGTGTGTGTGTGTGTGTGTGTGTGTGTGTGTGTGTGTGTGTGTGTGTTTCTTTGAACTTCTCCAATTTACCCCTCTATCAATTGGGCACACTACGATATAACTGATAGCAGACATCCTGGTAGGAAAAACTTAGATTAATGACAAATGGAGCGCTGCAGTGATCACTGTTGACGCCAGTTATGTTCATAATATATGATAATGATCTAAGGAAGGAATGGAAAGATATAAAAGTATATTTGTGAAATGTGCCAGCAATGTCGGATGAGTGAAGGTGAGTGGTAAAGTGCAACCCAAGCAGAGAATTTGGATATTTGTACCCATAGAGTTAATGGCGGTAAGTGGATTTCTACACCAGTTTGCATTGTGTAATGAAATGGAAGATGAAGAGAAGGAAAAAAAGTCAAGAATATCCTTTGTGAGATATAATTTAAAAAAAAATGAAGGCACTGATGCGTCTCCAGTTCAGAAAGAGTCTGGAGTCCGTTGTGGAGGTCTGGAACACTCACATGAAAATAGAAATCGAAGAAAATCTAGAAAATTAAAAAAAGGATCCCAATCTCTCAGGGATTATCACATTAAGAGGACCTTGAGCCGCTGAAAATATAATTCACCTATTTCGTATATCCATTTAAGCTGCAGACGGCGAGGGAGTGGTGGTGCATTACTTGGGCCGAATAGAGATCCCCCCCTCTCGCCACTCGATTGTACGAAAATGGCCGTTAGAATATGATCAGGAACCGTTGGATGTCGCACTCAGAAGGGTGGAAGAAACCTGGCTGAGAAATAGGTTTTGAAGCAGAAATACCTGCTTAACGTCCTCAGCTTCTTGTCCAGGCTCATAATACGTCTCAAAAGTGGTGGTTGATGGGTCTTAATGAGTAATTATCCTTTTGTGAAGAGATTTACTTACGTATTTGTAAAAACGGCCCCTTCATTTCGGTTCCCATAATGAACACGGTGGTGTATTTTGCGCATTTTTATTTAGTTATGCTGAAATCAAATGTATGAAGTTGATGGGTGACCGCATGAAAAGGGGGGCTCTCCCTATCGATTAGGCTCCACCTCAAGGAAGGCCCGGAAGAGTCCGCCTCTCAGTTGCATGAGATGGGCTGTCTTTGGCCTTAAACAAATATATATTGTGGGCTATAGTGTTGAGGGATTTTATAAGAAGGCTAGCTGTAGTTAACTAAGTAACAATCAGCTTCGATAAACGCTTTCAATGGTTATCAGTAGCCCAGCAACCCGTCTCTGCCCTGGAGATACAGTGCAATTTGGAGTTCTCACAATTATCTAAACCTCAGGAAGACAAAAAAAAATAATGAGTTCACTGCAGTTGGGAAATAAACATGTACCAATATAACATCATCTTCAGTTGTTCATGCAATACCTTCAGTAGCAGGTGTCATTTTTTTTTCCATTTTCTTACAGTCTCTGTCGAGTTATTTGTTTCATTTCTGTGACACCTTTTTAGTACCAAAGGAATTGCCATCCATCTTAACCCTTTCCATTGCGTTGGTCCTTTTTTTATTATTATTTTGCCTACAATCAGAATGTTTCATTCAACTCCGTGGTACCCCCGTCGGTTGTTAATTGTGGAACAGAAAATATCATTTTTGCTCCATTTGAGGTTTGCTTGGGCCGGAGAAAAGAAATTTTGATCAAGGACCCATTCCTGTTAACACTACTGGTCTCATGGTTGTGTACGATGGAGTAATATTACCCCTTCAAGGTGACTTTTTTCTTCTTCTTTAAGAAATTAAGGACTGTTGAAACCATATGATTTAAATATGTACTCAAATATGATGGAACATAAGAGCATAAGAATGAAAGAGACTGCAAGAGACCATAAGGCCAACACTAGGCAGTTCCATGACCATTACCACTAATCATCCTCAACCATCGAGTTATCTAACCTTTTCTTAAAACAACCAATAGTTGTAGAGTAA
>NC_134796.1:21522044-21534544 GCF_046742065.1 Oratosquilla oratoria
CGCAAACACACGCGCACGCAAGCACGCACACCCACACACACACACACACACACACACACACACGTACGCACCCACACACGTGCATGTGCACTCAAGCACATACGCATACAACTACGTGCGCGAATCATGCAAATATATACAATGTGTTATTTTTGTGTGCATGTGCGTGCGTGTGTGTGTTTGTTTATCTAATTGTATTTACGTAATTGCAATATGCAGATAAAGAACCAAGCTTGTGGGATCTTTGTCTTTATTGGCCAAGAATTGCTTTAAATTTGTGTGTATGACTAAATCATTTCATTATCCAGAATATTCTTGTACGAGTATATATCCCCAAAAACTTGTCTTTTCCAGTTTCTTTACGTACCCTCTTGTTGCTCTTACGTTACATAATAAGAAATCTTCTTTGCCAGTTGTGTCCATTCCTTTCATAGATCTAAACGTTATTTTTATGTCACCTTTTTTTATTGTTTCCCCTTATGATGGCTATTCCACTTTTTCTAATCTCACCTTATACAATCTGTCTGCTAGACTAGGGACAATTTGATTTACTTTTTTCTCAAACCCTTTATATTTATATATACATTTTTGGGGGGAGGGGAAGCACCGCTACTGCATACTTTAATGTGTGTGTGCGTGCGTGTGTATATCCGTATACATGTGTGTACGTGTGTGTATACGTTTGTGCGTATGTAAACCTATGAAGAAAGGATTATGATGGATGACAGGAGGTGAAAAATAGATGAATGGCCCATAAGCACTTATCATCATCTTATATTCCATCAATAATTCCCATACTTGCAATGGAGATCACGTATCCTTTGCAAGGGGAAATTCTTAATAATTAAAAAAAAAATGCCGAGAGGGAATGTGAATTTAGACAAAGAATAACCAGAGAACTTTACTATTGTATTAAGATAACTTTATGCTGTAGGGTTGAAGTCTCTCCAAAGATGTTTGCGGCCTTGTAACCCGAACAGGTTATTGGGTTCGATGTTTTACGCTCCATATATGTCAAACCTACATCAACAGTGACGGTGACTGTTGCATAAAGGGCAACATGGCAACACAGCAAGAACCATAACCGTCTGCTGCAGTACTTGTTTATTTCCTTCGTATTCAAATTTCATTCGAGTTGTTCGCTTATTTATTTCTACTCGTTCTTTCATATGTATGTTCACCTATTTATATGCTCACTTATTCGTTCAGTTATTCATACCTATTCATACATTTTTCCCCACAGGCATTAATGTTTTTCTCTTTTTTTATTATTATTATTATTCAGGGCGTTGCCTTCCGCCATCGCTACTTAAGCATCTGCTGAGGTACTTTGCAGTCTTCTCTGCATCTCTACCAGTTCTGTCTCCTCTAATGCATCCTTGGCAGCTTATCATCTTATTTATTACCCCCGTTATTGCAATTTTTTACTGTCTCTTTCCACCACCATTGTCGTCTGTGCTCTCGCCCGCCATTTCGGTGAGACAGAATGATGAATGCGTTGGCGGGGTGCATCTTCGTCCTTCCTAGATTACTTTTTGCATCGCAACCAAGGCGGACGTATAGATAAACTTCCCGATAATAGCAGGTTCCCCGCCTTCTCCAATTTAAATGCATTCTACTACCATTATTCACAATCAAATGCGCTTACTGTGCATCTTAATTAGTGTAGAAATAGATTTATAGGGCAAGTGATATAGAATCTAACGTTTACCAGAAACGTTCTTAAAGTGGGTCACAACTATGTATGTTAAGCCTTGATAATATTGCAGTTCTCAGTCCCTCGTTTTCTATAATGCTGCAGGTTGACAAATTATATCAACCTTTCAGGCAGAGGGTGGAGAAGTGAAACAGAAAGTTAGATTCCATTGGTTCATATTTCGATGGTCTCCCAGCACTTGGACCCGTAGATAATTTGATATTGCAGTTAGTCTTTGTTTGTTGTCTTCAAGATTACTTTTTCTTTTTTATAGTTTGCCAAAGATTCATTGTTTTCAATCAGTATCTTGGTCACTTTTCTCATCATCACTTTTCTAATGAACATATCCTCATGCTTCATTTTGTGTTAATATCCTAATGCCCGCCACTAATGGTCTCCCATGAAGACTGAGGTCCTCCAACACGCCACCACCTCTTCGTCTGTCCTTTTGAACTCGCTGAAACCTACAATATTAAAACAAGATGTTGTCGACGTCCTATTTAGTGGGGGATCTAAACCTAAGATCGTGCATTTTTTGGTTAGAAGCATGAAACTTAGCAAAGTTATAGAGTAACCCTAGGTAAACATTTTTGGATATAAAGACAAGCTGTCATAGTCCCCTGGTGGCCACAGCAAGAACTAACATCTTACCATGTGGTGGACGCCACAGAAATTAATTAAATGGTCTTATCTTTTTTAAGTTAGGAGTGTGAAACTTGGCAGGTTTCTAAAATATTTAATAACAACTATTTCTTGATAATAGAAAAAAGAATCAGAGCCCCCTAGAGACCAAAACTGCAAACAGTTTTTTTGTTGCAACCTCTGGATACAATTGTGAAAGAACCTGGGCATTTTTTGTGCATTTTGTCAATATAAAAGCTAAAAATTTCCACCACAATGGATCAAATTTTTTATATAAAAGTGTTCTTGACAAACGATAAAACAAGTTGTTTTGTCGTTTGTTACCATAACTTCAAGTTTCATAGCCCCTCACCACAAAACCAGGATGAATAGTGTTGATTAATCAAGTGGCACACTTAAGTCACAAAAAGCTTCAGTTTAAGGTGCTTAAATTTGGAAACAGGCCCCTTCGCAGTTGCACAGCGCAGGGCATTTGGGATGTGCTTTGCTGCATTTACACGGACCTCTGCAAGATTTCTTGCATTTGCAGCATGTCAGTTCATAGCAGATATCATGTGCTTGTTGGAGGGTAGTCCACTTTGGTGTCCACCTGGAACCTGCTGCACCCCATTCCCACCCAAAGAGCGATGGGCTGGGCAAGACTGGGTCTTTCTCCAGGGATTGACACCACACATGTCCTCCTTGGAATGCTGATGTCAGAGTATGTTGCTTTAAAGCATTTTTTGTAGGAGAAATGCTTTCCAAAGATTTTGGTTTTCTAGAGAACATCTGCTGCTTTGCTTCGTTGATGTTGGAGAGCTCAATAGTGCAGTCATACGGTCAACTGACATTGTGGATTTGACAGTGACAAGAGAGCTTCTGTGACATCAGGGAAAGCATGCCATGTCTTCCATGCACTCTTTTTGCCTTTTCCGTCAAAGAAAGATGTCACAGCCAGCGAAATCATGGAAGAATGGCAGGGCCTGGGCCTTGGATCATGGCAGAGCAGCAATGATCTTATGAATGGCTATGTATCTTTGAGACTTTCCAGTCCCAAATAATATCCACAGTTCAGAGGTCTTAAACTGGTGGATACATGGCACAGCAAGTACAACAACATCAGTGTCTGCTGTTCTGATGATGATGAGTTGGTGGCCTTTGTTGGCAGCATCCATGACATACAGCATGGTACGTGTGTCTGCTTCCTCCTGGGTGCAAGGTTCCAGGAACGACTTGTCCGTCAATGCTGCGTTGCAGACCACTTGCTCGTTCAGAATATAGAGAATTTGTTTGTTGTTCTCCTCAATGTCTGCAGCATTTTCAGCAAGGAGAGAAAATAGCTCTTTTTTATCATTATTACGGAAAAACTCTCCTAGTTTCCTGGGATTTGGGTGGTGAGAATTACGATACGTTCTTCAAGATGTTTCGAATGTGGGGCACAAAGACTTGTATAACATAGTCAGAGAAGGTCTTTGAAGCAACTGGAGTTAGAGAGGGTACCGCCATAGCACCATCCAGCACAACTGCAGTAACTTGAGGGACTGTGTGGTCAGAGTTAGATAGACCTTCCAGGGGAGAGAGCAAGTCAGACTTCTTACTTGATCTCATCTCCCCCGACTTTGACAGAGAAGGTGGCCATGGATGGTTCTCAAACTTGAAGAACTCCTCAAGCTTCCCCTCTCGAGATTGGCAGGCGATGTTCAGTCTGGAGAACAATGCACTGTCGTCCTTCAATGCAGATACCTGATATTTCTGTTTTGAAAGACTTTGAGACTTCGAGAACGGTGACAGCTTGTTCTTCTTGATAGGCTGTGTAACTGATTTTGAGTTGTGCTGCGTTCAGTTACAAATATCCCATACTGACGCTGTCCCAAGTCATACACACCCTTAAAACCTACTACAGCTGACTGGCTGATGACAAATTTGCTGTCAAGTGTCAACATATCGTTGCTGTTCTCTAGGAAAAGACTTCCAAGATCTTCTGTAGCCTCCTTGAGAGCAGTTACCTCCTTCACAAAGGAATTCTGACACTTGATGTCTGCTCATGGTGTTTGTCATTGGTTGCTTTCTCTGACTGAAGTGTTTTCAAGGTCGCGGATGAGTCTGCTGAGCTTTGGACCACCAATCATCCAACGACTTAGTGCAGTAGGATTGTTTGTCAAGCCTACAACCCCACCTTCTCCTTTGATCAAAGCATTTTCTTGCTCATGTGCCTGATCTAGTGCCATTGCAAAGAACCTGTGACCTGTTTTCTGGACTACAAACGCACCTTCAGAGAACTCCAGAAACACAGCAGGATGAGACTGCTGCAGTCCTGACATGTCATGGATGTGAATTGTCAACCACCTGGTATACTCGTAATTGGTGGTATCTGTAGAAAATGACCAAGGTGTCAATCTAACTAGTGACTCAATATACTGTTTGAAGTCACCCTCCCGAAGTGATTGTATATACATACATACATACATACATATATACATACATACATACATACATACATACATACATACATACATACATGCATACATACATACATTCATACATACATATTCTAAAGGCTTTTCCCCCTTACAATGGATTGCCTTTATTTTGCGCTTGTAAATCAGGTAATGTGGATTCGAACCCGCACTCCTCTCTGATTCCTAGCAGTGAATGTTACCCGCCCCGACAGTCCAAGCGCATAGGGCAGCAGCTACGCACCTCCTGGTGTACGCTCTTCACGTACCTACATGTATTGTATGTCTGACATATTATTTGGACTTTCATATTTCTGACGTATTAAATACCCCGTCTGGGTTATTAGCTGCACGTTATTACGGGGTTGAAAGTTGTTCAGTAGCATGGAGCCAATATTTTAGGGTCTATATGGGGTGCCCCTGCGGACCAGAGTCACACATAATTTTGTCTGTGGCCGAGGAAATTTCTATTTATAGATAAATTATGATGCTTTATTATACTGCGACTATCCCTTCATTATACTGCCCCCCCTCTCGATACTGTCCTGTACCACTTTTTTTTCTGAATATTCATTTCTCATTTCGCCAAATGAGGGGAAAAGAATACTGCTACCAAGTATTTCCACTTGAATCGTAAAAGGCGACAAAAACGGGACGAGGATAGGACTAGGTGTCCTTCTCCCGTAGCCCCAAAGGAGACATTCCTATAAAGAATAAAAGAAAAAAAAAGAAAAAAAAAAACATAAAAGGGTCTGGGAGGAGTTTTCCAACCAGAACCCTAAAGTTCGGGTCTTTTAATGTGCGTGAATGTGGTACAGATGAGAGTAAAAGGAAAGAGATAGGCAGTATGTTTGTAATAAGAAAGATGAATGTGTTGGCGTTGAGTGAAACTAAGTTGTAAGGGAGAGGCGAGTTTGAGTTTGGAAGTGTAGTTGGGAGGATCTCAGGAGTGAAGAGAGGACGAGGGAGAGAAGGGGTGGCTATACTAGTAAGTGAAGAGATAGGTAAGCAGGTGGTGGAGTGGAAGGAGCTTTCTTCAAGGTTGATGTGGATGAAGGTGAAACTGTGAAGGGGTATGTAGGTTTTTGTGAGTGCATGTGGGCCTGGTAGTGAGAAGAGTGTAGAGGAAAGGGAGGCTTTGTGGGTAGATTTAAATGAGTGCATAGAGGGTTTATGAAGAAATGTCACTGCGGTGGTATTGGGAGACCTTAATGCTAGGGAAGGGAAGGAACCAACAGAGGGAGTGGTTAGGAAGTGTAGAGTTCAAGGAAAAAATTGTAGTGGAGAGTTGATGGTGGAGATGTGTCTAGAAAGAGAGTTGATGGTAGCAAATACAGTTTAGGAAGAAAGTCCACCATAAGTACACATGGGAGAGGGTGGTGGATGGAAGGGTGGTAGATAGGGCGTTAATGGACTATATAGTAGTAACCAGGAGTATAGTAGGAAGAGCTAAGGATATACATGTTCTAAGGGGGAGAGTGGGGAATATCAGATCTTTATCTATTTATTTATTCTTTTTTGTGGAAGATAAGTTGAGAGTGGAGGATAGATGGGGAAAGAGGAAAAGGACAGAAGGCAGAGAGGTGCTTAAAATAAACTGCTTAAATGAGAAAGAAAAGGAGGAGTACAAGAAGAAGCTGAGAGAGGAATGGGAGAGAGTGAAGGATAGAGTAGACCTAGGAGTGGAGGAAAAATGAGATGGTTCAAGGATGGAGTCACAAGGTGTGTAAAGATGGTGTGTGGAACAAGGAGGACATGAGGAAATAGAAGGAAGGGTTGTGAGCGGTGGGATGAGGAAGCAAAGAAGCGAGCATTCACAGATTGGTTACAAAATAGGACGAGAGAACCATATGAGAGGTACAAAGTGTAAAGAAGAGAAGTAAAACATACGATAAAGGAGGCAAAGAAGAGAACAGATGTGAAATGGGACAAGAGTTTGACAAAAGAAAAAGGAAAGTAATAAAAAGATGTTTTGGAAAAAATTAAGAGAGGAAGAGGAGGCAAATCAAGTACAGAAGAAAAGGTAAAAGGTGTAGATGGAGAGATGATAATGGAAGAGAAGGCAGTAAGAGGAAGATGGGCAGAGTATTTTAGGGGGTTGGTAAATGTGAAGGAGAATAGGGAGGTAAAGGTAGTTGCAGTGGGTAACGCTAAGAAAATGACAGTGATGAGTGAGGAAAATTGGGAAGAAATAAGGAAAGATGGAGTAAAAGGGGCATTGAGAAAGAGGAAAATGTCTGTTGAAGAAGGAAGGGAGAAGACAGAGGATAGGGGTGAATGGAAAATGGTTGTGTATGGATGATGCTATGATTCATGGAAGGGAGTGAGTTGGGGGATGGGGGTGAGGGACTATGTGTGAAAAAATATTCTGACGCAGCCCGAAGGGATTTCTTCCCGACTTCTCTTTTTCTATATGAGGGGACGGAGAAGGGGGTCGCCGATTTAATGAAGCGGCCTTGCTGTAGATGTGCTGTGTCCTGTGACACTGCTTCTAACCCAGGGCAGTGGGCGAGATGCAGGAATGACCCGTCATCTAGGAGGAGCCAAGATAAGAGGGAGGGAGTGGGGTTGAATAGGAATGGAGTGTGTGGGGATGGAATGAGTGGGAGTGGATTTTATACTTTTTTTTTTCTTACCTCCCTTGTTAGGGGAAAGAGTCTTTGGTATATGTATCCATGTATTAAGTAAAGAGTATTATTCAAGGATCCCATTGCATTATTGACGTTATCTGTATTTCTCTTTATTACTTAGTCTTTTGTATATCTGATTTATTGTTTAAACTTATAAATTCTTGGTTCATTACTTTGGCTCCAACAGTTTCAATGTATTACGTCTGTGTTATATCAACACATCCTTGACGTATTACTTTTTTCTTCTAGATATCCTGTGCCTTAGCCTTTTCATTAACATCTTATGTCTTTTTTAAATCTTACTTTAATATTGTTCTACATCGTCACCTCTTCTTCTTCTTCTTCTTCTTCTTCTTCTTCTTCTTCTTCTTCTTCTTCTTCTTCTTCTTCTTCTTCTTCTTCTTCTTTCTCCTTTTTAACTTTCCACTTGGATCGTCTTTTATAGCAATGGCGTCTCAATGGTGAAATCCTGGCAGCCTAGGCTACATCTTACTCACTCAATGCCTTTTATATCTATAAATCTGGTTTAGCTAGTCGTCTATGTGGAAAACGTGGTAGAAAAACAGGGGTTGAATCAGGAAAAATCATACTGCTGACATTTCGACTACAAGTCTTCTTCAGAGTGTTTTCTTGCCACATTTTCCACTCAGCTGTCTCACGTTTATATAACTAATCGTCTATATCTTTGACCATCTCATTTACAGTCACCTTAACATTTAAAGTTTAACTCTGACCCTCCTTTGCAGCTTTGAAGTCATCGCTTCACACATGACATGTGACATTTCAGTAATGTTCCCCTTCGAAGATAGACTTCTACATGTCTAAGTTTCATTTCAAGTCTTCAAGTTTCCTGCAAATTATTAGACCTACTACTGACGTACTTTATATGTTTTATTCAAGCTAACAAAAGACGATTTATTTAGGTTAATGTCTCGCTTAGAAGTAGCCCCTTCAATGTTGTGGCCCTCCCCAACTAAATAAAATTGCCTGGCGCTATCTGGGCCTATTCTAGAGCGTTTTAAATAATCTGCACGAAGACCTCAACTGGCTGATCTCATCTGACATCAACCAGAATAAAGACTCATTGATACGGCACCTCACAAAGAGGCCGAGAACTGGTCTGACCAGCCTTTGTTGACTTTTTTTCAGCATCTCTGTAACTCATCTCATCAGTTCTTTGGAACCCAAGTCGCTCGTTTTCTTTTCCTTGTTTACTCTCTGTGCCTTCCAAGCTTGTTTTCACCTTTTGTAATTTTTTCAAGATCCTCTACCTTTCATATTTGTTAATGATTTTCTTTTGTATTTCTCTAGATTTCTATGTACCTCCTCTTTTTTTATCCATTGACTCTCACTTCCCCACACTTATCATCTCATCATTTCTTTGTAATAATCCTGCGTTTCTGTATTCTTCGTCTTTGTTAAGTCTTCGGCTTCTTCGCACCCCATATTGGTTAACGATGCAACTGTCACCTGCTTCCTTGTAATTCATGTTTATCTTTGTAATTCTTTAAGTTTCTATATACTTCATCCTTCTTAACTCGTTGTAACTCTACGCGGCTCTTGCGCACTTTATCTTGATCATTTCTCTGTAATCATTCAACTGCTCTGCACCATACTAAATATAAGAAATAAAGTATACGGAAACCGTTTGAACATTTGAAACCAATTTTACATTAAATATTAACAGGACGTGAAATGATGGCTTCAAGCTGTCAGGACATAAATTTAACTTAGAAGTAGGTAGAAAAAAATCACCAACCACGTCATCAGTGAATGAAATAAGTTGAGATAATTGAATACAATATAGTTCAAAGTTATAAATTCTATTTGAATAAACGCCTACGTATTTCTTTATCCGACCTCGTTACAGATCGAAAATTCTCTTGCTGGCCATCATGTTTTATCAGTGTAACATTGTAATTCATTACAATTCCCATTTTTCTTCTCTTTTCACCTTTTTCAGATGTTTATGGTTTACTCGGGATTCTATAAACCTCTTGCCACCTCTTTGTATCTCTTTGCAACCTCTGTGCAACTCATCCTAGAATTTTTTGGAAATACTTCGCTCCTCAATATTATCACATTTTTTGTAACTCTCAAGACTCTCGGGTCCTTTTGTTCTTCTACTGACGGAAAACTTTCACCTTCATCTGCGCTTCTTCTTCTTCGCCAGCGGTCCTCGTTTGTTTCTTCAGCTGTTCTTGACCTTCAGAATCCGGGGAGGCCTCGTAGGCTCGCCTGGTCGCCTTGCCAGCTTGGCCCAGTGCCCGTGTGACCCGTCGGCGTTTTTGGTCTTTGCTTTGTTCCTCTTCCTCCATTCTTGGTTCACGGCAGTTGCAGGCGTCATTCACCAATGTGTCTTTTTTCGGGTGGAGTATTTTTATGTATCTTTTATTTTTTTTTTTTTCTGAGTTGATTCCCATGATAAAGACAAAGTGATTGCCCAACTCAAGGCCAAGGTGGATCCAATCTCCATAGTTTTTCTCTCTTTATATCTTTTTCTCTTTCATTCAACTGAACTGAGTTTGCAGTTTGGTGACTGCCTTTACTGTTGACGGTATTGTTACTTACAGCCGTTATTGCTAATATTCCTTTTATCTTAGTTATTCGTACGTTTGTCATAATAACAGCAATGGCAGCGAAAGTAATGCGAGTGGTTATCATGGTGTTCATGATGGTGATGGTAATGATGATGATTAAGGAAGTGGTCAAACTAAATCAGTGGTGATGATACTAGTGGTGGTGGTAGTTGCGGTGATGATGGCGGTGGAGGAGGAAAAAGAGGCAGTGGTGGAGGTGGAGGTAGTGGTGGTGGTGGTGGTGGTGGTGGTGGTGGTGGTGGTGGAGGAGGAGGTAGTGATGGTTGTTGTGGTTTGGTCACTCCTGAAGGCCAAGGCCAACCTCCCATGTTGAGTCGACAGAAGAAGCGCAGTTGGTCTCCAGCGTCTTCCTATCTCCTTTACCTCCTCCACACCCTAATCCTCACCGAAGAACACTCTAACCCCACCAGCCTGAGGTCCTTCCCTATACTGAATAAAGTCGCCTTTCTCTTATTCACTCTCAGTGCAAATCCTCCAATTCGTCATCGCTTCCCCTTCCCAGTCTCTCTGCTAATCCCTCTTCCCTCCCACACCCCTTCCTTACTGAATCATTCACCTTATGTGGGATTCGACCCGATGGAGTCTTCCTGTGTACCTAGAATCCCACTTGAGGTCCCTTTGTGCATCCCACACAACACAGCTGTTCCCCTTTCCTCTTTGCTAAGGTGACTTCCCCCGTCAGTTGAATGAAATTGCTAGCCGTCTGCCGGAACAAAATATATAAGGTTCGTCTGAACCATCTACTCCGGTGACGTCACCCTAAACATGATAAAAGAAGAGTCTGTCGCTAACCAGAATGAAATATGCATCGTTGGTCATTACAACGAAAGGATCTATTTTTTGACTGAGAAGGTCCCACCCCCCTTGTCCGAATAAAATCGGCCGGCGGCAGCCGAAAGAAAATACTTCGAGTTAGAGATCGGGTGCATCTGGATGACCTTGAACCATCACGTTCTTGAAACCTCTTCTGTAGTGAATGAAGTCAACTGGCGACCGCCAGTTGATCAAACATAGGTCATCAGTTGTCGTGAAAAGGACTGATCCCCTCACACACATGCGCTCCCTCGTGCCTAAACTACCTCGTCTCTCGAACCTACGTACATTTCATCAGCTCCCCCCCCCTTCCCTTTCTGTGAAAATATCCCATTTTTCTTTCTTTCTTTCTTTTCATTTTCATTTCTATTTTCGTGTTCACTTTCATTTTCATTTTCATTTTCATTTTCATTTTCATTTTCATTTTCATTTTCATTTTCATTTCCATTTTCATTTCCATTTCCATTTCCATTTCCATTTCCATTTCCATTTCCATTTCCATTTCCATTTCCATTTTCATTTTCATTTTCATTTTCATTTTCCCTTGCCCTTGCCCTTGCCCTTGCCCTTGCCCTTGCCCTTGTCCTTGCCCTTGTCCTTGCCCTTACCAGTGCCTCTCCTTTCTCTTCTTCGCTCCTTTCCAGTCCCATTTGCATTCCCATCCCTCTTCACCCTTCCTCTTCGTCTTCTCGCTGTCGTCCTCCCTTTCTTCCCCATCCCCTTGAGCTTTCCATTTCTCTTCTGTTCTAAGTATAATATTTTCCTTTAGCTTTCGTTCAGTAACGAATATTTCCTGCCAAACGTTTCCTTTCCACAAACATTCGTTCACTCTTGTGACACTCAAGCCTCGAAAATTCCTCGATGTGATCACTCTTGCATGTGAGACCCAGTTCTCAAACACAACCCGCACAGTCACTCACTCACCATGCACTAAGTTCTCAGAAAACAACTTTTACACTTATTCATCACATACCCAGTCCTCAGACACTCAGTCCGTGCACTCAGCCCCCATCCTGAACATGCAGCGTTCTCATTCACTCACTCCTCCACTTTCGCTATTCCACGCTTGTTTATAGTAATGAATCCATTTTCTTTATTTACGCTACACTACGTCTTGCCTAAGCTCTTTCGCTACCCAAGGGGCACCACGCAATAAATGAAATCGTCTGTCAAGAGTATCGCCGCCTCAGACAACAATGTTTCTATGGCTATGTAAAAAATCCTTCAAGTTCGTTCGAAGTCGATGTCAGTGTGGTGATATTCTGCAAATCCTAATATATGGTGATACCTCTTCTATCTTAACCTAAAATGAAATAAGAGAGGTTAAACTAAACTTTACTAACCTAACCTAGTTTGAAGTCATTGAAATGATCAGAAAACTACATAGCAATGATGATAGCGCTGTGTTAGTGGTGATAATCTCATTATACGTTGTCCCTCCCCCGGGCACGGTGGTGGCGGAGGTGGGGCAGTCTCTCCCACTTGCCCTTCCCATGAAGCTCTCTCACTTCATCCAATCTACCTCTCCCACCCTCTACGCCTCCATCCCCTCAGTGCGAGGATAGATTCGCCGGTTATTTCCGACAAAGTGCTAAGAATATTCCTTTACATGTTCTCTCTCTTATCCCCACTTCTACCTCCTTATCCTCCCATCCACTCCCTTGTACTTCCCCCTTTTATCCTC
>NC_134796.1:21539544-21542044 GCF_046742065.1 Oratosquilla oratoria
ATGCTCGACTTGGTTAAGCTCTTCGCACTGCCGATGTTTCCCCGCTGCTTTTTAACGCATTTCATCCTGTCAATTCGCTAGGGGTTTTCCCATTGAACGAAATCATCTGTCATCACGCCGTGTAAAATTGATCAAATGTACCAAAGAAGCAAAGGTGTTTTCCTTTCTTTTACTTCCTGGGTTGATTTCTGTCCCAAATTTTATTTGATAATGAATGTAAGCATATTATACACAGATAGATATATTTACACACACACACACACACACACACACACACACACACACACACACACACACACACACACACACACACACAAACACAAACACGCACACAAACATACACACACACACTTTGTGGCACAGTTGGTAGAGTTCCCGCCTGCCACTACGGCAGTCCGGGTTCAAATCACGCCCTGGGCTGAAAAATTTCAGTATCGCTGTGCTGCGAGTCGTTACTCCAGCTTTCGTGGGCAGGGAGTCTTGTGTGTGTGTGTGTGTGTGTGTGTGTGTGTGTGTGTGTGTGTGTGTGTGTGTGTGTGTGTGTGTGTGTGTGTGTGTGTGTGTGTGTGTGTGTGTGTGTGTGTGTGTGTGTGTGTGTGCGTGTGTGTGTGTGTGTGTAAGGTCACAGCATTACCCATAGATCGGTCATATATGAGCTCTGAGCTCTCTTTCGGGAGAGAAATAGCTGTCCATCACGAGTTCAACACATGATCCAAGACCATGATGAATCACATACAAGTACACACACACACACACGCGCACACACACACACACACACACACACACACACACACACACACACACACACACACACACACACACACACACACACACACACACATGTATATATATATATATATATATATATATATATGTACATATACATATATATATATACATATATGTATGCATATATATATATACAGTATATATATATACATATGTATATATATATATATATATACATATATGCATATATATACATATAGAGCGGAATAAAAGTTGATACATAAAAATCCATGTGAACAAGTTGTATAGACACGGTAAAGGAAACATGGACTGGAGGTGAAGCTTTTATTCCTGACGTTTCGTCTATCGACTTTCTCAAAGGAAAGTCGATAGACGAAACGTCAGGAATAAAAGCTTCACCTCCAGTCCATGTTTCCTTTACCGTGTCTATACAAAAGTTGATACAGTTGCAAGATGGTCACCACCTATTCTACTGTAGAGGTAAGGAAAAAAGAAAGATCTAATGGAGTAGGATACTTCATAAACCGAGAGGTTGCTGGTAGAGTAGTCAAATTCAGTACTTTATCAGACAGGGTAACCTGGATTGTGATAAGGCTGTGTAAAAGGTACACTTTAAAAATAGTTCAGTTTTATGCACCAACTTCACAAAGTTCAGACGATGAAAATTAATCCTTCTATGATGATTTAAGTCAGGTAATGGATCAAGGAAAAAGTAAGTACATGTTGGAAATGGGCGACTTTAATGCTAAAGTGGGGAAGAAAATGGGAGATGAGTTGTGCATTGGAAAGTTTGGAGTATATGAAAGAAATGACAAAGGCGAGAAATTAGTCAATTTTGCAGAGAACTACAACATGAGGATAATGAACACTTTCTTCCAAAAGCGTGTAGGTCGTAAATGGACATGGAGAACTCCAAATGGAACAACAAAGAACAAAGTAGACTTCATATTAGGAGAAGAAAGCAATGTTACGGTGATAAAGTCAACATAGGTAGTGACCATAGAATGGTAGGTTGCACAGCTAAATTCAAGTTCAGACCCGAGAGAAATAAACTAATTTTAAGAAAAAAAAAAGTTGCAAAGATTAAGGATAATAAAAAGGAATTTCAGTTAGAAATTAAAAATAGATTCAAAGCTCTAAGAACTAATGAGGACACCGTCGAAAACATGAATTTGAATTTAATGAATATCATTGGGGAAGCGGTAGAGGAAGTAGGAAGTACAAAAAGTATTAGAGAAAACAAATACTCCAAAGCTACAAATGACCTAATTGAAAGAAGAAGGACCATGCAGATTAAAAGCAGGAGAGACGAAATAGAAAGAGAAGAACTAAAAAAGCTTATCAACAAAAGGCAGAGATTAGAGGAAAGAAAGAGAAACATGGAGGAAATAGAGGAAACTATTCGGAAAAGTAAAAATATTAAAAGGACCGAGCGCAGATATGTTATAGGAAGGCAGCAAAAAGAGTAGAAGAATTTTACTAAGACCTTTATATCGTCGAATACCGTAGTTGAGTTAGTAAATTCATCTGTAAACGTTAATAGTGCACCAAATACTACAATGGAAAAATAGTCTTTGCTCTAAAAAATATAAAACGAGGAAAATCACCTGGGGAAGATGGTATATCGATAGATCTTTTGAAAGACGCAGGAAAAGAAGTTCATATTAATTAAGTTAGCTCAGTTGTACACCTTCTGCTAATGTCAAGAAAGTGTTCCTGAACCCTGATGCAATAGTATAATGAGTTTGCT
>NC_134796.1:21549544-21584544 GCF_046742065.1 Oratosquilla oratoria
CCCAGAATGTTGTGTCCCTCCACTTTCCCTTTCCCCTTTTCGACTTCTTCCCCTCCAGCTACTAACGTTCTCCCGCGCCTCTTTCAGGTACCAGACCCACAACGGCCAGTTCCGGAAGGAGAAGCGCCTGGACGACGGCACCGTCTTCGGGACCTACGGCTGGATCGACCCAACGGGTCTCCTGCGTTTGTACGACTACGCGGCTGGCAAGGAGGGTTACCGGCTCATCCGGGAGAGGGAACGCCAAGTACCGGTGCCCAAAGTCCCCAAACTGGGCGCTGAAGTCTCCCCGAAGACTCAGCTTCTCCGGAAGAGGAAACCCGTCAGAGTCCGAACTCGAGTCCGCCCTCTTGGAGCCGCTCCTCAGAACAGCCTCGACTTCCAAAGAGTCCCCGTCTCCACGAGCTTTCCGAAGCGAGGACCTTCCTCTCTCTCCAACAACTTCCAACACACCTTGAAGGCGGAGTCTGTCGACACCCTATTCGGTACGGTGTCTTCCTCGGAAGAGGGGAAGAACTCGGAAGTCTCTGCCCCCGAAGGCGCCACCCGAGCCACCAGCCCTGGAAGACCTCGAACAAGACAAAGAGTCTCCGTGACTGCCAAGCACACTTCCGACCAAGTCGGCAGCAATGCCAACAAACTCAAGTCCATTGATTCTTCGGGAGCGGCGACGACTCAGCAAGGTAGGATCAGGAACTTTGTCGTGACACCAGACATCGTCACTGGCACTTTCTGACTCGTTGGAACCCATCATAAATTCTTTTCTTGCTAAGCTCAGGTGAAAAACACGCGTCTTATACACCTAAGGTTAAGATTCTTATCTAACAGCCCTAAAGATGGCCACTTCTGAACAATGACCTAATTTATTCATTTTGTCCTAGCTAAAGACGGGCGATATCTTGCAGCTGAATGATGAATTCCGGTCCCCAGCTGCATAGAATCACCTGATCTTAGCAAAACAATAGCTATAAAGTATATCACAGTTGCAAAGGGGACTCACACACACACACACACACACACACACACACACACACACACACACACACACACACACACACACACACACACACACACACACACACACACACACAACTCGATAGCGCAGTGGTAGCGTTCGCGGCTGCCACTACGGCGGTCCGGGTTCGAATGCCGCCAAGGGCTGAAATAATTTCAGTGTCGCTACGCTGCGATCCGTTACTCCAACTCTTGTGGGCGGAGAGTAAGGTCACAGCATTACCCATAAATCCGTCATATATGAGCTCTGAGCTTTCTTCCGTGAGGAAAATAGGTGTCAATCACAAGTCCAACACGTGATCCAAGATCATGGTGAATCACACACACACACAATATAGAATTGGTGAAAAGGAAGTAAAGAAAGTGGGATCTGAAAAAGACCTGGGAGTAATCGCCACAAAGGATATGTCCCCTGACAAGCAGATAAACAAAATTGTCGGTCAAACCTACATCTTGCTAAGATCAAAAACAGTGGCTTTTACTTACTTGGAAGAAGAAATGGTAAAGAAAATACTAGTCACACTGATAATGCCAGAATTGGAGTACGCAGCGACACTATGGTCACCCAGCACTAAAAAGAAGAAAAGGAAAATTAAGAGAATCCAGAGAGCAACTATCAAAACAGTCATATGAAGACAGATTGTCAGAACTAGAATTACCGACTCTGGAACAAAGAAGAGAAAGAAGTGACTTGTTGACCATCTACAGAATTATGAGAGGTGTAGAAGTCCTTGATAGAGAAGACTTACTAAATTGGGATAAGAGAAACACAAGAGGACATGGAAGGAAACTCAAAAAGGACAGGTATAGAAGAGACCTGAAAAAACAGCTTTCCCCACAGAGTGTGGGTGTATGGAACATGCTAGACGAAACAATAGTGTGTGCAAAAACAATACACAAATTTAAGAACAAATTAGATATGACGAGATACACAGGGCACTACGAGCGTAGCTCCCCTTCCCGTAAGATACAACTAAGTAAATTCAACTAGGTAGATAGGTAAATGCACACACACACACATACACACACGCGCGCGCGCGCGCACACACACACACAAATATTCCGATTTGCACATCTCTGAACCCTCATCCTTATCATGAATCCAACACGTGATTCAAAGCCGTGGTGAATCACACAAACACACACACAGACACACGCACACACATACACACACACACACACACACACACACACACACACACACACACACACACACACACACACACACACACACACACACGAACAAAGATTGGAAAAACTCGAACTACCCACCCTGGAACAAAGAAGAGAAATAGGAGATCTACTATCTATAGAATTATGAAAGGGATGGAAGTCCTTGATAAAGATGACTTATTCAAGTGGGATAGAAGAAAAACCAGAGGACACGAAAAGAAACTTAAAAAGGATAGTTACAGAAGAGATCTGAAAAAGAATAGTTTCCTACACAGTGTGATAGATATCTGGAACAAACTGAATGTGGAAACAGTGATTGCTAAAACTATACAAGAATTTAAGATCAAACTGGATGCTGAAAGATACGAAAGCGGGTCATTACGAGCATAGCTCTCTTCCCGTAAAATACAACCAGGTAAACACACACACACACGTTCGCACACACACGTCCCTGTGTTCTCGAAGATGTGAAGCCTTCAACTTTATGTTCCTCCTCTCCTTAGCAGGATAAAATCCCCTCGCGTTAGTCAAAGCAAAACGAGTAGAGAACACCACTGAATTTGTCAACTCTTTCACTATGGAGAGCGATTTACAATATGCTTCATTATGGTTGTCGCTGGGCAATTTTATACAATCGATGGAAAGCTTTCTCAGTCTTAGTTAAAGTAGAGAAATGGGTACCATGTCTTTCTAAAGCCATGGAAGACTATTTGTTTTCTTTCTTTCTTTCTTTTTTTTTTTCAAAACGATTTTCTCATCCATCATCGATAATGGATTCGTGCCCGCTGCTTACAGTATCACGTTAACCACAACATTCTTGCAAGGTTTTGGCAAAGGTTTTGGAAACGTGACGTCAGCAGAAGGTATACACGTTCCTCGACGCCCCCCCCCCGCACCCCAACACTGACATGCATCTCATCAACGTTGTCGTCTCTTACATCAAACGATTTACTTCGACCAAGAGTCAGACCCCCAGCGTTCTCGCTCGATCGAGCTCCTTCTCATTTCTCAGTCAACACCAAAACTAAATAAAATCGCCCATCCTTCGATCAGCCAGCGAAGCGAAGTGAAATCCATGAAGGCGTGCCATCGTGCTGAACCGGTAATAGATTGGTTTCTTTTTATTGTCATAACTCGAAGTTCGCCTTTCCAAGATCCCCCTCGACACCCTTAGTAATGAGAGGGCCAAGGAGGTCATCTGTGACCGAGAAGGTGGAGATGACCTTGTATGACCTTGGACGACCCACGGTCGGGATAGCTCTCAGACAGAAAAGAAAATTTAACAGGATAACAAGTCCTGACTTAACCTGAATTAACCTAACCTAGTTAAGATTAACCTAAACAAATCTATCCTAGTTTAACCTAACCAAACCAAGTCTAACCTAGCCTAAGCTAGCCTAACTTAAACTAACTTTATCCAACCTAACCTAACCTAATCTAGTATAACCTATCCTAGGCTAACCTATCGAGCCTATCCTAATCTAATCTAGCAAAATGTAGCCTAACCTAGCTTAACTTAACCTACCATATCCTAACCTAACCCAACCTAACTATCCCTAGTCTAATTTAACCTAACCTAACCTAACTTAACCAAATGTACCTAACTTAACCTATCCTATCCTAACCTAACCTAACCAAACCTAACCTAACCAAGCCTAACCTAATCTAACCTAAACTACCCTACCCTATCCTAACTTAACCTAGCCAAGTCTAGTGTAACTAAACCTAACTTACCCTAACCTAACCTAACCTACATACATACATATACCAAGGCTTTTTCCCCCTTCCAAGGGAGGTAGCCAAAAAGGGAAAGGTATAAAAACACTCCCATCCATTTCATCCCTAAATGCACTCCACACCCCTCCCACCCTCCCTCTCATCTGAGCACCTCCTGGATGACGGGTCATCCCTGCACCCTGCCCACCGCCCTGGGTCAGAAGCAGTGTCGCAAGACACAGCACATCCACAGCAAGGCCGCTTCATTTAATCGGCGACCCCCCCTCTCCGTCCCCCCTTGCATATAAGGAGAGGACGGGGAGAAATCCCTTCGGGCTGCGTCAAAATTTACTCACACATACTACCTCACCCCCACCCCCCCGCCCATTCCTCCTCATGCAATCACAACATCATCCATATACAACCATTCTCCACTCACCTCTGTCTTCCGTCCTCTCCCTTCCTTCCTCAACAGACATTCCCCTCTTCCTCAAAGCCCCCTTCACCCCATCCATCCACCTCATCCTAGGACATCCCCTCATGTTCACTCCCTCCACATCTGCCTTCCATACCTCTTTTACTAGTCTTTCTTCACTCATTCTTTCCATGTGTCCAAACCATCCTAATATTCTTTCATCAACCCTATCTCCCAAATCCTTTTTCACCCCTGTTCTCCTCCTCACCTCCTCATTTCTCACTCTATCCAGCCTAGTAACCCCCACCATACTTCTCAGACACCTCATCTCAAACACATTCAAACTCCTTCTCTCTTCTTCTCTTATATTCCATGTTTCTGCCCCATACAGTGCTATTGGCACAATCACTCCTTCATACAGTCTTCTCTTCGCATCCATTCCCAAATGTCTATTCCTCATTACACTCTTTAATCCACCAAGGCATTTACTCGCTTCTCTCAATCTACATTCTACCTCCACCTTCACTCCATCTTTTCCTGCTACACTTGCACCCAAGTATCTAAAACTATCCACTTCCTCCAGTCGCTCTCCCTTAATGTTCACTTCCAGTCTACTGCCACTTTCACCCCTTGTACATCTCATCACCTTACTTTTACCCACATTTATCTTTAGCTTTCTTCTATCACATACTCTCCCAAACTCTGCCACCAGCTTCCTCAATCCCTCCTCTGACCCTGCCACAAGCGCAGTGTCGTCCGCAAACAACAGCTGGCTCACCTCCCACTTTTCTCCATTTTCTTTAACCATCTCCAATCCCTGACCCACTACCCTAGCATTCACCTCTCGCACCACCCCATCCATGTATAAGTTGAACAGCCAGGGTGACATAACGCATCCTTGACGAAGTCCCAACTTTACTTCAAACCACTCACTCTCTCCATTTCTAATCCTGACACAAGCTCTACTACTCTCATAAAAACTCTTGACAGCTCCCAAAAGCTTTCCTCCTATCCCATAAATCTGCATAACCTCCCACAGTGCCTCTCTGTCTACCCTATCATAAGCCTTTTCCAGATCCATAAAAGCCCAAAAAACATCCTTTCCCTTTCCTATAGCTTTCTCACATATCTGTCTTACCACAAAGATCTGATCTACACAACCTCTACCTGTCCTAAAACCACACTGTTCCTCACCAATTACTCCTTCTGTTCCTCTCCTAATCCTCTCAATTAAGATCCTCCCATAAGCCTTCCCTACTACACTTAACAGGCTAATCCCTCTGAAACTACTACATTCACACTTGTCCCCTTTTCCCTTGTAAAGTGGAACTATACAGGCACTTCTCCAGTCCTCCGGTACTCTACCCTCTCTCCAACAAACATTAAATAACCTCACCAACCAGTCCACCATCCCTGAACCTCCCTTTTTCAGACATTCTGCATGGCATCCATCCAGACCAGGTGCCTTACCTGCTTTCATCATCTTTACAACTGCCTTCACCTCATCCTTCCTTATTTCTCCTCCATTCTCCTCACTCATCACTCTCATTTTCTTCGCATTTCCCACTGCAGCTATCTTTCCTTCCCTATCCTCCTTCACATTTAGCAACTCCCTAAAATATTCTGCCCATCTTCCCCTTACTGCCATCTCTTCCATTATCATCTCTCCATCTGTACCTTTTACCTTTTCTTCCCTACTTGATTCGCCTCCTCTTCCTCTCTTAATTTCTTTCCTAACCTTGCCAAATTTATGACAATTTTTCCTGCGAGCTTTTTCGTAGTCAAGGAACTTCGAAGGTCAAGTACCAGCAGGGCTGATGCCTGACAATATCAAGCTCGTGACACTTGATTCAGCGGCGCTCGGGTCCCTCTTGCCCTCAACGGATGACGTCATACACGACGCCATGGTATGCTCGATGGAATGTTCCTGAATATGGCCCGAGGAGAGGATAATTAGATAACCGCAGATATTACCGGCGTCATCGTATTATACCATCGTTCGCACTACAGAGCCGGGCACGTTGTTCGCGTCTTGATTACGGACCTCTTCTGTCAGGTATTACTGTGAAGGAAGTTTTTATTGAGAATCCACAACTTCTCTGAGGGAATCATCGCTGCTGCCACACGATTCTACTTGTCTGAAGGAAACCTGCAGTCTCAGTAGTGATGTTTTATGTTTCAAGCAAATTCAAAATATTTGTAGGAATCTTTCTTGTATAATGCAAATCCTTATGATTAATCAATGATCGATCCTCATCAAAACTCAAAACGTACGAAAGAATAAGAATGATACGAAGACTTAGGAAGTACTCTTATTGTCATGCAGGGACGGGCTTCAAATTATCGTTAATTTTCTTTTCCATTAGATAGTTTTTTTTCACTGTTGAAGAGACAAGGCCCATAAGTGAGACCAGAGCCTATTTTTTCCAGAAGTGATTGGCAAGTACTCTCTCACCACCGACACGATCTTTATTTCAGTTCTCTTGCACAGACAATGGATTTCACTGATCGATTATCATTCGGTGCAAGGGCTTACATGTGCAACGAGAAGACTGTAGTCAGGTCTAGGTAGTGTAACACCGCTGAACATCTACTTCAGGAGGCTAAAATTGCTACGTTTTTCCACACCCTAAAATTAACCTAGCACCCCCAAGAAATACTCTGTCATGGGGTCTGTTAGGGTCTCCTCAAAGATGAATAGAATAGAAAGGCTGCGAGGGGGGGGGGCGAGAGGAGGAGCTTTCTTGGCACCACAAACATGGCGGATGATGTACGGAAAAGCTTTAGACTTTCAGACCAGGAAGTCGAGTTATTCAGGAGAATCTGAAATGAATGACGAAGCTCCCCCTTCCCCCTAAACCCGCCTCCCGCCCCCCGACTTCCACCACGACATATTTCTTATTCTATGAAAAAGTCCTGCCCTGCACTAGGGTTCATATATATATATATATATATATATATATATATATATATATATATATATATATATATATATATATATATATATACATTCTCTCTGTCTCTCTGTCTCTCTCTGTCTCACTTCTCTTTCTCTCTCTCTCTCTCTCTCTCTCTCTCTCTCTCTCTCTCTCTCTCTCTCTCTCTCTCTCTCTCTCTCTCTCTCTCTCTCTCTCTCTCTCTCTCTCTCTATGTCTCTCTCTCCCTATGTCTCTCTCTCTGTCTCTCTGTGTCTGTCTGTCTGTCTCTCTCTTTCTCTCTCTCTCTCTCTCTCTCTCTCTCTCTCTCTCTCTCTCTCTCTCTCTCTCTCTCTCTCTCTCTCTCTCTATCTATCTATCTATCTATCTATCTATCTATCTATCTGTCTGTCTATCTATCTATCTATCTATCTATCTCTTTCTCTCCCCCCCCCCCCAGCGTCGCCATTGTCTGCCTTCCCGCTGCTGTCCCGATGACGACGACGACGACGACGACTCAGTGTGGCCTGCTTGCTTGCTCGCGTTTGATTTAACCTCATTGTTATAGCGACCGTACCTTGACTGAATAAACTCTCTTGGTCCAAGCAGAAATAAATCACTTGGCGAATTTCGCGACAGATCACGTGATGTGACCATTACAGTCAGAGGGTTAAGAACGTTGTTAGTCCTTACCAGTGACACTAACAGCTGCGACAGAAAAGAGGAGAGCAGAACTGTGCTAGTACTTAACAGTAACAGTAACAACAACGAAAGTAATCACGACAGCAACACCTGTGACAACAGTCACCAGTAACAACACCAAGGCCCGGCACGATAGTTACTAGTGATAACTTTGATATTAGCGATGGCAGCAAAAGTTGTGCCAAAACTTATGTGTAGCAGCCGCAGTAACAACCGTGGCAGCACAAGGTCACGCCAGCAGCGCTAAGAACAGTAATTGTACCAGGTGGCACTAACTCCAAGGGCAGGAGGAAGTCACCGTTATCTGTAAGACTCGAACTTAGGTCTTTTTCACGCCAAAGAGACTTCTTTGGATTCTCGATCCTGCGGTCCCCCCCACCCCCAACACACACACACACACACACACACACACACACACACACACACACACACACACACAGACACACACACACACACACACATATATATACACACACACACACACACACACACACACACACACACACACACACACACACACACACACGACACCCTTCCCGCGCCCTTACATGAAATTGTCGGTTCCCGGCCAGAACAAAGTATATACAATTTTCCATCGTGTTGCAAAAGTGTAGGTCGTGATATACTGTAATTTCGAAATTGTTGTATTAATAAAGAAATAATCCAACAGTTTCATTCGGGTCAACTTTGTCCTCATTACAGGGAGGACCTTCCTCCCGGCACTAAAGATCAGTATCCTTGTATCAGCTGACTGTATTTTTGTACTATCTTATCGTCTCCCACCTTGTGATATCTGCCCGTCCTCTTTGTACAACCCTCCTACGTGATTCTTCTCTTTGTACTAAGTGATGGTCCACCTTGCGCTAATTAATCGTTTTCCTCCTGCTAGCTGATCTTGCTATTGAATTAACTTACCATATTCCTGTACTTACTGACAACCGTGCTTTGTACTAATGAATAATTTCCATCTTTGTATTAGATAAGCGTCAAGGCCTTCCTTGTGCTAAATGATCAGCATCCATTGTACCATTTGTATGTAATTAGCAGTTACCAACAAGCCTATCGAAAGAGACGCGTCATTGTGGTGAGGACGGCGAAGCCGCGTCCTCCTCCCTTTATTATTATCGGTGCAACGTTTTGCTTGTTATTACAGCATCATCAAGCACATGATCCATTATTAGTACGACGCTTGTTAGAGCTTTAACAAGCACATGAATGGAATAGACTTAGTAACCATGCAGTGAGAGCTGAAACTATTGGTTGTTTTAAGAGAAGGTTAGATAACTTTATTGATAGGGATGACAGGTGGTAATGGACATGGAACTACCTAATATAGGCCTTATGTTCTCTTGCAGTCTCCTTCATTCTTATGTTTCTATGCACTTGATAAATCTCTAATAAGTAAAACATCATACTCATAAAAGTTCCGTCCTCTTTTGGTGGACCCCTTTGTATAAACTGATCACCGACCTTGTTGTGGCTGACTGTCCTTGTACTAAGTGATAGTCTCCCTTGTACTAACTAGTCGTACTCTTGTACCAAAAGATCATATTTCATTAGATAATTGATCGTTTGTCTTGTGGTAGATAATCACTCTCCTTATACTCGATGGCCGTCACTCCTCGTACCAACTGATCATCATCCTTGTACCAGATGACCGTCTTCCTTATGTTCTCTTTTCCCCACATCCCCCTTTCCCCTTCCCCTTCTCACTCCCCTTCCTCCCTGCCTCTCCCTCTTACCCCTTCCCCGTTCCAATTCTCCTTCCATGATCCATTCCCCTTCCCCCTTCCTCTTCCCACTTCACTCCTTCCCCTTCCTTTTTCATTTCCCTTCCTTTTTCCCTTCCTCCTTCTTCTTCCCCCTCCCCCCTTGCCCTACCCATTTTCTGGCCAAGCTGCCTCCATGTGCAGACGTGCTCCTTCCTCCTCACCACCATCATCGCCGTCTTCATCCTCTCCTCCTCTTTCTTTTGCAGCGTCTGCGTCTGCGGCGGCGGCAGCGTCGTCTTCCTCGTCCCCGACCCGAGCGTCGGCCATCGACCCAGTCAAGTTCCCGAGGCTGCCCCCTCTGCCCCCTGGAGCTCGCTACACCATCCGGTATGACCTCGGGCAGCAGTTTCACGAAGAACAGACCCTTGCGGACGGCTCCAGAATCGGAAGGTGGGTGTCTATGTTCTGGTGCGGGTTTTCGTCGATGGGTCCGGTTGCTTGATTTAAAATCAAACATGTTACTATATTCATTAGTTCTATACACATTTATCGCTCTTTCATTAATCTATCTTTTTCATTTATCTATTTACTCTTGATTATTCATATGATTATTCATTGATCAAATATCTATTTACTCATTTCATCATTTATTTACTCATTCTATCATCTATCTTATTGATTTATCATTAGTTTATCTATACATTCATGTTATAACTTTTCTATCTACACATTTACCGCTCATAAAATTATGAACCTTATCTTTTACTGATGTACTTCATTTATTCTTTATTTACTTATACCTAGCCACCACACAGAGCAAATATATGATAAAGAAGAATACTGTTTGTTTATTGAGTTAGTGACTGCTATTACTACTTTTTTCTATAAATTTTCTTAGCCTTCGACCCTCCTCGTGTTCGGGGCATCAGTCGCCTAAGTACAAAAAGAAGAAGAAGAAGAACAAAGCCACTTGAGCTTTCCAACCATGACATTTTCCCCAAACGCCCAGGTCACGAACCTTCTCTCTCTCTCTCTCTCTCTCTCTCTCTCTCTCTCTCTCTCTCTCTCTCTCTCTCTCTCTCTCTCTCTCTCTCTCTCTCTCTCTCTCTCTCTCTCTCTCAATTTATCTATTTATCTATCTCTATCTCTCTCTCTCTCTCTCTGTCTACCTCTCTATCTCTCTCTATTTATCTATATATATATATAAATATAGATATATAGATATATACAGTATATATATATATATATATATATATATATATATATATATATATATATATATATATATATATATTGATCGGTCGATCTGAATGTAACACACCCGCAATAGATTTCCTACTACTTCGAAGAAATTATAGAAGATTCAGCGAGCCACTGTCTTCCAGTATTAGCTGAGCACAATAGTAAGCACCAGACGTCAGTCTTGTGGTATAAGTAGTTTTAAAGAATATAGGACTTAGTCAATATTTGCCATAAGAAAACCCTGTCCTTCATCAAAACCACCCTATCCAGTGCTCCACCCGTGAGAGCATGCACAGTACGAGGAGTATGACGTGTCTTAATGTCATACCCACGTCACTGTAGTCCCACTAGTACCAGTCGCCTACATTCTGCCATATTGCTGAGGCAACATGGCATATTCTGGACCGGCCACCCTCACCGATATTGATGCCGACCTCACTCTCAGTGACGACGAGGACATCACTGTGCAACATTGGCCTTCATTGCCAATGCACGAGCAACATGTTGGTACCACAACATGGCAGCCACTGCTCCCTGGTACCCAGCCCACCACCGCCACCACGACTGCCACTACTGACACGACTACCACCATTGCCACCGCAGCCGCCTCCACCGCCGCCACCCCCACCCTCACCCACGCCACCGCCACCAGCAAACGCTCTCCGGACCAGACTTCGAACACGAGCGAATTCTATTCTCCAGCTTTTAAGTCGTTCAGCCACACAGCTTCCGATAACTCCCTCTCTCACCTTCACCCTCACCCTCACCCTCACCCCCCGTAATGGCTCCCATGTTTTTCCCCATAACTGCTTATGTTAAACTCATCTTCCCTGATAACCCGACCGTGGATACAGTTCGCTGGCTTCCTAGAATTACCAAGTCATTCAGGCTCGATTCGGAGTTAGCTGAAGTAAAAATGTCTGCTGTCACATCTCAGCATGTATATATATTTCATGTAGACGTACTGAGATTATTGAAAGTGCCACGAAGGGTAATTTCTTATCCTTGAAGCTCGATGTTCAAGACTTGATCGATAGATCACGTAAATCCCCCCACGTATCTCGTCACCCGCTACCCTGTCGGCGTTAACCTGCCCCCCCCCCTCAAAAAAAAATCCGGGTGCATACAGCGTGCTCCGCTTCTACCAACACGGGACACCCATCAACCGACTTGTTATCGTCTGGAGCCATCCCCAACCACCACCTACAGAACATCACTTCAGCTTCATTGCCTACCACCGTGCGAGTTTCGAACGATGAAAGATGAACAGTCAAGATACTTCAAGTGCTGGGGTGTCGGACATATATCTTGGTATTGTACTAGAAGTGTGGCTGGTGTGCAGGTACTCACTACTCCCGTACTTACCCACATCGCAGCCCCTCTCAGCTTGCCAACACAAATAAAGCTTCTACAGCCGACCATCCTCCCACTCCCACTCCAAATTCATCCATGTAGAAATGCCCCCGCTCTTACAAACCCAGGGTGAATGTATGGCACGGATGTACGAAGCGCGCTCAGGTGGCCACCTCCCAGACTGCATACGTGCCACCATCACCACCTCAGTTGAACCCAAGAGCCATCCCACCGCTGACACCCTCAGACCTGCCTGACTCGCTGCAAGTAATCGCCCTCCGCGAGGCCGTTGCCAACCTAACGGCACGTTGCACAACAATTACAACGCGCTTTGACCCAATTAAAAATCACATCGACAGCCTCGCCGCACGACAACTCTCCACTGAGCGCACCCTAGCCACACATGTCGAATCCCACCAAGTCGTCATTACAACTGTCGCCACCTTCTCCGAGAAACTGGAGGCTCTCATCAACTGATTCGAAAAGTTCAGTAACCAAACGCCTATCAAGCTACAACGACACACGTCTCAAAGCGGTACCACTTCCACGTCATTGTCTCTGCCAGCCACCTGTAAACCCAAAAACAGACTTCGCTAACGAGATGGAATTTAAAATCATCACTTGGAATGCTTGTGGCATGAACAGTTATCAGAAAATTACTTTCCTCAATACCTATATAGGCCGCCATCAACCACGAGTTATATTTATCCAAGAAGCTTTTCTTGGCAACCACGATCCACGTATCGTATGTCCACTACGTCAGGAATGGCCTTTTAAGTTACATTCACTCTTCCATCTCCCCATCAACTCCTGCGCTGCTCTATCCATGATGACATGACACTTCAACTCTTTGAGAACCTGAGACTCTGCAATGTTTTCCCTGCTCTAGGAAAAACCAATCTCTCTGTCCTCCCCCCACCCACGTCTCACGGTGTGATCTACATGGGGGACTTCAACGCCCGGCACCCTACCATAAGAGATGTCTCCCCCTCCCCTAACCGTAGTGGGGTACCTCTCCGCGAGTACATCCACCGCCACTGCCTCATTCACTGGCCCACTGGGGGTGCCACACACTCCAGAGGATGCACGCTCGACCACATCATCACATTTGGTCTAGCAGCGACACACGTTAAGTGCTTTCCCATACAGACTCTTCTCTGACCACGTCGTGCTTGGACTCCTGTACTCCCCAAGAAGTGGGCCTTCTCCTCCTCACACCCGCCTCCGCATCTCCATTCCTCCGAAGTACTGCCCCAACTACGTCTCTTACATCTCTTCTCTTCTACCAACATTTGATCTCCAGTCACCTGAGAATCTGTACTCTTCCCTCGCTGTTTCAATACATGATTTTTACAACCGTTACGTCACAAGGTCACACATTAAAAAATGCCGCGAGATCCACGCCTGGACCCTGGACCGATGCCTCCTACAGGCGGAAAAAAAAGACTGAGAGAGATGGTCTCGCCTTTCAAAGGCAGACAACACCTGCTAATCTCCTCCAGTATCAGACATCTAGAGATGACCTCGTTCCCTTCCAGCAAAGTGTTCATACCGAGTCGTGGAAGAAATATATCGACAGTATCAACTACCAGACCAGCGTTGGTTCCATGTGGCACCTGATAAACAAAGTCATCAAGAAGAAACCATCGAGTGCTCTCCGCCACGACCCAGCCCAATATGCACAGGACTTGCTAAGTACTTGGTCTGAACAAGCACAGATAAGCAATCTTCGCGCCCTAATTCAAGTGACACTCTCCACCCACAAGAATATCCGCACCCTGCGTCTATTGACTGCATTATTACGAACGGATGAAGATGACGTGCCCATCACTGAGGACGAACTGCGCCGTGCTCTTGTCAAAAGCAAAACAACAGCTTCCGGGGATGATGGCATCACCTATCAAGTCCTCCGTCTACTCTTTAAAGCCCCTGGCAATCCCTTGACGCAACTTTACAACCTTTGCTTTAGCAAGGGATATGTACCTCGTGCCTGGACATCTACTACCATTATGCATTTCCAACACTGTTAGGTGATAATAAACCACTTAATTTTGTCCCTACAATTGTCATTATGTCTGGTTTTGCTTTTGACAAGTAACCATTAAGATCATTTACTCCTGAAATTAAACCATTTATATAAGTATAAGTTACTTTTTATTTTCTGCATTCTCCATCTCTTTATTTGTTCCTTTCGTTTCCTTTTCTTAAAGATATAATTTTCTCAGTCTCATGTCTAACACTCTCAAAAATAACTTCTTCTTTTTTTCGGACTTTTTTCTCTTTTTTTTCAATTTCTCTTCTTAATTTCTTCTTTCTCTTTTCTCAAGGTTCATATCTCTTTTTATCCATACATCTTTATAGTGCTCAATATTACCTAACTTACCTGTTCTTGCTAGTATCTCTTCCGCTGCCTATTGTGACCTTAGTTTGATCTTTAGGGGTCGATTTCCTTCTACATACTTTCCCATTCTATGCATTTCCTCTATTCCCTTTTCTAATTTTTGTTCTTTATCTTACATTACTATCAAAACATCTCTTGCTAAATCTTTCTCTTCCTTGCCTCTCATGAACCTAAATGGCTTCTTTTTTAGACCAAATACTACTATACACTTCTTTTTGTCTATTGTATCTCTAACCAAAAATTCCTTTTCTTTGATTACCTGAATGACTATTTCCTACGATTTCTCCTGCATTTGTTGCTGAACAATTTCTTTAAAAGATACCATATCTTTTTGTGATCTTTCCATCCATTCTTGAATTCTTCGCCTATACTTCCTCCATTTTTTCGGTCATTACCTTCATTTGTTCATCCCCCTCTTTTATGCTCGTATTATTTGCGGTATCTTTGCTTTTCAATTCCTCATTTTCACGTTTTGCCCCAGCCGATTTTTTTTAGGACATTCACCTCCCGAATTCTTTCGGTCTTTTTTTTTTTTTTTTTTCTTAATTCACTAACCTCTTTGTGATATACATCATTTTGATCCCTGACCTTTGAAAAAAAATATTTCAAAGCCCTCATTTCCCTCTATATGTCTATAATTCTGCTCAAGTTACCTCTTTCATAACGAAAACCCGAAAATGGCCTTTCTTTGTAGTTACCTTTATAAATATCTCCTTATGCCTAATGAGGTCTCCATGCTCTTGTTTACGTTTCGTTTCGCTGCTCCTCCACCAGGGGTCTCATCTGGCCTATTTTCATTTCCTTCCATTTTCTTTCAATATTCACTAATTTTCACTATATTAGCTTACCTCGGGCATCCACGAGTACTCCCCTTTCCCATTCAACACAACCTAGGTATCCTGATATTGTAGCACTGGTGAAAGGTCTTGTTTATAATGTAGTCCCCATGACCGCCAATCTTGACGTGTTGACAGGCTGACGATCGACGATGAGGTGCCTGTACGTATAAATGTTTATAACAATATAAAAACTACGATACCGTACATGCTTGACACCAAAATGCGTATTTCTCAACCTATCCTGTTGTTTGTTTGTGTGTGTGTGTGTGTGTGTGTGTGTGTGTGTGTGTGTGTGTGTGTGTGTGTGTGTGTGTGTGTGTGTGTGTGTGTGTGTGTGTTTGTGTGTGTGTGTGTGTGTGTGTGTGTGTGTGTGTGTGTGTGTGTGTGTGTGTGTGTGTGTGTGTGTGTGTGTGTGTGTGTGTGTGTGATTCACCATGGACACCATGGTCTTGGATCACGTGTTGGGCTCGTGATCAACAGCTATTTCCCTCACGGAAGAGGGCTCAGATCTCATATATGACCGATCTATGGGTAATGCTGTGACCTTACACGCAAACACACACCCAACTCCCCACCCACGAGAGTTGGAGTAACGACTCGCAGCGCAGCGATACTGAAATTATTTGAGCCCTGGATGGGATTCGAACCCTGACCGTCGCACTGGCGGCCGCGAACGCTACCACTGCGCCGTCGAGTTGTGTGTGTGTGTGTGTGTGTGTGTGTGTGTGTGTGTGTGTGTGTGTGTGTGTGTGTGTGTGTGTGTGTGTGTGTGTGTGTGTGTGTGTGTGTGTGTTTGTGTGTGTGTGTGTGTGTGTGTGTGTGTGTGTGTGTGTGTGTGTGTGTGTGTGTGTGTGTGTGTGTGTGTGTGTGTGTGTGTGTGTGTGTGTATGTGTGTGTGTGTGTGTGTGTGTGTGTGTGTGTGTGTGCGTGCGTGCGTGTGTGTGTGTGTGCGTGTGTGTGCGTGTGTGTTTGCATGTACAACCTACACATGTGCACATGTGTTCTAGGCAAAAGAAAGGGGGGTGGCAGTGAAGATTTCTTTACATTCCCATCCCTTAGGCTCGTGATGTCCTCAAACTTTGTTCTGGCTCCCCTTCCCTCCACTCCACTCCACTCTCCTCCCCTTCCATACCCTCCACTCCCCTCCCCTCCACTCCACTCCACTCTCCTCCCCTTCCATACCCTCCACTCCCCTCCACTCCCCTCCCCTCTCCTCTCCTCCACTCCCTCCGCATTCTTCCCCTTTACTCACCTCCCTTCCTCTTTCTTCCCTTCTTTTTCACCTCCTCTTCCCTCCCAACACCCCATTTTTGTCCCTTCCTCCCTCCTTACCCTTCCCTTTCCATTCCCTCCCTTCCATTTTATCCGCTCCCTTTCCTTCCTCTCCCTTTTCCTCCCCCTTCCCTACCCCTCCTCCCTCCTATCCCCTTTCCCCCCTATGCCCATCTTTCTTCCCCTATTCCACTCTTCCCATTTTCTTCTTTCCCCGTACCCTTGCCTCCCGTCCTCGCTCCTCCCTTCTCATTTTCCTCATTTTCTTTCTCTTTCTTTTCCTTTCCCTCCTAGCCTCTCCCGACATAGCTCTCCGTCTGGGCTACTGACCTCAATAATCTTATGCAGCCAGTCTTTTAGGGACTTTAGGAGCATCCCTAAGGACCAGAGTAACGCAGATTTTTTTTTCTTTTTCAATAATTGGTCACTTTACTAAAAAAAAAAAAAGACAAAAAAATAGCATACTAACCCTTACAATTACTCCGTACTGCTGCCTACCTTCAATCTTCCATCCACCTCTTCTTCGGTGCGACACTGTCTCCAAGGATAGAAGCGTCTGTTATTGCCGACGAAATACTACATACTATACTCACTCCATATCCCCTCTTTTCTCTTCCTCTTTTCTTCTATTCCTTGCCCTCCCTTGCTCTTCATTCCCCTCTGCTGCCTTCCCCTCCACTTCCCTCCCCTCCGTCCCTTCCCCCCCCCCCTCCACTCCCTTCCCATCCCCGTTTCCCGAACCTGGGCACTGATATCTTCTCTCTCCGGCAGGCACGGTTACGTGGACCCCTTCGGCATCCTGAGGGTCACCTACTACAACACGGACGCGGAGGGACAACTACATCAGAGAAAGGAGAGCCGCTGGGTCGGAAGCCGCCAAGCGGGCCAGTCCTAGCCGCCCGCATTCCCGCCCTCAGGCGCGGCCACCGCTCCCGAAGCAGACGGAAGGGATTTTGGGGACTCATTGTCAGCGGGAAAGCGAGAAAGCTTCTGAGTGTTGCCGAAGAGTTGTGGACAAATGTGGACAAACTTTTTCTTTCTCGAAAGTGATAGGTTACTTCCCGATCATTCTCGAGAGCGACAGGTCATTCTCGAGGAAAAAAGGTCACTCTCGAAGGCGACCGGTTACATTCAACAACGCCCAATCATTCCTGATAACGACCAGCTACTCACGAGAATGATCGGTCACTTTCTATGGTGATCGATCACCCTTGAAATTAGGCTATCCAATGTATAAACGGCCACTCGGAGGACGAGAAGCCCCAAGACATGACGACCTGTGCCCCCAGCCCCCTTCCGGAAGTCCTTCGGCAGCAGCTGCCGCCCCGACAAGCGGAGACCTTCCTTCAGGATAAAGGACCATGTCTGGAACGATGACCTCCGTGATGCAACACATCGGCTTTTGTAGAGCAAGACTTGCCCCAAAAGCCACCTCTTTGGGTTTACAATACCCAGACGTTCTTCATGCTAACCCACTGTACAACTGCTGTATTGATAATAACCACTCACAGGAACTCCCACAGCTGCTGACTGAAGCTGCGGTTCAGCTGCATGTAGAAGGGGACAAGTTCACGGCTGGAAAGCAATTGGAGCGATGTCTGCCTCAGCCAGAGTCTGAGACTCCTGAGGACTTTTGAAGCGTGTTGTGAGTTCGACAGATGAAGACTTTGGGTTACCGAGGGTGTCGAGGAACTCGACCGAAATTAAGACTTTTTTTCGTGAAAGTCGACCACAAGCAGTGAGTGACATCCTCCCCCCCCCCCCACACACACACACCCCAAGCCCCAACCCGGCCCTCCTCTTCCAGGCAGGATAATTTGTCTTGACCTGGTTAGTTCGTGAAGTTGCAAACCCCGAAATGGACTTGGAGACAAAGTGAATCTCATTTTCAAAATAACAGATGACGCTGTGTCAGAGGCCTCGAAATGAATTGTTGTTGCATACAAGTTGCAACAGGATGACGTAACGTCCAACCACGAGCGAAGCGGGCCAACAGGAAAGGGGTATGGTCACTTTTTTACAACCAAAAGTTGCTAGTTTTCGAAGTCACAGTTTTTCTCATTTTTCTTCGCTGAGTTGTCACAGCTGTTAACCAACCATTGATGTGTTCCCCTGTAGTTGTCCGCGTTGTTTACATAGTCAATGAATTAGCTCATGAGCTTCCCTCCTCCCAGCAGTCATCTCATTCCCCGGTGATCCCTACCTCCCTCCTCCCGCACTTCTTCCTTAATCTTCCGGTACTCAAACAAGTGATTCCTCACCCAGTGAAGCTTTCCGGTAGTATGAGGCCACGTGAAATATGGTCTCTAGCCGGACTACTCTTCCATTAGGCCGGCTTGCGTCTCCTGGAAACTCCCTTTTCAGACCTCACACACATCCCCAAGTTAAGGGCGCATTCAGAGTTCGATGAAAAATCGCGAAGTCACCTTTGGCCTCGGTCTGCTGATGAGAATCCTGACGGACTGTTTATTTCAATTTGTCGGTGATTTGTCGGATTACAAAAGTCATATCACCCGTTGGAGTGACGATCCCGATAGAATAACAAAAAAGAAAAACATAGAACTCAAAGAAAACTGAAAAAAAATCAAATCATCTGTACATAAGCACTGGTGAAAGAAATCTTCACCAAGAATAAACAGATTGAAGGACCCAAATTATGTCTCAATTGTAGACGATGAAGAAACTCTTACTCCAGGCGATATTGGAGGAAGAACTTCGAGCAGACCACGAGGACGATGCAACACCACATTTCTTATACTACAGGTCCTGACGCCGACTTTTGAAAATGCACTCAAATAATCAAGTGTGAATACACAAACTATATATGTGTGTATGAGTGTGTTAGTGTGTGTGTGTGTGTGTGTGTGTGTGTGTGTGTGTGTGTGTGTGTGTGTGTGTGTGTGTGTGTGTGTGTGTGTGTGTGTGTGTGTGTGTGTGTGTGTGTGTGTGTGTGTGTATTTACCTAGTTGTATCTTACGGGAAAAGGAGCTATGCTCCTAGTGTCCCGTCTCTGTATCTTACCGAATCTAATTTGCTCTTAAATTTGTGTATTGTTTTTGCACACACTATTGTTCCGTCTAATATGTTCCATATGCCCACTACTCTGTGGGGAAAGCTGTTATTTTTCAGGTCTCTTTTATAACTGTCCTTTTTGAGCTTCCTTCCATGTCCTCTTGTGCTCCCCTTATCCCAATTTAGTAAGTCTTCTCTATCAAGGGCTTCTATACCTCTCATAATTCTGTAGATGGTCAACAAGTCACCTCTTTCTCTTCTTTGTTCCAGAGTCGGTAATTCTAGTTCTGACAATCTGTCTTCATATGATAGTTTTGATAGTGTTGGGACCATCTTCGTGGTTGCTCTCTGGATTCTCTCAATTTTCCTTTTATTCTTTTTAGTGCTGGGTGACCATAGTGTCGCTGCGTACTCTAATTCTGGCCTTATCAGTGTGACTAGTATTTTTTTACCATTTCTTCTTCCAAGTAAGTAAAAGCTACTTTTATTGATCTTAGCAAGTTGTAGGTTTGACCGATAATTTTGTTTATCTGCTTGTCAGGGGACATATCCTTTATGATGATCATTCTCAGGTCTTTTTCAGATCCCACTTTTGCAATACAATTTTGCATTGTATTGATATCTTTTTTTTTTTTCCTATTTTTTCTAAATTCCATTATGCTACATTTCTTAATGTTGAAGTCCCCTTCCCACTTTCCATTCCCAAACCCTGTTCAGATCTCTCTGTAGTGAATCACAGTCCGATTCAGTACTCACCTTCTTTAGAAGTTTTGCATCATCTGCAAAGAAGCTCAGGTAACATTCCACACCCTCGTCCATGTCATTCACATAAATAGCAAACATTATTAGAACCAATACTGATCCTTGTGGAACTCCACTAATCACCTCTTCCTAACCAGAACTCTTATCTCTGAGCACTACTCTCATTTTTCTTCCATGCAAAAAAAGTCCTCCATCCATTTCAGCAGTTTATCTTGTATCCCTCCTACGGTGTGTGTGTGTGTGTGTGTGTGTGTGTGTGTGTGTGTGTGTGTGTGTGTGTGTGTGTGTGTGTGTGTGTGTGTGTGTGTGTGTGTGTGTGTATTCACGTATCAGTATAATCATTTCCATATAGAAACATATTTTTAAGTGCACTGCCTCAACATTTCATCCCATGACGTCACAGACCGATCCTTCTCACCAGACCTCCTCTTCGGAGTGTGACGTCACTCATCTCGTGGTCCACCAGCGGCGGCCCAGCGGCAAAGGTCAAGCCGGGGCGGCAGCCAGATCTGGCCCTGTAATCATTACATTCTCATGGAGAAGGGGGAGGAGGAAGAAGGAGGGCAGTGTCCTCGGGTGTGGAGAGAGGCCATTAGTACTAATCACAATGGCCCAAGGAAAAAAAAAAAAGTGGACGAGTTGTCATTAGCTCTTTGTTGATGGTCTCCCGCGGGTTCTGAGGTTCCTTGTTTGCTTCCTGGCCTCCCGTCCAGTCTCCCGGAGTTATCTGGGTTCTGCAACGGCTCTAAAGGGCTAGACATCGAAAACACACACACGCACGCACGCACGCACGCACACACACACACACACACATATATATATACAGATATATATATATATATATATATATATATATATATATATATATATATATACATATATATATATACGTGTGTGTGTGTGTGTGTGTGTGTGTGTGTGTGTGTGTGTGTGTGTGTGTGTGTGTGTGTGTGTGTGTGTGTGTGTGTGTGTGTGTGTGTGTATTCACCTCGGATCTGCTGCAGTCTGTGTGTGTGTGTGTGTGTGTGTGTGTGTGTGTGTGTGTGTGTGTGTGTGTGTGTGTGTGTGTGTGTGTGTGTGTGTGTGTGTGTGTGTGTGTATATGTGTGTGTGTGTGTGTGTGTGTGTGTGTGTGTGTGTGTGTGTGTGTGTGTGTGTGTGTGTGTGTGTGTGTGTGTGTGTGTGTGTGTGTGTGTGTGTGTGTGTGTGTGTGTGCATTTACCTAGTTGTATTTACCTAGTTGTATTATACGGGAAGAGGAGCTATGCTCTTGATGACCCGTTTTTGTATCTCGCAAGATCAAGTTTGTTCTTAAATTCTTGTATTATGTTTACACACACTATTTTTTCATCCAGTTTGTTCCATATATCTATCACTGTGTAGGAAGCTGTTCTTTTTCAGGTCTCTTCTGTAGTTATCTTTTTTGAGTTTCATCGCATGTCCTCTTGTTTTCCTCTGTCCTACTTTAATATGTCCTCTCTATCAAGGCGTTCTTTACCTTTCATAAATTCTGTGTGTGTGTGTGTGTGTGTGTGTGTGTGTGTGTGTGTGTGTGTGTGTGTGTGTGTGTGTGTGTGTGTGTGTGTGTGTGTGTGTGTGTGTGTGTGTGTGTGTGTGTGTGTGTGTGTGTGTGTGTGTGCATGTTATAACGCTCGTGTGGATATGCGTGTTTTGGCGAGTGTGTGCATGCGCGTGTGCGTGCGAGCATGTACCTCCAAACGAAATGCAGCCTCTGCAGCCTCTCTTCTATTGGCCCGACCGGTTTCAGGGAAGGCTCGAAAGGGACAAGTCATCTTGCCGTGATCTCGTGAGCAGACGAGTTGTATGTGGAAAGTGAAGAGCGAGAGAAAGAGAGAGCGAGAAACAGAGAGAGCAAAAACGCAAAGTCGTGCATGTAACAACAGCAGACACGTACACACACACACACATACACACACACTTGCAGAAATTTTCGGAGGCTTTGTGAGAAGAAGAGGAAGGAAGAAGAGGAGGAGGAGGAGGAGGATATACGAGTATCACACTGGAATCTGGAGCAAAAGCCTTGAATTACTCCCTTAAAACAAGAATACAAATGTAATTAACATTTCCAAGTATTATTGTGTTTTTATATATTTGTCTCACAGTAGTAAGGGGGTTCTCATGGATAAAACTGTGTGAACATAACACTATTTGAAGTTATGGTTTATGTAATTGGAAGTGGCGAGTGTGTCATGACGTTTGCTCTTGATTGTACGTGATTACGCGTACATGTATCAGATGCAACTGTGATCGGCTAGCAGTGGAGTCAGAACAACAGCAACAACAATAACAATCCAGGGCATTAGCGGGAATCCTCCCGCCAATTTTGTTTACACTAACAACGAGGCCCCGTCTAACACTAACTTTTCATAACACAGCTCCCTTACAGGGCACTGTCTCTAACGTGAGGTGCTAGATTAGCTCCCAATGGATTAGAAGTCGTTAGTTTCTAACAATGCCAGAAAGACACGAGCCTACATGTTTCTGCCGATTGGCAGAGTTTTTTTTTTTTTTTTTTTGACGGGTGAACGATGTACCTAGTGTAATTCTAGTACAACACAGAAGAACCTGTGTTGACTCGCAGAGTCAGAATATATAATGAATGCGTTAAAGAAATTAAAGTTATATGTAAAATAATATTAGGCGCACGAAGTCGCCAGGCATCCCAGAGAAAGCCTTGTACAAAATATTAACAGAATCTGTATAACAGGGAAGAATTGTCGTCAGTTCTGTTGACAATGAAAGAGTATTTAGTCTTGGATGTAAGTGATTATTATGCACGGGTCATTAAAAAAATAAAGGCATTCTTGTCACGTACTGTCCTGTCCATTGAAACGCATGGAGGTTCATTAGATTCAAGTTTTGCCAGTTATTGGAACGTAGACGTGACAACAGTGTCAATATTTGAATAGAAATCAGGACTATACTTTTGTCTTTTGTTGTAAACTGACATCATTGCTCAAAGCAGAAAAAAAAAGTTGAAACCCACGTTGGCAGAAGATAAGCCCTCGTGGGGAGAAAGAATCAAATCAGACGTTGAGAGAATTTCTTCGGCTTCAGGGTTGATAAATGCGAGTAAAACTCGTGTATCATTGTAGTGCACATTGGAGTTAATTTGCCGTCAGTACAATATGCTGACGGAACGTCATCTTTATCCCGTTAGACCCGTCAAGTTCTTGGTATCTTCACGACACCCCAAACCCCCACATCTTCCTTCACTCCACACCCCACACACAATGTATATATTTACACATATATATGTTTTGTCCACGCTCCCGTTAAGAACCACTAGTGTCTTTCAGCAGATTTTTTAAGCAGATGCTGTATATCGGTCGCTTCGAGCGAACAAACGATTTTTTTTTTTTTTTTTACGCAATGATTCTTTCGAAGGCATCGTGATTAGTATGATCATGAATCACTAGCGAATAAGGTATGAAACGAAAGAAAGAAATATGCAGGACAATTATTCAAATGAGCCGCTGTTATGTAAATGATTTATTAGCGAGCGCCCTTGGTCGAAAGCACAATCAGATACCGCCGTTCCTCTACGCTTAACAATGGGTTTGGGAGGGAATGAGGTCTGTCCCTTACAGTTTACACATAAACTTGTTTACTGAACAAGAGGATTACCTAGAACCACGTGGCATTAAAGTTACACTAATGAAGTCATTGTTATGCATTAACTGATCATTACTGATACACTAACGAGATGTTTGTGAATTGACACATTCTACGAGTGGAGCTTCTTCGATGGAAAGGGACTGCCAGTGTATTCTACCTTCCTTTTTTTTTCTTAGATGGTACATGTTGATGGAGGTGTATTGCCGTAAGGTGGTATTTGGTTTATCAGCTACTGTTTCGACGGATTACCACTCTTACCAGCATTACTGAAATATGAACATGTCACAAACGCTACATCACACCATCCCTCGCGACATACAAAACGGGAGCCGCTGTACGGAGTACGAGTAACGAACCAGTGCAAATTTTGAATCATATTTTGAGTAAGGTAGGGTACATCCTATTGTCCACGAATCTACAATTATATAGCACAGGAAGAGCAAGGTATCGGACGCAGTGATATGTCAACAACAACAAAATAAGACAAACTTTCCTGCCATTTTACTTGCGAGAAGGTAAGGGAACTGCTGTTACCCAGACGATTTGACGTAGTTGTGACGTCATCAGATACGAAGAAGGAGGCGGACGGAATATAGTTTATATCAAGCAAACGCCAAATGTTCTTGCAGTAACACTTCACTAATGCACCTGTTCACTAATACTGTGATATAACAAATAATATCAATTATATTTATACAAACAATGCCATTTTGTAAGTCATAAGTTGATAGACATTAAAGTTAGCTGTGTCTATTCATGCTTTTTATTGACCTATGAACGTTGATACAAGTTATACCACGACAACACTGAGTAAGAGAAATAGAAATGGGTCTGTTATTTAATTTTCCGGTTTTGTTGGTTGTCAAGACAGAGATAGCGGACCGAGCCATGTTATCATCTCCTTTCGCTGGTATCATCATCTTCGATATTCAGCGTGTCTATCATCTCCCTTCAATGCCTAGCGTGTACACACGCACACGCACATATATGCTACGAAAGGGTACTCCGACGTCGTCGCGGATCTCCCGAGGGAAAAGTCAATTGTCCGAGTGACCCAGCTCACCAACTTTTCCTGGCGACGCCCTTAGCAAACAATGGCCTCACTGCATCTCGGGTCAAGTCACCTGAAACCCTCTACTTGAACAAAGAAACACCTGCGCGGGCAAAAGCCTGACCCGGCGCCTCTCGCCATCGCTGAACTTTTTATATATCTATGTTTTGGCAACATGTACATATGTATATAGAAAATATTTCTGGCAACCCTCTAATGTTTGAACGGAGCTTGCCTTGTATTTGTAGAGGAGAAAACTGTCTGCCACAATAAAGAAAAGACTTTAATTTACCAATGAAGAGTTAAACATAATTTCTACATTCTGCCACCAAGAATGTAGAGATTATGTTTAACTCTACATTGGTGAATTAAAGGCCGGTAGTTGTCTTTTCTTTATTGTGGCAGACAGTTTTCTCTACAAATACAAGGCAAGCTCCGTTCAAACATCGGAGGGTTGCCACTTTGACTTGGAATCCTAAATATAGGCTAGTTTCATAACGTTTGCCATATTGATTTACATGCTAGATCCGGTATTGGTACTATGTCAGAGGACAAATTTCCACTGTATTTTTTCTAGAAGTCATTTGTTCATAAACAATAAAAAATGTTACATGTTAAACTTGGTGGCGACAGCATTTTAGTAGTTAACAGACCCCGAAAAGAAAATCATAAACTTACAAGGAAAAGGTACATATTCCAGGGCCAAGAGCTCTGTATGAACCAGTTGTTGTTGTTGTGCGTTATCGCCACCAATTTTAACTGGTACACAGATTATACAGTGGCTCGTGACAAGAGTATATGTGGCAACAGGACGCATCAATATGTGCAATCGTATATTGATGTCACTCATATGTCACTGATACTTGAACAGGGTGCTTACACCATGCAACGAGAACTGATATCTATATAGGGAATATATAACACGGACGAGTATATGTGCAAAAACATTAATTGTATGAAGACAGACACGGGCCTGTTATTTTTGCCATCAAACATTATAACTACAGTCAACTTTCTTTCAGTAATAGTCCCCAAGTTACAGCGTGATTTTGCTCTTTCACACCGAATGTCAGTTTATATGGGCGCCCGAACGTATTAAGGCTCCGCGAACTGACCATGGGCATTTTTGAGCCGTCGATTCGAACTCAGCCAGTGTCACCTATTTCTACAAGGTTTTGTTTCCTAATAACTATAGAATTCATTTTCCGAAGGATTCTTCCCCAAGTAAATTGAATTTGGTGGTATATGGCGAGTGGTTGTGTTACCGTGTTCAGCGTCGATGAGGTACAATCTCTACTTAGTAGAATTGAAGCCTTGGAGGATGCTGTAAAGTGCCTTAAAGAGGAGAATCGAGTTCTCTGCTCGAAAGCCCAAAATACGTAAGACAAAACTAGCTATGAGCTTAGATGGAAAACGGCGAAAAACAAAATACGGATTTATGGAAAAAAGTCCTCACCAGCCCCACTCGCTTGCAAGAACTCGTTTCACGTTCTAGCGAATCTGCAGGAAGAAGAAGCAAATGAAACCCAAGAGAAGAAAGGAAGGGCAGATGTTGGATCCCTGCCCACAGGTAAGATTTTGGTTGTAGGAGACGGTCAAGTGAGGTACTTAGACAGGGCTTTCTGCAATAAAGATAGGAAACATAGGACGCATGTGTGTTTCCCCGGCGCGGGAATAGGAGATGTTAGAGATAGGATTGAAGAGTGTTTAATAGGGGAAGGTAAGGACCCAGTAGTTTGCTTAAGTGCCGGGGGGAAATGATATAGGTAAGTTAGGGAGTGAGGAATTATTTGCGTGGTTCCGAGAATCGCTAGGCAAGATTAGAAATAGGGGAGGTGTTCCTGTTGTATGTGGAAATAAACTCTACTCACTTCCCGTAAGTTACACACACACACCTCTCACGAACATAGCCACGACCCAGGCACAAACATCTATACTTACTTTTTCTTCGACTAAAATTTGCTTCCTTTCTAACTTTCTCTTCTATTACATCTTCTCATTTCAGTTTACCTCCCACTAAAGATTTTTCCGTTTTCCACCTTTACTACTACGCCTCCTACCATTTTCTAAACTTTCGTTGGTGATCCTAATCCTACTCCCGGCGTCGGCGCCCCTGTCCAAGCTCCTAGTCCATTTCTCCCGAGCCACGACCACAAACTGCCCCAAATCCCTCGCTAATTTGCCCGGTGGCAATAGCCCTCTTTTATGCGCTACTATTTTTTCATTTTCTTACAGACATTCTTCCCCTCCCACAAAAACCGATCCCGCGCAAGCGGTTGGTCTTTCCTAGGAATTCAGAAATCAGAATCCTCCCGAGGCGTAGAATTGGAGGCATGTGGCATTCCAGGGCTATTGCAATGAATTTCAGGCTGGCAAAACATTGTAAGGCCAATGGATGGGCATTTGTCAACAACTGGGACCGCTTTTACGGTAGGAACCATCTATATACAAGGGACGGGGTGCACTTGTCGCCCAGAGGATTTCGGCTCCTTGCTGAATCCCTTGAGGGAGAAGTAGGCATCCTACAGTTTTTTAATTTTTTTTTTTTTTTTTTTTTTTTTGTAGATTACATGGGAGTAGGGGGGAAGTATCGGAATATAGTTTACGCAATAGAAACAACTTAGAGAGGAAATGTGAAAAGAATCACCAATGCAGGTTGAGGGAAGATAAACTTAAAGTTTACTATACAAATAACAGAAGCATCATTAACAAAATTTATTTGCTGCGAGGTAAAGCATGCGTAGAGAACTTCGATATTATAGCTATTACTGAGTCCTGGATCAACATGGCTGATAAACATTTCTTTCCGGAAATCGAAATAGAAGGATATAAGTTTTTTCACAAGGATAGGGTTGGCAGGAGTGGGGGAGGTGTAGCACTTTTCGTTAAAGATACAATAAATTGTGTTATCAACAATTCGACTAAGGAAGAGGACTGTACGGAATCCATATGGGTAGAGATTATAGGCAAGAATAAGAAAGTTATTATTGGCGTCTTGTACAGGCCTCCTAACCTCAGCATTGATGAGACTGATCCCCTGATTCATGAAATTCACAGAGCGTCCCAGTACAAAAACATTGTGATCATGGGAGATTTTAATTATAGAAACATTGACTGGGAAACTTTAATAAGAACTCAGGAAACAAAGAAGTTCCTAGATGTGGTGCAGGATAATTTCCTAAAACAAGTGATTACCGATCCTACGAGAGGAGTAAATACTCTGGACTTATTTTTAACTAATAATGAGCACCTAATGAGTAACGTAAAAGTGGGAGATAGTCTAGGCTCTAGCGATCATCAAGAAACAAGATTTAATATTATTTGGAAAGAATTGAAAAACACGAATAACGTCCAAGTACCAGACTTCAGGAGAGCAAACTTTGACAATATAAAAACCTATTTGAAATTGAATATGAAGTGTCATGCGGACGTTTCGGACATTGTCGAGTCTCGGTGCGTGACCAGGGGTCAGGTCATGACTAGAGGTCGGGTCACGGAGGGTAATATGCATACCTTGGGTCAGGTCATTTGGGGACGAGGGCTCAACAGACAGGTCAACGATTTGAATTAAATGTATAGCAATCCAACTGATTTAATTATTAAATATATTTATCCCCCTGAAGTCAATATGGAAAAATAGTATTACTCCCAAATGGATTACAGACAAATTGAAACATGAGATCGGAATGAAAAGAGGACTTTACATAAAAATAAAAAACGGGGAAACACATCTTACATAAAGATATAACGAAATGGCAAAGCTGGCTAAAAAGAATACACGTACTGCAAAACGTAATTATGAAATGAATGTTGCTAGTCAAGCAAGATTCAACCCAAAGGGTTTCTTTCATCTCCATAGAACAAAAAATAAAGAAATGATAGGACCAATTAAAGACGATGAAAATGTCATGATAGAATCGGAGGAAAAAATGAGTGAGGAGTTTAACAATTATTTTCTATCGGTGTTTACTAATGAGAGGTTAGATAAAGTACCTCACTGCGATCCGATTTTCAGAGGGGATGAAGAATGTAGTCTATCTAATATCAGCATTAGTAAAGTAGAACCAGTCAAGCTGATTTAGAGACTTAAAGCTACAAAATCTCTGGGTCCAGACGAAATTTTTCCGAGAATGCTAAAGGAGTGTAAATTTGAAATCTGTGACCAGTTAACTGAAATATTTAATAAATCAGTAGACACTGGTTTTGTGCCTACTGCTTGGAGGCAAGCAAACGTTGTTCCTGTTTTTATGAAGGGAGATAGATCGTCTATATGCAACTACAGGCCAATCAGTTTGACATCGGTTATAGGAAAAATGCTTGAATCAGTAATAGTAAAAAGACTCAAAGAACACATCGAAAGACATAATTCAATTCCTGATTCACAGCATGGTTTCTCCAAGGGTAAGTCATGTGTGACTAATCTCCTATCCTTTAACACTAAAGTATATAAGGCGTCAGATAACAATGATAGTTACGATATTATTTACCTTGACTTTAGCAAAGCGTTCGATAAGGTGCCCCACCAGAGACTATTAAATAAAATCAAAGCCCATGGCATAGGAGGAAAAGTGTTAGAATGGATTAGAGCTTGGATTAGTAACAGAAAACAGTGGGTCACCATAAATGGAGTAAAACCTAGGTGGGGTAATTTTACTAGTGGGGCCCCCCAGGGCTCGGTTTTGGGTCCCTTGTTGTTCATTATGTACATAAACGACTTAGACGACGGGATAAATAGTGATGTTAGTAAGTTTGCAGACGATACTAAAAAAGGACTCCTAATTAGGTCAGGAGACGATGCAGAGATTCTGCATGATGATCTTAACAAATTGTTCACATGGTCGGTGAAATGGCAAATGAACTTCAATATCTCTAAATGTAGCGTGTTAAACGTAGGGCTACACAGCCTCGAAAATAGATACAGCTTAGATAACACGCTTTTAGAGAAAACTGAGTGCGAGAGAGAATTGGGAGTTCTAGTGAGTCCGGACCTTAAAACCAGGAAACAGTGCATTAGCGCCAGGAATAAAGCTAACAGAGCATTAGGTTTCATTGCTAGGACGGTAATGAATAGAGGTGCAGAGGTAATTATCAAACTCTAGCGATAGTTAGACCCATCCTTGACTATGCGGTACAGTTATGGTCTCCGTCCTCCAGAATGGACATCAATTCACTAGAATCAGTACAGAGTAGAATGACCAAAATGATACATGTACTCAGAAATTTGCCTTACGAAGAGAGTTTTAGGCACCTTAACTCACACTCTCTGGAAAGACGCAGAGTGCGGGGTGATCTAATAGAAGTGTTCAAGTGGATCAAAGGCAAGGGGGATGCAAACAAGGTCATCATATTAAGGCAACAGGGCAGGACTCGCAGTAATGGTTATAAACTGGACAGATTTAGATTTAAAAAGGAAAGAGGCAAGAATTGGTTTACTAATAGGGTGGTCGACGAATGTAATAAAATTAGTTACCATGTAGTAACCATGTTGAAACTATCAGTTGTTTTAAGAAACGATTAGACAACTTTATGGATGGGGATGACAGGTGGTGATGGATACGGATCTACCTAGTGTAGGCCTTATGGTCTCTTGCAGTCTTCTTCATTCTTATGTTCTTATGTTTTAATATTGTATTACCTCAAAATATGATGTAACCATCGACAAGTGAAAATACAACATATATATCATTTATACTTAATTGCATCTAGCCCGTTTTTTTTTTTTCGATGAAATAGAATTTGTTTAAGATATTCATAAAAAGATGGGACGCGTTCACGCCACATCCACACATCTCACGCCAGCCCTGTGCTACTTCCATATCATAATACGGCTTCACATGCCAAGGTCTACCTATAGTTGTCTTGAACAGGTACCCGTTTACGTATCCACACTACAAGTCACCAACTACCATTTTACTGGTGTTGATATTGGCCAATGATGATTTATTCGTCATACCAATTTTATAGATATAGTGGAAATTCCAAAAAGGGTGTAAACAAACACACTGTGCCGCATCTGCTCTCGTGACGAGCTACTATCCAACCAGTATACCAGTTATAAGCGTTGGCGATAATACCTCCGGGGGCAGAGGTAACAAACTTCGCCCACACAGACATATGAACATAAGAATGAAGGAGGCTGCAAGAGACCATAAGGCCTACACTAGGGAGTTCCATGTCCATTACTACCTTTCATTCCCATCCATAAAGATTTCTAACCGTTTCTTAAAACAACTGATAGTTTCAGCGTTTACTACATGGTTACTAAGTCTATTCCATTCGTTGACCACCCTATTAGTAAACCAATTCTTGCCTATTTCCTTCTTAAATCTAAATTTGTCCAATTTAAATCCATTACTGCAAGTCCTGCACTGTTGCCTTAATAAGATGACCTTGTTTGCGTCACCCTTGTTAAAGCCTTTGATCCACTTGAACATCTCTAGCAGATCACCCCGCAATCTGCGTCTTCCCAGGGAGTGTAAGTTAAGGTGCCTAAAACTCTCTTCGTAAGGTAAATTTTTGAGGCCATGTATCATTTTGGTCATTCTCCTCTGTACTGATTCTAATGAATTGATGTCCATTCTATAGTACGGAGACCAAAAATATACCGCATAGTCAAGGACGAGTCTAAATAACACTAGATAGAGTTTGATAATTACCTCTGCACTTCTATTCGTAACCGTCCTAGCAATGAAACTTAATGCTCTGTTAGCTTTATTCCTGGCGCTAATGCACTGTTTCCTGGATTTAAGGTCAGGACTCACTAGAACTCCCAAGTTTCTCTCGCACTCAATTTTCTCTAAAAACGTGTTATCTAAGCTATATATTTATATATATATATATATATATATATATATATATATATATATATATATATATATATATATATATTTATATATATATATATTAAGGGGTTGTGTAGCCCTACGTTTAACATACTACACTTTGAGATATTGTAGTTCATTTGCCATGTCACCGACCATGTGAACAATTTGTTAAGATCATCCTGCAGAATCTCGGCGTCGTCTGCTGGCCTAATTAGGCGTCCTGTTTTAGTGTCATCTGCAAACTTACTAACATCACTATTTATCCCATCGTCTAAGTCGTTTATGTACATATTAACAAAAAGGGACCCAAAATTGAGCCCTGGGGGACCCCATTAGAAACACTCCCCCACCTGGATTTTACACCATTTATAGTGACCCGCTGTTTTCTGTCACTGGTCCAAGCCCTAATTCATTCTAACATTTTTCCTCCTATGCCATGGGCTTTGATTTTACTTTGTAGTCTCTGGGGGCACCTTGTCGAACGCTTTGCTAAAGCTAGGGTAAATAACATCGTAACTATCATTGTTATCTGACGCCTTACATACTTTTGTGTAAAAGGATAGAAGATTAATCATGCTGTGTGTCACGAATCAAGTTATGTCTTTCGATGTTCTCTGAGTCTATTGACTATTATCAATTCAAGCATTTTACTTATAACTGATGTCAAACTGATTGGCCTGTAGTTGCATATAGACAATTTATCTCCTTCATAAAAATAGGAACAAACAATATGCACAAAACCAGTGTCTACCGACTTATTAAATATTTCTGTTAATTGGTCGCAGATTTCAAATTTACACTCTTTAAGCACTCTCGGAAATTTTTTCGTCTGGATCCGGGGATTTTGTAGCTTTACTACTTCTACCTTACTAATGCTGATATTAGTCTACTTTTTATCCCCACTGAAAATCGGATCGCAGTCAGGTACCTCATCTAACCCCTCCTTAGAAAACACTGAGAGAAAATATTTGTTAAACGCTTTACTCCTTTTTCCTCCGATTCTATCATGAGATTTTCGTCATTTTGTATTGGGCCTATCCTTTTTTTTTTTTTTTCTCACTTGTCTTGTAACCTTAATTTTATAGTTACGTTTCGCTGCGCGCGTATTCTTTTTAACCAGTCTTGCCATATCGTTATATTTGGAACTAAGGTGTGTTTCCCCGTTTTTTATTTTTACGTAAAGTCCTCTTTTCATTCTGATCTCATGTTTCAGCTTATCCGTCATTTACTTGGGAATATTACTAATCTTTCGTATTGACTTTAGGGGAATAAATTTATTTTGTGCATTTAGAATTAAAAATGTTAGGTTATTATACATTTCATCCAAATCGTTAACCGGACTGTTGACCCCGCGACCGCAAATGACCTGACCCAAGGTACGCATATTACCCTCCGTGACCCGACTTCTAACCGCGCTAATGATGTCCGGACTGACCGTGTATCTGACCCCGTCACAGCCCCCTGGGTCGGTCCCGTGAGTGATTGAATGTCTTATATAATTTCTCATCTTGTCAAAAATGGCTCTCCTGAAGTCCGGTACTTGAATATTATTCGTACTTTTTTACTTCTTCCCAAATAATATTAAATCTTTTTTCATGGTGATCGCTAGAGCCTAGGCTATCTGCCACTTTTACGTTACTCGTTAGGTGTTCATTATTAGTTAAAAGTTCAGAGTATTCTCTCCTCCTCGTAGGATTGTTAATAATTTGTTTTAGGAAATTATTTTGCACCACATCTAAGAAAATGTTCATCTCCTGATCTCCAACTAAAATTTCCCAGTCAGTGTTTCTGTAATCAAGATATCCCATGATCACAATGTTTTTGTACTGGGACGCCCTGCGAATCTTATGAATCAGGAGATCAGTCTGCTTAAGCCTGAGGATAGGAAGTCTATATAGGAAGCCAATAATAAGTTTTTTATTCTTGCCTATAATACCACCCAAATAGATTCCGTACTATCCTCTTCCAATAGAATTGTCGATAACACAGTTTATTGTATTTTTAACGAAACGTGCTATCCCTCCCCTATTCCTGCCAACCCTGTCCTTGTGAAAAAACTTATATCCTTCTATCTCGATTTCCGGAAGGAAATGTCTATCAGCCATATTGATCCAGGATTCAGTAATAGCTATAATATCAAACCTCTCTACGCATACTTTACCTCGCAGTAAATAAATTATATTTATTACGCTTCTGTTGTTTAGCAGATTCTTTTCACAGTCCCTCTCTGAGCTGTTTCTATTGCCTAAACTATGTTTCGATACCCCCCACCCCCGACTCCCACGTAATCTACCCGAAAAAATTGCAGGATACCTACTTCTCACTCAAGGGATTCAGCAAGGAACCGAAATCCTCTGGGCGACAAATGCACCCCATCCCTTGTATATAGCTGATTCTTACCGTAAAAGCGATCCCAGTTGTCGATAAATGCCCAACCATTGGCCTTACAATGTTTTGTTAGCCTGCAATTTATTATGATAGTTCTGGAATGCCACATGCCTTCAACTCTACGCCTCGGAAGAATTCCACATAAAACAGGAACCCCTCCCTTATTCCTAATCTTATTTATCGCATCCCGAATCCGCGCAAACAATTATTCCCTAACTTACCTATGTCATTCCTCCCAGCACTTAGGCAAACGATGGATTTCACACCTTCCCCGACTACACACTCTTCAATCCTGTCTCAAAGATCACCTATCCCCGCCCCTGGGAAACACACCTGGGTCCTATGCTTCCTATCTTTGTCGCAGAAGGCCCTATCTAAATACTTCACCTGGCTATCTTCTACAACCAAAATATTAGCTGTGGGCAGGGATCTAGCGACTAGACTTTACCTACCCTTCTTCTCTTGTATTTTCTTCGTTTCTTCTTCTTGTAAACCCGCGAGAGCTTGAAATGACTTTCTGTATTCAAGCGGGTCTGGTGAGGGCTTTTTACCATCTCTCTGTATTTTGTTT
>NC_134796.1:21589544-21594544 GCF_046742065.1 Oratosquilla oratoria
CCGGTACCCCAGTTCCCCTTCCGGTATCTCAGACAACCCTGAGTCTACAAGCAAGCATGCATACACCGAAGCTGTGGATGGAATTATGGATGGACAGTCCTCCTCGTGCTGGTCTGAGACGCCATGGCTCCACAAAACTCCAGTGAGCATTAAATGGTTTCACTTTAAAGCCAATCCCCTTCCGTTCCGTGTGGTACTTTCCCCTTCATTATTGCTGCCGTCAGGCTATTCTATTCATCCCCCTGGCAAGACACACTAACACATACACACACACACACACGTCGCATTGACAGCGAAGATTGGAACTCCGTGAAAAAACGCAATTTTCGTGGATTTCAGCGACGAGGGAGTACATGTGTTGTATTAGTAGGGAAGGGGAAAGCTCGTGGTGTAGTGGGCAGGCTAAGAAAAAGGAGAAAGGGAGACATTATTGAGGAAAATGGAAGAAAATGAGGAAGGTGACGAACGGGCCCCGGATGTCAGAAGGGGTGTAAACAAAAGGCGTGCAGATGACGCAGACGAGGTCGAACAGGTGAGCAGAGGTATCAAAAGTAGAAATATAGATAATAGCAGCTCAATGGAAAGAGGAGATAATTACTTCTATGGATTTAATGAGGGAGATGACAACCTCCCTCGACTAGTAAGTCTAGAAGAGAAACTAAAAAAAAAAAATGAACGAAGCATGGGAAGTTAGGTTTAACCAACTAAGACTAGTTACACAGAGTTGATAAACTGGAAGAACTAAAGAAGGAGAATCAAAACCTAACTAAAGAAATAGAAGAATTAAAAAGACAGTTAAGAGAAGTAAAGGATGGGAATGAGGAATTAAAGAGGAATGATAAAGAGAATAAAGATTCCATAGCAAAAGAGGTAAATGGTTGGAAAAAAGTCCAAGAGAATAACAAAATTGAATTTAGAGATGTAGTGAAACAACAGATGGAAGAACAAACTAAGGGCACAGTTATTAAAGTGATTATAGAGAAGGAGAATATAGTAACAGACTTAGCAGATAAAAAGAAATTTATAATTATATTAGGAATGGACTTCCCCAAATAGGACTACAAAAGTAAGGGAGGGGAAGAAAAAATCAACAAGGTATTAAAAATAGTTCAAGAAAATGAACAAGAAACAGGGAGAGAAATTCAAGAAATATATAGATTGCGGAAATACAATATAAACAAGACCAGACCAATTAAGGTTAAATTCAGGTCACAAACGGCAGCAGAGAATGTCTTATCAAAAACAGGGAAACTAGCAAAATTTTATCAGTTTAAACAGGTATGGATAAAAAGAGAGATGAATAAAGAGGAAATAGAGGATGATAAAACAAAAAGAATGGAAGCTAAAGAAAAAACGACGAGAACAGAACAGAGTCAGAAAAAAGAGAAATTCTATTGGAGAGTAGTGGATGTGAAAGTGAGGAAATCGTTCATAGTAGAGAAAAACGGAAGGGAAACAGAAAACAGGATGGAGGTAACAGAAAATTAAAAGTGTCTTTCACAATATAGATGGCTTATTAACAAGCTTAAACAAACTGAATTATTACCTGTAGGAAAAAGAACCGGACATAATGGGAATTGTAGAGACAAAATTGAAAGGTCCATTACCACCCAACAGTGTAGGACATGGCACATATAATTATTGGATTAGAAACAGAGAAGTAAAACAAGGGGGTGGAGCTATGCTCCTTACTAAGAAGGATATAAATGTGAGGAGTGTTACATATGGAAAGAATAGAGACGATTATGATGGAAATAGAGGACAGGGACAAAAAGAAAAGGAAGATTGTGGTAAATTATGTGCCTCCTAAAATGGCTTCATGGGAAGAGAGAGAACACAAAATATGTTAGAAGACATAAGGATAACACTAAATAAGATAATGGAAGATGGAGGAAAAATAGTTATAATGGGTGACTTTAATTGTAAAGAAATCTGCTGGGAAGAGATGACAGTGAAGGGTGGAGACGACCTATGGGGAAACATACAATAACGCAATAGATACAAGAGAATGCTAGACCTAACAATCACATCAGAACCTGATATAGTGGAAAAGATTGAATATAAGACACCAATAAGTAAAAATTACCACATATTGGTTGAACTACAACTGAATGAGGAAAAATACATGGAAAAAACGAACAATATAGAAAGGGAAGATTGATGTTTGGAAAAACAAATTTTGATCAAATAAGAGAATTAAAAAAAAAGTAGAATGGGAAAGGATACACAATGAGGAAACAACGGTAGAAGAGAAATGGAATATTTTGACAAAAAATTATAAAGGAGTGGAAAAGTATGTTCCAAAACAAAAACAAGAAAAAGAATATGCAAAGTGTTGGTACAACAAAAGATGTACGGAGTTAAAAGATAAAGGGGATAAAGTTTGGATAGAATGTAAAGAAGACAAAAGACCTGAAAAATGGAAAATATATACTAGTTATAGAAATCAATATGCACAAGTGCGGAAAGAAGAAAAGAGAAAATACGAAAAGGATGTCATAGAAAAATGCAGATCAACCAAAACTATTTTATAGATTTGTAAACAACAAACTGAAAAAAACAAGAATTAGTGAAACTACAACAAGGAGTTGAATACACAGAGGAAATAGAAATGACAGAAATTATGAACAAGCATTTTAAATCGGTGTTTACGAGGGAAAACATACAACCTAGAGATGTCGAGTGGGAGGAGCAAGTCCCCCTATGAAAGAGATAGAAGTAACAAGGAATGAAATAAGGAATCACTTAAGTAAACTCGATGTCAGAAAATCGCATGGACCAGATGAAATGGCAAACTGGATTTTGAGAGAATGCAGGAATGAACTAACAGACAAAATACATAGTCTAATAAGCAGTTCATTGAAAGAAGGAAAAGTCCCAGAAGATTGGAAAAGAGCAAATATAGTACCAATATATAAAGGGGAAACAAGGAAGACCCTACTAACTAAAGACAGGTCTCTCTTACAAGTACGATAGCCAAAATTTGTGAAAGAATTATAAAAAACTAGATTGGGTAAGGCCTTTGGGGAAAATATAATGTACTAAATCCAAGGCAATTTCGATTTAGACAAGGATGATCATGCGTCACAAACTTGATGTGTTTCTATTCAAGATTAATAGATGTAATACAGGAAAGAGATGGATGGGCTGATTGTGCATTTCTAGACCTGAAAAAACTTTTGATAAGGTGCCACATAAGAAATTGCTAAAGAAATTAGAAACTGCAGGAGGAATACAGGGCAAATTGCTGAAGTGGATGGAAGACTTCTTGCATGAAAGAAAAATGAGTGTGGTGATAAGAGACAAACTTTCTAATTGGGATGAAATGATAAGTGGAGTTCCACAAGGAACTGTTCTGGCCCCAATAATGTTTGCTATATATATCAATTATATGGATAAAGGAATTGAAAGTTATATGAGCTTCTTTGCGGACGATGCAAAGTTGTTGAAAAAAGTGAACTCTGAAGAAGATTGTGAATCGCTGCAGAATGATCTCAACAAAGTATGGGAATGGAGTAGGAAGTGGGAGATGGAATTCAGCATTAAGAAGTGTAGTATAAGGCAATTTGGAAGAAGCAAAAAAAAGAATAGTGGGATCATATAAATTGGGAGAGGAAGAAATAAAAAAATAGAAAATGAGAAGGACCTGGGAGTCATTATTATGAATAATATGTCACCTGAGAAACATATAAACAAGATTTTTGGAGAAACTTATAATTTAATAAGAACAATCAAAGTGGCATTTACATACCTGGACGAAGAAATGGTGAAGAAAATACTAATCACTTTGATAAGACCAAGATTGGAGTATGCAGCGACGACGTGGTCACCAAGTACAAACAATATATATAACAAAACTTGAAATAATACAAAGAGCAATTACGAAATTGTTACCAACACTCTCAGAACTATTATATGAGGAGAGACTAGCAAAACTGGAACTACAAAGAAGAGAGAGAAGAGACTTGATAACTATTTATAGAATCATGAAAGGCATAGAAACTATTGATAGAGAGGATCTAATAAAAATGGGATAGCAGAGATACAAGAGGACACAGAAAGAAAATCAAGAAGGACAGTCATAGAAGAGACCTGAAAAAGAACAGCTTTCCCCACAGGGTGATAGATGTTTGGAACAAGTTAGATGAGAAAGTGGTGTGTGCAAAAACAATACACGAATTTAAGAGCAGTCTAGACAAAACGAGATATGAAGACGGAACCCCACGAGCATAGCTCCCCTTCCCGTATTATGCAATTAGGTAAATATAATTAGGTAAACACATACACACACACACACACACACACACACACACACACACACACACACACACACACACACACACACACACTACCATGGGGATAAGTAAATGTGTGGGGTTTTTTCACTTTAAGATGCCAAATTATTTCATTACCAGCTGAAGGGGGGGCAAGGACTCCTCCCTGAATAAAGTCTCAATTGATCGAGACCCCGTCCCCGCCCCTTGATAAAAATCGCCTGGCGACAGAGACCGCAGTTAAAAGCACAAGAACATCTGCAAGGGTGTCTGTCGTGAGCCCTAAGGTCGTTTTCTATGACGTAACCCTCCCTCCATAGAGAATTATGCCTTGTTGAGTGACGTCATGATCAGCGACGTCATGGAATATGACGACATACAACATAGCGTATTTTTACTAGGGAAGGAAATGTCATACAGAATGACGTCATACAATGTGACGCCATTGATTATGACTTCACCTTATGTGATGTAATTCAACGTGACGTCATACTTGAGATTACACGAGAGGGCGCTTGGCAACAGCCTAAGCAGTCACCTTTGCCCCATGTTCCTGGATACCCAGGGCTTCCTTCGGTCAGCGGCAGTCGTTGGTGGCCAGACCGAAGTCAACATATGTTGTCAGAGGTTTCGCGACAAAAGCACCGTCTCATTTTGTGCCTTTCAATCTGGCCTGTAATAGATTGTAGTCTGGTTTTATTTACGTCATGCTCTAAAACAATATGA
>NC_134796.1:21602044-21612044 GCF_046742065.1 Oratosquilla oratoria
GTGTGTGTGTGTGTGTGTGTGTGTGTGTGTGTGTGTGTGTGTGTGTGTGTGTGTGTGTGTGTGTGTGTGTGTGTGTGTGTGTGTGTGTGTCTGTTTATCATGCTATGTATTTTGTCTTCCAGTTCATTTCTGCATTCTTTCAAAATCCAGTTTGCTATTTCATCTGGCCCATGCGATTTTCTGACATCAAGATTACTCAAGTGTTACATTATTTCATTCTTTGTTACTTCTATTTCTTTCAGAGGGGGACTTTCTCTTCCCATTCGATCTCTTCAGGTTGTATGTTCTCCCTTGTAAACACTGATTTAAAATTCTTGTTCATAATTTCTGCCCTTTCTATTTCCTCTGTGTATTCAACTCCTTGTAATTTCTCTAATTCTTGTTTGTTTTTCCGTTTGTTATTTACTCTATCTTTACATGTTTCTATGACATCTTTTTCATATTTTCTCTTTTCCTCTCTGCACACTTGTACATATTCATTTCTATAACAAGTATATATTTTCCATTTTTCAGGTCTTTTGTCTTTCTTCCATTTGGTCCAAGCTTTATCTCTTTTGTTTTTTAACTCCCTACAACTTTTGTTGTACCAGCACTTTACATATTCTTTTTCTTGCTTTTGCCTTGGGACATACTTTTCCACTCCTTTATAATTTTTTTGTCAAAATATTCCATTTCTCTTCCACTGTTGTTTCCTCTTTGTATATTCTTTCCCAGTTTTCTTTTTTGAGAGAATTCTCCTATTTTATAAAAAAAAAATTATACATCATTCTTCCTTTTCTATATTGTTCATTTCTTTTCATGTATTTTCCTCATTTAGTTCCAGTTCAATCAATATGTGATTACTTTTACTTATTGGTGTCTTATATTCAATCTTTTCCACTATTTCATGTTCTGATGTGATTATTAGGTCTAGTCTCGATGGTTCTTCTTCATTTCTATACCTAGTGTTCTCTTGAATCCATTGTGTCATCGTATGGTCAATAATTATCTCAAGTAGAACATTTCCCCATGAGTCGTTTCCACCCTTTACTGTCATCTCTTCCCAGCAGACTTCTTTGCAATTAAAGTCGCCCATCATAACTATTCTTCCTCCATCTTCCATTATCTTATCTAATGTTATCTTTGTGTCTTCTAACATACTTTTATGTTCACTCTCTTCCCACGAGGCTGTTTTTGAGGCACATAATTTATTACAAAGTTTCTGCTCTTCTTATCTCTGTCTTCCACTTCGATCACAATCATCTCTACTGTATTCTTTCCATATGTGACACTCCTCACGTTTATATCCTTCTCAGTCAGGAACATAACTCCACCCCCTTGTTTTGTCTCTCTGTTTCTAATCCAATAATTATATGCATCATGTTCTACACTGTTGGGTGGTAGTGGACCTTTTAATTTTGTCTCTACAATTCCCATTATGCCCGGTTCTTTTTCCTTCAGATAATCATTCAGTTCATTCAATCCTGTTATTAATCCATCTATATTTGTGTAAGACACTCTTAATTTTCTGCTATTTCCATTGTATTTTCTGTTTCCCTTTTGTCTTTCTCTGGTATGGCCCATCTCCTCACTTTCATATTCACTACTCTCCAATAGAATTTCTCTTTTTCTCTCTCTGTTCTGTTCTCGTTTTTTTTTCTTAGCTTCTTGTCTTTTCATTTTTTTTTCTCCTCTCTTTCCTCTCTATTCATTTCTCTTTTCATCCATACCTTTTTATATTGTTCACCGTTTGCTAGTTTCCCTGTTTTTGCTAAAATATTCTCTGCCGTCGTTTGTGACCTAAATTTAATCTTAATTGGTCTGGTCTTATCTGTACTATATTTTCCGAGCCAAAACATCTCTTCAATTTGTTCCGTGATTTCAAGTTCATCTTCCTGAACTAATTCTAGTAGACTGCTTCCTTTTTCTTTTTTCTCTTTGATTCTTGTGGTTCTATTAAGATTATACTTCTCTTCCATTCCTAATACAATTATACATTTCTTTTTATCTGCTAAGTATCTTACTATATTCTCCTTCTGTCTCATCACTTTAATAACTGAGTCTTCAGTTTGTTCTTTCATTTGCTGTTTTATCATGTCAGTAAATGCAACTTTACTGTTCTCTTGGATTTTTTCCAACCCTGTGCTTCCTTTTGCTATGTACTCTTTATTCTCTTTGTTTTTCTTCTTTAGTTCCTCATTCTCATCTTTTACTTCTTTTAACTGTCTTTTTAATTCTTCTATTTCTTTAGTTAGGTCTTTGTTCACTTTCTCTAATTCTTCCAATTTGTCAACTCTCTGCGCAATCTCTGCCATTTTACCGAACCTACTCTCCTAATGTTCGGTCATTTTCTCAAGTTTTTCCTCTAGTCTTGTTAATCGGGGGAGGTTGGTATCCCCCACCCCTCATTAAATCCCTGGAAATTATTATCCTCACCTTCCATTGTGCTGCTCTTATCTATATGTCTAATCTTTAAATTTTTGTTAATCCCTTCTCCAAAATCATCGGTCCTTCGCTTGTTTACAAGACGCCTGGCCTCCTGGACCAAGTCCTCCCCTTCCTCATTTCCTTCCATTTCCCTCAGTAATCCCTCCCCTTCTCCTTTTTCCTCACCTTCCCACTACACCACGAGCTTTCCCCTTCCCTGTAAATACAATAAGGCACTTCCTTGACGTTGAGATCCACGAAAATTTCACTTTTTCTTTGGAACTCCAATCTTCGCCGTCCATCCGACGAATGTGTGTGTGTGTGTGTGTGTGTGTGTGTGTGTGTGTGTGTGTGTGTGTGTGTGTGTGTGTGTGTGTGTGTGTGTGTGTGTGTGTGTGTGTGTGTGTGTGTGTGTGTGTGTGTGTGTGTGTGTGTGTGTGTGTGTTTACCTAGTTGTATTTACCTAATTGTGTTTTACGGGAAGGGGAGCTATGCTCGTCTGTCCCGTCTTCATATCTCATTTTATCTAAAATGTTTTTAAATTCATGTATCGTTTTTGCACACACCACATTTTCATGTAACTTGTTCCAAACGTCTATTACTCTGTGGGGAACACTGTTCTTTTTCAGGTCTCTTCTATAACTGTCTTTTTTTATTTTCTTTCCGTGTCCTCTTATATCTCTACTATCCCATTTTATCATATCCTCTCTATCAATAGTTTCTATGCCTTTCATGATTCTATAAATAGTTATTAAGTCTCCTCTCTCTCTTCTTTACTCTATTGTCTGTAGCTCAAGTTTTGTCCGAGAGTGTTGATGCCAATTTCGTAATTGCTCTTTGTATTCTTTCAAGTTTTGTTATAATTTTTTTTTTTTTTTTTTTTTTTTTTTTTTTTTACTTGGTGACCACGTCGTCGCTGCATACTCCAATCTTGGTCTTATCAAAGTGACTAGTATTTTCTTCACCATTTCTTCGTCCAGGTATGTAAATGCCACTTTGATCTTATCAAATTATAACTTTCTCAAAAAAATATTTTTTTTATATGTTTCTAAGGGGGCATATTCATAATAATGACTCCCAGGTCCTTCTCATTTTCTACTTTTTTAATTTCTCCCTCTCCCAATTTATATTATCCCATTATTATTTTTTGCTTCTTCCAAATTCCATTATACTACACTTAGTATTGAATTCCATCTCCCACTTCCTACTTCATTCCCATACTTTATTGAGATCACTCTGTGGCGACTCACAATCTTCTTCCGTGTTCACTTTTTTCAACAACTTTGCATCGTCCGCAAAGAAGCTCATATAACTTTCAATTCCTTTATTCATATCATTAATATATATAACAAACATTATTGGGGCCAGAACTGTTCCTTGTGGAACTCCACTAATCACTTCATCCCAATTAGAGTGTTTGTCTCTTATTACCACTCTCATTTTTCTTTCATGCAAGAAGTCTTCCATCCACTTCAGCAGTTTGCCCTGTACTCCTCCTGCAGTTTCTAATTTCTTAAGCAATTTCTTATGTGGCACCTTATCAAAAGTTTTTTCAGGTCTAGAAATGCACGATCAGCCCATCCATCTCTTTCTTGTATTATATATATTAGCCTTGAATAGAAACACATTAAGTTTGTGACGTATGATCATCCTTGTCTAAATCCAAATTGCTTTGGATTTAGTACGTTGTTGTTGTTGTTGTTGTTGTTTTTCCAAATGCCTTACCCATCTAATTTTGATCATTCTTTCACAAATTTTAGCTACCGTACTTGTAAGAGAGACCGGTCTATAGTTAGTGGGGTCTTCCTTGTTTCCCCCTTTATATATAGGTACTATATTTGCTCTTTTCCAGTCTTTTGGAACTTTTCCTTCTTTCAATGAACTGCTTATTAGACTATGTATTTTGTCTATTAGTTCGTTCCTGCATTCTCTCAAAATCCAGTTTGCCATTTCATCTGGCCCATGCGATTTTCTGACATCGAAATTGCTCAAGTGATTCTTTATTTCATTCCTTGTTACTTCTATCTCTTTCATAAGGGGGGCTTTCTCCTCCCACTCGATATCTCTAGGTTGTATGTTCTCCCTTGTAAACACCAATTTAAAATGCTTGTTCATAATTTCTGCCATTTCTATTTCCTCTGTGTTTTCAACTCCTCCTTGTCGTAGTTTCGCTAATTTTTGTTTGTTTTTCAGTTTGTTGTTTACAAATCTGTAGAATAGTTTTGGTTGATCTTTACATTTTTCTATGACATCTTTTTCGTATTTTCTCTTTTCCTCTCTGCACGCTTGTACATATTGATTTCTATAACCAGTATATATTTTCCATTTTCAGGTCTTTTGTCTTTTTTCCATTTTATCCAAACTTTATCCCTTTTGTCTTTTAACTCCGTACATCTTTTGTTGTACCAACACTTTGCATATTCTTTTTCTTGCTTTTGTCTTGGAACATACTTTTCCACTCCTTCTTTATAATTTGTTTTCAAAATATTCCATTTTTCTTCCACTGTTGTTTCCTCCTCGTGTATCCTTTCCCAGTTTACTTGTTGAAAGAATTCTCTTATTTTATAAAAAAAAAAAAAAAAAAAAAAAAAAAGATCCATACATCAATCTTTCCTTTCTATATTGTTTTTTTTTTCATGTATTTTTCCTCGTTTAGTTCCAGTTCAACCAATATGTGGTCATTTTTACTTATTGGTGTCTTATATATAATCTTGTCCACTATTTCAGGTTCTGATATGATTATTAGATCTAGTCTCTCCCCCCATTTCTATACTTAGTATTCTCTTGCATCCATTGCTTCATTATATGCTCTATAATCGTATCAAGTAGTACATTTCCCCATAGGTCGTCTCCACCCTTCACTGTCATCTCTTCCCAGCAGATTTCTTTATAATTAAAGTCACCTATTATAACTATTCTTCCTCCATCTTCCATTATCTTATTTAGTGTTATCCTTGTGTATTCTTACATATTTTTGTGGTCTCTCTCTTCCCATGAAGCCGTTTTAGGAGGCACATAATTTACTACTAACTTCCTGCTCTTCCCATCCCCTGTCTCCCACTTCCATTATAATCATCTCTACTCTATTCTTTTCATGTGTAACATTCCTCACATTTATATCCTTCTTAGTCAGGAAAATAATTCCACCCCCTTGTTTTGCCTCTCTATTTATAATCCAATAATCATATGCACCATGTCCTACACTGTTGGGTGGTAGTGGACCTTTTAATTTTGTCTCTACAATTCCCATTATGTCCGGTTCTTTTTCCTTCAGGTAATCATTCAGTTCGTTCAAGCCTGTTATTAAGCCATCTATATTTGTGTAAGAGACTTTTAATTTTCTACTACTTCCATCGTGTTTTCTGTTTCCCTTCCGTTTTTCTCTGCTATGAACGATTTCCTCACTTTCATATCCACTACTCTCCAATAGAATTTCTCCTTCTTTGACTGTTTTTTTTTCTCTCGTTTTTTTCTTAGCTTCTAGTCTTTTTGTTTTCTCATCCTCTCTTTCCTCTTTATTCATTTGTCTTTTTATCCATATCTGTTTATACTAATCACTTTTTGCTAGTTTCCTGTTTTTTGCTAAAATATTCTCTGCTGTCGTTTGTGACATGAATTTAACCTTAATTGGTCTGGTCTTATCTGTATTGTATATTCCTATTTTATATATTTCTTCAGTTTCTTTCCCTGTTTCTTGTTAATCCTCTTGAACTACTTCTAATATTTTGTTTACCTTTTCCTTCTCTTTTACTCTTGTCCCATTTGAATTATGCTTCTCTTCCATCCCTAATATAATTATACATTTCTTTTTGTTAGCTAAGTCTCTTACTATATTCTCCTTTTCTCTCATCACTTTAATAACTGTGTCCTTATTTTGTTCTTTCATCTGTTGTGTTATTATATCTCAAAATTCATTTTTGTTGTTCTCTTGGACTTTTCTCCGACCCTGTACCTCTTTTGCTATGGACTCTTTATTCTCTTTATTATTATTCTTTAATTCCTCATTCTCATCTTTTACTTCTTTTAACTGTCTTTTTAATTCTTTCAATTTCTTTATTTAGGTTTTGGTTCTCCTTCTTTAGTTCTTCTAATTTATCAACTCTTTGCGCGATCCGTGTAAGTTGGCTGAACCTAACGTATTGGACTCGTGATCGACGGTTATTAACCTCCCGGATGAGAGCTCAGAGCTCGTATGACCGATCTATGGGTAATACTGTGACTTTACACGCACACACACACCCCATGAGAGTTGGAGTAACACCGCGCAGCGAAGCGATACTGAAATTATTTCAGCCCTGGGTGGGATTCGAACCCGGACCGCCGTAGTGGCAGGCGAGAACTCTCACCACAGCGCCACAAGGGGTGTGTGTGTGTCTACGTCTGTGCGTGTGCGAGTGGGTGAGTGAGTGAGCGAATAGAAGGTTCGTTTACCTCGAAGTGATGATGATTATTTTTTCAACTAAAATACGGGATAAGGAAATGCCAATCAAGTCCTGAACTGCCCTCTGACTCATTTCTTGATGCTGCGTTCTTGAATTACTGATGCCAGTCGAAGTCTCACAATACCGTCAGGTTTTCTCATCACCTTAATTAACTTGTCTATGTCCACACAGAAGATATGTAGACTCCGATAAGTGCCACGAGCATAATTCTGGGCATCTGTCGGGCATTTTCTTAGTTTCTTATCGTATTCACTGGTTGTTTCCATGATACTAGATTTATGATTGTATCGAATGCAGGGAATCTCAGGTACGAGTGCTCCTCCTCGAATTGGATCATCATCGTCGTCGTCATCATCATCATCATCGTCATCATCACCATCACCTTCTCATCATCGCCATCATCACCACCATCACCATCACCATCATCAACATCACCATCACCATCATCATCATCATCATCATCATCATCATCATCATCATCATCATCATCATCATCATCATCATCATCATCATCATCATCATCATCATCATCATCATCATTCTCATCATCATCATCATCATCATCATCATCATCATCATCATCATCATCATCATCATCATCATCATCATCATCATCATCATCATCATCATTATCATCATCATCATCACCACCACTACCACCACCAATACCACCTTCTTTTTTCTTTTTCCTCTTCCTCTTCTAGTTGTTGTGTCATGCCTTGGTGGTCTGTCAAGATTCTGGAAAGTATGTTTTATTTATGTGTTTATCTATTTGTTTGTTTATCTATGCATTTGTTTGTTTATCTGTTTTCTTTGCTAGCATGGACAGCAGTTTCCAGAACTAACTACTGGGGTGGTCTGATGCAAACTATACCGGTTGAGGTGATAGTATCTGGGCTCTTGGACGACTTTGGCCACCATGCATGGGGGCTGTGCCCTTGCTTGTCGTTCCCTTCTTTTTCAGGTGCTCTGGGATAGTGGGGTCTTCAAGTAATTTGTCCCGGGTTCGATTCGCCATATGGTGGAATCTGATATTAAGAGGTTTTTGTCGGTTCTTAAATGGACTTCTTTCATTGTTTCATGAAATTGAGGGGTGTGACCCCTGGCAAAACTTAAAAATTGTCTTGAGAGCTTTGTAATTTGTGTGGCTGGGTTTTCGACAGTGTTTAAAGGGACATATGGGTATTCTGTTATTATTGGTCTCATCAAAGTTTTGCATTGGTGTACTTTGACATTCTCTGATATTGCTTTAAACTTACTTAGTTTTACCGCGGTCGCTTTGGCCTGTTTTGATCTGTCGCTGACATGGGTCAGTTTGCCCTGCTGGGTTACTTTGAGTCCCAGTAGTTTGCCAGATTTTGAGTATTCTATGGTCTTGTCTTTCTACTGATATTGATATTGATCTCATCTTCGCAACTGGTATCACTTCGAATTATTTGGATTTATTGGTTCTTATTTCCCATTACTTGTCCAATTCCGTGATCCGGCTCATTGCTCTTTCCGCGTGCTGCGTCATTATCTTGGATAGGTTATGACTTGTGTTATATCACCCGTATTCATTATGTAGTCGCTGTTTGCTGTGGGAGGGAGGATATCTGCTGTGTACACCGTGTATAGCGTTGGTGAAAGACATTGTCCTAGAGGGACACCTCTCTTGAGAAGGAAATAATCGCATCTGTGCTCTTCTGATTTCATTGTCGCAGTGCGTCTTGGCAGGAATCCAGAAAGGAATGTTCTTTGTTCTTCTGGAAGCTGTAAACGGATTATTTTGAGCTTCAGTCCATCATGCCAAACTTTATCGAACGATTTGCTGATGTCACGAAGTAATAATATATATTGGTGTCATGCTGACAATGCATTGGCGATTTGTTCATATGTTCTTGCAATGGCGGTGGTTGTGCCACGGTGTTGTCGAAATCCATAATGCCTAGATTTATATAGTTCTTCTTCGAAGTGCTGTCTTACCACTATGTTGATTATTTTTTCTAGTATTTTGCTAGCATCTCCTGCAGAGAGATCGGTCTGAAATGGTTCTACCCTATTTGCTTTTTTTCCATGTTTTAGAATTTCGGTAATTATGGCATTTTTAATGGTGTTCGGGAATGTCCTGTGGCTAGCCTAGCTGAGATGTGAGCTTATCTGTCCATCATGATGTTCGAATAGTGTGCAAGTATTCTCTCTCTCTCTCTAGGGGAGTTGTTCTTGAATCAATGTATATATATATATATATATATATATATATACTGTATATGTATATGTATATATATATATATATACATATATATATATACATATACATATATATATATATATATATATATATATATATATATATGTATATATCTCTCACCTTTCTCACCCTCCTCCTGTTAGACCTGATAGGTCTGTCAGTTGCCACGTCTCGTTAGGTCTCTCCATTGTTGACGTTCCTCGTATTTTCTATCCCTCTCAACCTCCTCCAGTGAAGTTCCCCTCTTGTGCAGGGCCTGCTGGATATTTGTTCTCCATCTCATTCTTGGGCGTCCCACAGGTCTTCTTTCTTCTGGTTTCCATAAGTAGTACTTCTTTGGATATCTTTGCTCTTCCATCCACATAACATGTCCGTACCATCTCAGCTGTCCTCTCTCCACATAGTCCAGTACATTCTCAACCCCCAATGCTTCTCTTATAACTTGATTCCTTATTCGGTCCACCCTTGTACATCTGTAGATAACCCTTAGTGCTCTCATTTCTGCGGCCTGTATTTTACTCCTTGTCCTACTGGTTAATTTCCAGGTCTCACATCCGTAACACAGTACTGGTCTTGATATAGTTATATAGATAGTTTTCTTCACTTTCCTTGGTATCGCGGAATCCTTAAGAAGTGGGTATAGTGACTGCAGCTCTATATTGTACTTCTTGATTCTTTCATTTATATCCGAAAGTATATCCCCTCCGCTGTTAAAATCAGCTCCCAGATATTTGAAGTTGTGTACTTTTCTTACTTCTTGGGTATCTATTGTAACTCCTCCATCTCCCGAAATTCTGCTTACGTTCATGTATTCACATTTTCCGACATTTAACTCCATTCCCATTTCTGTCAATTGCTCAGACCATCTGTCCACAGCTTCCTGTAAGGTCTCTAGATCATCAGCTATAAGTGCCACATCATC
>NC_134796.1:21619544-21762044 GCF_046742065.1 Oratosquilla oratoria
TATAAGTAGTAGGGGTAAAAAGTGGATCTTGCAAAAACAGACATGATCCTGAAAAAAAAAAATGAAATTAAACAAACAAACAACCAAATACACGTATTGATTATAAGATGAATTGGCAATGAACTACGATAATACATAGTGTCCCACTAAGTATAACAAAGAGACTCACCCAGACGCTGTAGTTAGTTGGTAAGGTGTTGATAGTGTGAAATAATAGGAAAGAAAAGGACCCCTTACAAATGAATGATAAAATTTCAGTGCAAATATTATTACACGAAAATATCAATATATAAGACAAGTGATATACAAAATACCAATATACAAAATACGTAATATATAAAATATCACCACACAAAAATATGAAACATCCATGACAATAATAGTGAATGACACTACAAGCTCTTTATGTTCGACACACTCTATCTGTCCATTAGACCATTACTGTAACTGGAGTCACTGGACCGCTCTATCAAAGTCGTATGTCATTGATCGGTGTCCTTACCAGATAAGTGAGTTAACCGAGCATAATGCAATAGCCCGGATGCACACTATATAATCATAACAAAAGCATCTCTACGTAAGTCTTTCCTAAGGAAGTTTACGTTTTCTGTAATTGAGGGTAAATTAAATGTGTTTTCTATTACAAAGGATTACAAAGGAAGATCATGCCAACAGGAGACCTTTTGGTCCATAACTATGTCGAATGCAAAAAATAGAATAATAATAATGATGAATAAACAAATAAATAAAGAATATAATAATATAAAATAACAATAAATAAAATAAGTAAATAAATAGGTAAAGTCAAATAATAAACAAACAGGTAAATGGTAAATGATGATAAATTGACAGATAAATAGTAATATATGTTAACCAAGGAAATAATAAATAAAAAGACTTATAATAACAAACAAATGAATAAATACATAATATAAAACAAATGGCAGGCATTACAGCATCTTGCTTAGGTGTTTATCTAAATTAATCTTAAAACTTCGAACTGAACTACATTGCACTGCTTCTGCAGGAAGTTCATTCCATTCATTAACTACATGGTTGGCCAAGTTGTTTCTACCCACTTCCAAATTAAATCTATTTCCTGATAGTTTGAAACCTTTATTTTTTGTCGGATTCTCATTCAGTGTGAAAATTTTGTCACTTTTGATGTCAATTCCCTTTAGAATCTTAAAGACCTGTATTAAGTCACCTCTGAGTCTACTTTTTTTTTCTTTCTTTTTTTTTACGGAAAACAGATCCATGTTTTAGTCGATTTTCGTATGATTTAATTTTATAATTGGAATCAGTTTTGTGGCCCGCCGTTATACTTTTTCCAATCTGTCAATGCTTTTAATGAGATTCGGTGACCATACGAAAACAGCATATTCCAAATGAGGACGAACTAACGATTTATATGGTTTGTTAATGAGAGATGGGCTTTTTGAAGTCAAAAGATCGCACAATCAGTCCCAGAATCTTATTTGCTTTCTCAGAGGCATATACTGTTTAGGTGATTTGAGATCGTTACTGATAATTACGCCAAGATCCTTTTCACTGTCCACTTTTGTTAAGGAATTTCCAAATAACTTGTAATCGTGTTTACGGCATGGCGACGGGGATGACCGGTATGCTTTTAGCCCTGTTGGGAGCGGTCTTGCTGATCAACGTAACTGCAAGTAGCCTTCATGCGTTGCAGTGGGCATTCCTGGTCACCCTCCACTCCCCTTTAACGTTTTGGCAAGAGACAAAATCTTAAGGATCTCTTTTAACCACCACACTATGTGCCAATTCCTTCTCTCGCCTGCCTCAACAAAAGAAGTCAGAAAGTGGCGTCAGGTTCGATTAGATAAACAAAGGGAAAGTTCTCATATAAAACCTAAGAGAAAAATCAACACTTCCAAGCTTCTGGTATCCTATGCCCTCCTTCTCTGTGGTGATATACATCCCTGTCCTAGCCCGATTGCAACGAGAGTCCCAAAACACCCATGGTAAGCTGTCTAAAAGGAGTCCGCCGCAACAGTAGAGCCATCAGCTGCAACTCCTGTGGGGAGTGGACTCATATCAAGTGCTGTGGAATTTCTCTCGAAACCTACAATGCCGCCATGGTGAATGAGGACATTTTCCACTTCACTTGCAATGGGTGTACACTCAAAGAACTACCAGGCCCCTCCATGTCCGATGGTGAGGATGACCTGTTGACCTCGATCGCTATGCCTCGCCCCAGTCAACACCCAGGGATGACTTCAAACTGCTTCAACAAGCGAGGCCTCCACTTCGTGCACTTGAATGCTAGAAGCCTTCTACCAAAGATAGACGAGTTCCATCTACTAGCGCGGCGCACCAGGGCAGCAGTCATCGGTGTCACCGAAACCAGGCTAGACAGTACCAGCTCCGACTCAGAAATTGCAATACCGGGTTATCGTGTTGTGCGTAATGATAGAAAGAGGGCCGGAGGAGGGGTATTTACTTTCATTTGCAATGATATTGCACTCAACCGATGGTAATTGAAGTGCATGCGTCCTAGGCTAAGTTTTAATCTTAAGTCCCAAAAATATATAGCTTCTGCCTCCTAAATGCTTGCATGCTACCTTCACGTGGTCCCCCTGTTTCGTGGACTACGAAAAGGCATTTGACAAAGTAAGACACAATGAATTAATAGAGATGTTGAAGGAAATAGGGGTGGATGTGAAGGATTTAAGGTTAATCGCAAATCTCTATTGGAAGTAAGGAGCAGCAGTGAAAATAAGAGAACTGTCTGATTGGCAAAAGATTGAAAGAGGCGTAAGACAGGGATGTGTAATGTCGCCAGACCTGTTTAATTTATACAGTGAGATAATCATGAGAGATATTTACCATCTAAAAGTAGTAACAATAGGAGGAAGAAATCTCAATAATATTAGATACGCAGACGATACTGTGTTACTCACAGAATCGGAAGCTCAGCTATAAGAATTAGTTACAGCACTAGTAGGAGCAAGTAGAGACAGAGGTCTAAAAATGAATAAAAAGAAAACAGAAGTGATGGTAATGACGAAAAAACAAGAATGTCCAAGGGTAAGAATTCAAGTAGAAGGAAGAATATTGATACAGGTGGACCATTTCAATTACCCAGGAAGCATGTTAACTTGGGATGGGAAAAGCGACAGAGATATAGAGAAGGATAGCCATAACGAAAAATAATTTCAACAAAATTAAATACTTAGTAATTAACAGAATTAACATGAGAACAAGAAAAAGATTTGTAAAATGTTACACTTGGTCAGTATTATTATATGGATGTGAAACTTGGACAATTAGTAAACAAATGCAGGACAGGATAAAAGCGGTAGAAATGTGGATTTGGAGAAGGATGCTGAAAATTTAATGGGCAAAATTTAAAACAAACGAATAAATACTGCAGCAAATAGGAACACAGAGGGACATAATAACAACTATCAGGAAAAAACAGTCACACATTGTAAGACCCGTCATGAGAAAACAACAGCTAGAACGTAAAAACATTGGGACAAATCATGGGAAAGGTGAGGCGGGGAAACACGGGTCTTTATCCGAATATCGAGTTTATTCCACTCCTCTGAAAAAGCTATTGTGAGCGAAACCGGTCAGGAATAAACTCGATATTCAGATAAAGACCCGTGTTCCCCCCCCCACCTTTCCCATAACAATTAGAACATACATGCCTAACAGGAAAAATAGAAGGAAAGAGGGCAAGAGGGAGACCACGCATAAAATATGTAGACGGATTAAGGACATCTGTATGAGAAAAAATAACATATGCCATCTTGTTAAGAGGAGCCATGTGCACACAGGAATGGAGCTCCATGGTGGCCAACGTCCAAGTCGATACGGCACCCCGGTAAGGTAAAGTAAGCATTCATCCCCCGTGCAGACCTTATGAGTTTTGAGGGCCTCGAAGCTGTGTGGATAGAAATACTGTTACCTAAATCGCATCCCATCTTATGTGTGGTCAGTTACAGACCACCGAAAGAGATGTCTTTCTATAGCACATTAAAAACTACCTGTTTCAATCGGGTCAATATGTATGGCCAAGAAATAGTTATCCTAGGTGATTTTAATACGAATCTGGCAAGGACAAACAATAACCTTGTCAAGGCAATGAGGGACTTGCTAAAAAGCTCATGGCCTGATACAACTGATTGACAAGTCTACTAGAATAACAGGCACCTCCTAGTCCGTCAGAGATCTTATCCTGGTATCCGATTGTAGTAAGATAACGCAGGCTTGTGCTTGTGACTATTGTCTTAGTAACCACAACCTCATATATTGTGTTAGGAAAACTAGGAAGACGACTTACAATAAGCACAACACAGTGAAGCTTTGTTCCATGAAGCATTATTCACGGGAACATTTTGTAGATGAACTGGGTCGGACAGACTGGTCGCTAGTACTAAATTGTTCTGATGTTTATAAGGCTTGTTCTAATTTTAAGTAAACATTTATTACTATTATTGACAGAGTAGCGCCTCTCAAAGAGATACGAATAAAACAGAGGACGAAACCATAGACTGGTCGCTAGTACTAAATTATTTCTTTGTCGCGGCTCGTGCCGCTTAAATTGTTTTTATCGGGAGAAAGAAACCTACACAGCGAAGCTATACCGATAATCCCATACCACACTCGTGGTCATATGGCCACTTCCCGAAGGTTGAGTGTGGTTGGAATTTTCCGCCAGAATCATCAGAAATTTTAAATTCCCGGCTCTGTGCAGGCATGCGCATTGTCGACCCCACCTCCCCCTCCCTACCCCTCCCTTCTTAGCCGGCTCGCCTAAGTCGTCACTTCAATTAGAAATGAAGGCTTCGCCTGTGGGAGGAGGGAGGGACCCTAAATCTGTGCAGGTTTCTTAAGCCGATAAAAACAATTTAAGCGGCACGAGCCGCGACAAAGAAATATTATCGGATGAAAGAAACCTGCACAGCGAAGCTATGCATGAGACGAGGACAGGTGGGAGGAGAGGTGAACCCTGATTCAAACCGTTATTACGTGTGTCTTTCCTATGGGAGACTTATTCATTTTATCACTCGGTAGAGGGGAGAAAAGAAACGACAAGTACCCACACGGAAGAATGTGACATGCACAACATTGCACTATTCACACAATGCGTAAATTATACGACAATTGTATCCTGTTCAGCGATTCCTGGGCCCCTCCCACACTCCTCGGTCGCCCTTTGTACCCTCCACCCCCTTTTTTTATGAGATGAGAGGGGTGGAGCCGTTTCCATGGCGACACATGGGACAGGGGCGACCGAGTGGTAGAGACACCGTGTCCCCAAGGGAGTCGTCGATGTCCAGCCCCTAGGTCCCGCACCCGCTCCACAGAGTGGGTGCGGAGAAACGCCAGCGATGCCACGAAGTCCCTGATGCTGTGGGCGTGCGGGGCATGGCCCGGGTCGGCTCTCTCCAAAATGCGGCAAAGCAGGTGCGCCCGGGACCTCGGGGTTAGTGGAATCCTAAATTTCGAGTTGTAGAAGAGATGATCCTCAGAAATCTCTTCCGTGTGCTCCACGTAGTCTTCGAACGCACGGACCGGGCGCAGCGGTTGTGGGCGTCCTCCCTCCCGGAAGGATTGTATTCTGAGAGGGCCAATCATGTCGTCCGCTCGGCCGTTCCTGGCCAAGAATGTTAGTGATGGAGAGAGGGTTAGGGCCGAGTTGTCCTCCTCCAGTTTGGAGAAGGACGGGTGGCGAGTGATTGCCGCCAGCTGTGAAGCCCTGTAGTCCGTAGTCAAGGCGAGCAGAAAGACGACACGTTGAGGGAAGTGTTTTTCCTCCATAATGGAATGGCCCTTTCGAACGCCAGGTACTGTAGAAGACGATGCAAGGACCAGGCCAGGACCGGTTGATGTCTCGGCTCTCTCGAGGCGCTGATCCCCTTCATTAGGAGGGTTCGCGCCCTCTGTGGCACTCGGATGTTTATGCCAAAGCGTAGCGGATCAGTGAGGGGTGTATAGTGAGGCAAGATAGTCGCCGGTGCCCTGTTGGTGGAGTCAGCCAGCCAAGTCAGGAAGTCCAGAACCGTGCTGGCGGAGATGGTCACCATCGCGTGTCTCCGAAGGCAGTTCCGGGATCTCCGTCAGCAGGACCCACACTGCCGCACTGAGGACGGAAGGTGAGCTCTGAGCATCTTGTCTGCTGCCTCTGTAGAGAAGAGTTGGCTGAGAGCTCCCCGTAGAAACTCCAAGTATCAAGTTGGAGTGACGCTTGGAGAGGCGCGGTAAGGCTGTTGGCTAGGCAGGCTGACCCCAGTAGAAGGGGAGAAGGGCCCCATCTCATTAGCTCCCCGAACCACGGCTGGGTTGGCCAGTAGGGAGCTATCAGGAGGACCTGACCCTTGAAGGACCTGAGGGTCTGCATCACCTTCAGGAGGACCGGTGTCGCTGGAGGAGGAAAATTAATACGTACTTCCAGCTATTCCAGTCCTCCGTGAAGGCGTCTGGGCCTCCTGTGCGTGTCCTTTGGATGCAGGTGAGGTAGAGGGGGAGCTGGGTCGTGTTTGGGGAGGCAAACAGGTCCACCTCTGGGGTGCCGTAGCGGAGGGAGAGCGACTCGAACACTTGTGGGCGTAGTTGCCACACCACGGAGGTCTCCTGAAACCTGGATAGAGCGTCCGCCCAGTCGTTCTCCCGGCCCGGAACATACTTCGCCGAGAGTGATATGGCCCTGCGTGATGCCTCGGCGAAGATGTCTTCCGACAGGGCTAGGAGTGGACCTGGTCGGGCCGTACCTTGCCTCTGCACGCACTGTACTGCCGTCACATTGTCTATGTCCAAGCGGACGCTCATGCAGAATTCGGGGTGTCGCTCGAGTCATTCTTTCACCACTATCAGCTCCCGAAGGTTGATGTGTAGTGACCTTCTATCTTCCGACCATCCCCGGCAAGCTTGATGTCTCCAGCTCGACTGGAAGCCCCACCCCATGTCCGAGGCGTCCGCCGCTCCTGCCATTCGAGGTGGGGGCGGGGACTATGGGACCGACCGGCGTAGGGCCCCCCCAACCGAAGCCAGGGACGCAACAAGCTGTGGAGTGCTGAGGGTACCGGCCCGGGCAGGTCGCGCGGGAGGAGCAGTATGCTCCTGTCGACCTCCCATACCAGCCGTCGGCGCCCCAAGCGGCTCAGTGGAAGGGTCAGGGTCGCGAAGTTGAGGCAACCCAACATCCCCCCCCACACACACACACACCGAAGGCGGGAGAACGTGTGAGAGAAGCACGCTCTCTTGGCGCAGTGGAGCACCCGAAGAGCGCCGACTGTGTCCCCCTCAATCCCGAGCCAATAAAGTCTCTGTGTGGGAGCGAGGGCAGACCCGTCCCAGTCCACCCTGAACTCCACGTCCGCCAACACTCTCAGAGCCACCAAGATGTCGGCCGATGCACCCTCCCCGGTGGGCAAATGCATCAACTAGCCGTCTAGGTACATGAGTGTGGAGACGCTTGCTTCCGTCCAGCGTACGCCTACCACTCTCACTAGTTTCGTGAAGATCCTCGGGGTAAGCGAGAGTCCGAAAGGGAGTCTGGTACAATGATATGGTAAAGAGAATCAAATTAGTAGGGCAAGGTGGATTCCGATCCCCGGAGGGTGTAGTGAAGTCACAAAATCGATTGTAGAACGTATAACAACATATATGCGAGGCCGAGGTCGTTTCCGGGCGACCTCGTCCGTGGGCGTTAGTCAAGAGGCTTCGTCCTGGGTGAAGACGTTCCCTGAGCGTCTCCCGCTAAGACGGGCCTAGACCCTCGGTATGTATCCAACTCACCCCAAGTCTTCCCGCGGGAAGTCCTCGAAGCCCGTGGCGAGCGTCCTCATCCAATAGTGTGCTATGGCAGTTTGTGACGTCTCATGACCCACAAGCTGACTTCCATATGTTTAATACCTAGTAACATCATGTGATTATACTGTGACGTCACCGGATTTAATCATGGCTTTCTGTACTATAGGAATCAGGTGAATTATTGGAAGGATAAAGCCAAAGCTGATTATTGTACTAAGATGGTGCACCAGAACAAACACGATCCAAGGAAGCTTTGGCAAACACTGAAGACCCTAGAAGTTCACACAAAGCCTAGTAACAAAGTAGACAGGATAGGACTCTTGATAAACGGTGAGCTCAACTCTGATAGGAACACCATAGCCAATCACTTCAACACCTTTTTCACAACCATTGCCACAAAACTAGTTAAATCCCTCCCTACAGGTTCTGGGAAGTTTGGGCTGAGGTACGTTCAGGAGTATTATAAGGACAAGTCCTCAAAGTGTCTCAAACTGCATAAGACCACTCAAAAAGAAGTGTTTAAATTACTGGCTAGCATAAGTGCCAATAAGGCTACAGGGTTAGACGATATTCCTGCGAGGTTTGTTAAGGATGGAACCTCAATTATTACTCCCCCAATAACCCACATAATAAATTTGTCTATTGGTTCAGGATTTATCCCAAGCGACATGAAAAGGGCTCGGGTAACACCTCTTTACAAGAAAAATGCAAAAACTGAGGCAGGTAACTACAGGCCTGTTTCAATTCTAGGTATTATTTCGAAGGTCTTGGAACAATCATTTAGATACCTACCTCAGGGAACGTAATCTACTATACGGTATGCAATCTGGTTTTAGAACGAACTACTCAACAGACACCAGCTTAATATACCTTTACGATCTGATAAAACAGGAATGCGACAGAGGTAATTACACGGCTTTAGTCTTGCTGGATCTTCAAAAGGCATTTGATACAGTGGACTATGATATTCTATTAAAAAAACTTCAGGCATTAGGAGTGGCGAATATTGGCTGGCTCAAGTCCTACCTTACAGGTCGCAATCAACTAGTACAGGTAAATGAAGCCCGCTCAGATAACAGAGAGATAGCTTGTGGTGTACCACAAGGTTCAATTCTAGGACCGCTACTGTTCCTGATCTATATTAACGACATGCCAGGTGCGGTGAACTGTAAGTTACTGCTATTTGCAGACGACTCCGCTCTAGTTGTCTCAGGTAGGGACCCAGTTGAGGTAGAGGAGAAACTGAGTGTCGAACTGTCATTGGTCCAGGACTGGCTCATAGATAATAGGCTGTCCTTACACCTCGGTAAAACGGAAAGTATTGTCTTCGCATCCAAACCCAACCTTAGGAAACGCAGCGATGTACAGGTCAGATGTGGGGTTAATGTCTTGGAGTCAAAAAAAGAAGTAACCTATCTTGGAATACCCTTAGATCAGTCCCACTCAGGGAATGCTATAACAGATAAGATTGTTTCCAAGTGTTCACATAAAGTCAAACTTTTGTACAGAAAAGCCAGAAATTTTGATCTGGAAACAAAGAAGCTTCTGGTCTCAGCCCTGTTACAACATCACTTCGATTACGCTTGTAGCTCTTGGTACAGTAGTCTGAGCAGAAAAAAACAGTCCCGGCTACAGGTTACACAGAATAAGATAATTAGATTCATACTAAACCTACCTCAACGTAGTCATATTGGTATTGAAGAATTTAGCAAGGTAGGAATGTTACCAGTAAAATATCGTGTCCAGCAGCTGAAACTAAACCAGGTTTACAATGTCATTCATAATTCTGCTCCCTCATATGTGAGCTGTAATTTTACATTATCGGCTGAGAACCGAACCCGGAACAGTCAAGAGTCTCTTATTGTACCTCATGCAGGTCCCTTCACCAAAAACAGTTTTCACTTCACAGGTGCTCAACTATGGAACTCACTACCTGTGTCCATTAAGAAGACAAATAGCAAGGTTACCTTCAAGAAAAAAGTCAAGGGTTACTATATGTCTCAGCTATGGACAGAGAACAGCCTTGATTTTGTGTACTACTAGCTTAGTGAGGGATACCTGATTCCATGAGTAATACCATCCATATCTGCGTTCACTCATAACTGTTTCTGACCTCCCCTCCCCCCCTTTTTTCAGAAGTTTAGTTCAGCATAACAATGATTGATGTTTACAAATTGGTTTCCACCTTTGTTTTGCCAGTCATAATATGGCATATGTCTCAGGTAGGTTCCGAGAACAGTTATGATCTGACCTCTTTCCTCATTCTCCTTGTTGTTTTACTCATTCGAGTACTGGTCCCCTGTACCCTACCTCTGGTGCTTCAGGTTATAATGTACTACTCATAGTAATTGCCCACTCCGTCCTGAGATTCAGGTAAAATGTTAGATTTAATTAATAGGTAACCCTAGCTGCAGTGTAGGATTCACTATAACTACATGTTGTTACAGATGTAGAATATTGTAGTATATCATTAATGGTCCTACTCTGATATAGTACTCACTCATACATGTTGATACAGATGTAGAAAAATGCAGTATATTATTAATGGTACTACTCCGATATAGTACTCACTCATACTGTTTTGTTACAGTTTAACATTATTTTGTTGTTCCTTTGCCTAATGCAATGTTCCTTTTGGATGGTGCTCAAATATTTGGACTCTATGTTCCTATGTGTGCAAACATTTCAGTAATATTAGCAAAACTATAACAATGTTTATGTGTCATATGTTTACTGATTGGTATTACTCATGAGTGTCTCTGGTCCCCTCAACCCTCTATGTATGTTTGTCCGTGTGACTTAATGTAGAAAAATTACCTGATGAGGACCACAATGGAAATAAGCGTTCATGCTTTTTGTGTTATCCTCGGCAATTTACATTTATTATTTCGAACTATGTGTTCTTGTCATTATTTGCACTTCATGTACATTGATTTATTGCCAAATAAAGTCTATCTATCTATCTATCTATCTATTGTACTAACATGATGAACCAGAACAAACACGATCCAAAGAAGCTTTGGCAAACTCTGAAGAACCTAGAAGCTCACTCTAAGCCTAGCAACAAAGCAGACAGGATAGGACTCATGATAAACGGCGAGCTTAACTTTGATAAGAACACCATAGCTAACCACTTCAGCTCCTTTTTCACAACCATAGCCACTAAACTAATAAAATCCCTCCCAACGGATTCTGTGAAGTTTGGGCTGGAGTACATGCAGGAGTACTATAAAGATAAGTTCACAAAGTGTTTCCAACTACATAAGACCACTCAAGAAGAAGTGTTTAAATTACTGGCTAACATAAGTGCCAATAAGGCTACAGGGTTAGACGATATTCCTGCGAGGTTTGTTAAGGATGGAGTCACAATTATAACTCCTCCAATAACTCACATAACAAATTTGTCTATCGGTTCAGGATTTATTCCAAGCGACACGAAAAGGGCTCGGGTAACACCTCTTTATAAGAAAAACGCAAAAACTGAGGCAGGAAACTACAGGCCTGTTTCAATTCTAGGTATTATTTCCAAAATTTTGGAACGTATCGTATACAATCAGTTAGATACCTATCCCAGAGAACGTAATCTACTATATGACATGCAATATGTTTTTAGATCAAACTACTCAACAGACACCAGCTTATACCTTTACGATCTGATAAAACAGGAATGCGACAGAGGTAACTAAACGGATTTAGTTTTGTTGGATGTACAAAAGGCATTTGACACAGTGGACCATGATATTTTATTTAAAAAATCAGGCATTAGGAGTGGCGAATATTGGCTGGTTCAAGTCCTACGTCACAGGTCGCAAAAAAACTTGCACAGGTAAATGGAACCTGCTCAGGTGACAGAGAGATAACTTATGATGTTACACAAAGTTCAATTCTGGGGCCGCTTCTGTTCCTGGTCTATATTAACGAACGACATGCCAGGTGCGGTGAACTGTAAGTTACTGCTCTATGCAGATGACTCCGCACTATTTGTCTCAGATAGGGACCCAGTTGAAGTAGAGGAGGCCCCGAGTGTTGAACTGTCATCAGTCCAGGACTGTCTTTACACCTTGGTAAAACGGAAAGTATTGTCTTCGCATCAAAACCCAACCTTAGGAAGCACCGCGTGTACAGGTCAGATGTGGGGATAATGTCTTGGATTCAAAACAAGAGGTAACTTATCTTGGAATACCCTTAGATCAGTCCCTCTCAGTGAATGCCTTAACAGATAAGATTGTATCCAAGTGCTCACATAAGGAAAGCCAGAAATTTTTATATGGAAACAAAGAAGCTTCTGGTCTCTGCCATGATACAGCATCACTTTGGTTACGCTTGTAGCCCGTGGTACAGTAGTCTGAGCAGAAAAAAAAACAGTCTCGGCTACAAGTTGCACAAAATAAGATAATTAGATTCGTGTTAGATTTACCTCATTGTAGTTATATTGGTATAGAAGAATTTAGCAGAATAGGAATGTTACCTGTAAAATATTGAGTCCAGCAGCTGAAACTAAATCATGTTTACAATGTCGTTCATAATATTGCTCCTTCATATGTGAGCTGTAATTTTACGTTATCTGCTGAGAACCGAACCCGGAAAGTCAAAGGTCTTTTATTGTAACTCATGCAGGTTCCTTCACCAAAAACAGCTTTCACTTCACAGGTGTTCAACTATGGAACTCACTACTTATGTCCATTGATCAGTCAGATAGCAAGGTTACTTTCAAGAAAAAGTCAAGGATTACCATATGTCTCAGCTATGGATCGAGAACAACCTTGATTTTATATACTACTAGCCTAGTGAGGGGTACCAGACTCCATGAGTAATACCATCCAAATCTGCGTTCACTCATAACTGTTCTGATCTCCTCTTTTGTCCTTCAGAGGTTTAGCTTAGTATAACAAAGTTTGATGTTTAAAACTTGTTTCCACCATTGTTTTGCTTGTCATAGTATGGTATAAGTCTCAGGTATGGTCCGAGAACAGTTATGATCTGATCATAATATAAGTCTGGTGAATAAGGGTACCAGGCAACATGGTAAATGAACCTTTCACTCGATCTCCTTGTTGTTTTACTCATACGAGTACTGGTGCCCTGTACCCTACTCCTGGTGCTTCAGATTATAATGTATAACTTCCTCGTGCTCAAACTAATGTGTAATTGCCCACTCCGTCCTAAGGTACAGGTAAATTTTGTAATTAATTAATCTGTGACCCAAGCTGACATGTAGCATTCAATATAACATGTTGATATTGTTGATGGCCTGCTACCTTCTATCCCGTGGTACTTGATATTTGCTTTTACCCTGGGATGGACCTCCCCTTTATTGTCCTACACTTGCTGCTACAGCAGTAGAATAATGTAGTATATCACTAATGGTACTACACTGATCTGGTACTCACTCATACTGTTTTGGTACCTTTTAGTAATATTTTGTTGTTCCTGATGCATAATGCAATGTTCCTTATTGTGATGGTGCTCAAGTTTTGGTCTCAATATCCTACGTGTTACGAACATTTTAGTAGTATTAGCAAATCTATAATTATGTTTATGTGTCATATGTGTGCTGATTGGTATTACTATTGACTGTCTCTGGTCCCCTTAACCCCTACGTATGTTGTCTGTGTAACTTAGTGTAGAAAGAATCTAATGAGGATCACAATGGAAATAAGCTTACATGTTTTTTTGTATTATCCTCGGTAATTGTAATTGTTATTTCGAACTATGTGTTCTTTTCATTATCTACAATTCATGTATATTGATTCATTGCCAAATAAACTTCTTCTTTTTTTTCTTCTTCTTCTTCTTCTCATGAGATTTCCACATCTTGGTAATTATTGATTTATTTAGATTCCACCATGTCCTGCGCGACATTCATCTCTCTGTAACTACTTCAGTTTGTAAATTGCTTGCCGCCATTAGGCGTAATAAATTTATCAAATCAAATCTTCTTCTTCTTCTTCTTCTTCTTCTTCTTCTTCTTCTTCTTATTATTATTATTATTATTATTATTATTATTATTATTATTATTATTATTATTATCATTATTATTATTGTTATTATTAGTAGTAGTAGTATTAGTATTCATTATTATTATTTTTCATTATTATTTTTATCATTATCATCATCATCATAATCATCACCGTCATCATCATCATCATCATCATCATCATCATCATCATCATCATCATCATCATCATCATTATTATTATTATTATTATTATTATCATATATATTAATACGATAGCGTGTGTGTTATTTTGTGTGTCACGCTTCTCGAATTGTTGAAATAAGGCATGTTTGTTCCGTAGACTTTATTATTATTATCATTATTATTGTTGTTGTTGTTTTTGTTGTTTTTGTTATTATTATTATTGTTGTTGTTGTTGTTGTTGTTATTATTATTGTTATTATTATTATTATTATTATTATTATTATTATTATTATTATTATTATTATTATTATTATTATTATTATTATTATTATTATCATTATTATTATTATTATTATACGATAGCGTGTGTGTTATTTTGTGTGTCACTCTTACATCAAAAGCAACGACCTTCCATGGTGTCGAAGTTCTCGAAGCTGCCGAAGTTCTCGAAGGTGCCAAAGTTCTCGAAGGTGCCGAAGTTCTCGAACGTGCCGAAGTTCTCGAAGGTGTCGAGGTTCTCGAAGTTCTCGAAAGTGCCGAAATTGTCGAAGGTGCCGAAGTTCTCGAATGTGTCGAAATTCTCGAAGGTGCCAAAGTTCTCGAAGGGGCCGAAGTTCGCGAAGGCGTCGAAGTTCTCGAAGGTGCCGAAGTTCTCGAAGGCACTGAAGTTCTTGAAGTCGCCAAAGTTCTCGAAGGTGCCGAAGTTCTCGAAGGTGCCGAAGTTCTCGAAGGTGCCGAAGCTCTCGAAGGTGCCGAAGTTCTCGAAAGTATGTCACGCTTACATCAAAAGCAACGACCTTCCATGGTGTCGAAGTTCTCGAAGCTGCCGAAGTTCTCGATAATAATCCAACAAATGATGAAATTGCAGCAATATTTGTCGGTGATGATGGAGCACCTCCTGTCCAGCGTGACATTATAGTGTACCCTGAAGGACAACAGAGGGAGAGGATATCCTACCTCTCTTGCCATCTTGATCCAATGATTTACCCTCTTCTCTTTCGTGTAATTTACACGGGTTCCGCTAGTTATTATTATTATTATTATTATTATTATTATTATTATTATTATTATTATTATTATTATTATTATTATTATTATTATTATTATTATTATTACTATTATTATTATTATCATTATTATTATTAATATCATTATCATTATCATTATCATTATTATTAATTAATATTATTATCATTATTATTATTATTATTATCATTATTATTATTACTATTATTGATATTATTATTATCATTATTAGTTATTATTATTAGTTATTATTATTAGTTATTATTATTAGTTATTATTATTAGTTAGTTATTATTATTATCAATTATTATTATTATTATTATTATTATTATTATTATTATTATCATTATTATTATTATTATTATTATTATTATTAATTAATTATTATTATTATTATTATTATTATTATTATTATTATTATTATTATTATTATTATTATTATTATTATTATTATTATTATTATTATTATTATTATTGTTGTTATCATTATTACCCGGTATTATTATTATAACTATATTGTTTCTTTTGTCATTATTCGAGATGACTGTGTTGTAGAATTCGAGTAAGTCACACAAGAACGTTTCTGTCTGAATTCATGTTGTACAAGAATAAAATATCTTAATTAAGTATTTAGTATCATACTATATTTTCATATCATAAATGTATACAGAATAAGAATTGTCTTTGAATGTCTTGACCACAATAAATTACTTCGATCATCATACTAGGGTGGTAATTTAGAAAATCTGAATCCTAGGCTTAATCTACTAATTCTCATAGTGTTTATACCGTATTATGTGTTGATATACATAATATTCGTTTTTCCAATTATATTTAGGGTATTCAGTGGAGGAAATTTTATTCATTATATTTAATATTGTCGTACGATATGATTAAACTTTTGTGCATTAGGTTATTTTATGTTATTTGATAATTAATCAAAGTAATAGTCATATGCTAATACACGACAAATTCTGTTATGTTGGTTTTTATGCCACTCCCTAACCTGAATAAAGATTTTTTACATTATTTGTTGTTGACAAATGTAATGTTTGGCTCTACATGTCAGGCTCCTGAGTGCCAAAATTGTAAACATGTCAGCGTTGTGGTCAAAAGGAATTTTTCTTGCCGGCATATTATCGATGCTTCACACAGCATATTCAGCAGCCCAACGTAAGTTCTGTATAAAATTTTGTTCATGGGTACATTATTAAAATTCGTTTTTCACAATATTCTGAATGAATTATTCTAAATAAAGTGGAAGGCCATCTGCCTACCTTGCGGCTTAATTTGGCACACAGGAGTATTAAGGGATTTAGAGGATGTACATTATCTTCTATCCTTCTGGGTACACTCCCTGTACCTACTGCCAGTTCATAAGACCATAATTTTTTTTCCATCGCAGTACTTTGAACACTGCACTCAAATGCAATCTTGGGTTTGGTAGGTTTGTGACGGAAATTGTACTAAATCTAAAATGATTAAGTATCATTAAGGCCAAAGTTATTTTCTCCGGTTGGCGAAAATACTAATATCACTATTTTTCACCTCGGTGAAGATACCTGGAGCCCAGAAATTGAATCCAATTACAAAAATAAAGTAGATATTTAGTTGTGCACACCTACGTGATATAGCAATAGAAAATTAATCATTTTGTAAAATATAATATATAAACTTAATATATAATTTTCTTGGCAGAAATCAATAACAAAAAAGTTGCTAAAACCAATTTACTAATGAACAAAGTTGCAGCGGTTGAATGATACGCCATGTTTGTTTTGATAAATGGCAAGGTCAAAGAAATGAAAGGATGGTAAATTTGTCTATTCTAACCTAACCTACTTAACCTACATGACCTAACCTAAATTTAGTAATTCGGTACCTCAAATTCTAAAGATCACCCGAGTCATCGTTATCGTCATGGATGCTGATGTTGTACCTCGAACAATTTACAGACAATGGCAGAACCCTGTGTTCTCTCATAAAGTCCAAGGAAGCCCTATTGTCTTTGTAACAGCGCTTATTAACGTCACCTGGAGTTAAAGAACACCTGGTCCACAATGTGGAAACCATCATCTAATTGAAAGTGACTTGACTGGACAGAAGAAAGTGGCTTTGTTCATTAGTAGATTTGCTTGTAGCAAGGTTTTTTGTTATATATTTTTTCCAAGAAAATTGCATATTATGTTCATGTATTATAATTCACAAAATTCATATTTAATTTTCTAATGTTATGTCGCATAGGTGTGCACAACTAATACCAAAAACAACACCAAGAGGAAATAGAAAAACCTGCCATACCCACATTGACCATACAGTCAATATCCCAGAAATTCTAAGCACTATGACTATGCCTTCAACATCACAGAAGTATGTACCAACCCTGTGAGCTCAGGGGACATCACAGCAGAAGAGCTAACCAAACAAATAAGAAAAATTAAAAATGGTAAAGCAGCAGGTCCAAATGGCTTAAGCATTGAAATGTTTGAAGAAATAAAGACATCAAAGTCAAGTAAAACTCATTGCAGGCTACAATTCATTAGTCAGGCAAAACAGAGTACCTCAAAACTGGAAGACCTCAAAAACAAAGCTCATCCCAAAAACACAAAACCCACAAACCAAGGACTTCAGACCAATAGCCCTACTAGACACATCTTACAAAATACTAATGGGTATTATCAAAGAAAAATTAGAAAAACACCACTAAAATCAAAACCTACTTGAAACACAAAATAACTGACAACATCTTCATGCTACAATACATCACAGAAAGTTACAAGAATAGAAAAAAACTGATCGTCATCTCAATAGATTTCACCAAGTCCTTAGACAGTGTAAGAAGGGAAACCCTATTAAAAGCACTAAAAAATTAAAACATCCATCCAGACATCATATATTAATAGCCAACATATACCAAGGAGATGATACCAAGATAATGATAAATAACAAGGATACATGCAAAATACAAGTCACCAGTGGTATCAGACAAGGATGCAATGGCTCCACTACACTTTTTCTATTGATGACATAACTGATCATCAGCTGCTTAGACCTCCACCTAGTAGGCTTCAAAGACATACATACATACATATACCAAGGCTTTTTCCCCCTTACAAGGGGGGTAGCCAGAAAGAAAAAGGCATAAAATCATTCCCACCCATTCCATCCCTGAATACACTCTACACCCCTCCACCCTCCCTCTTATCTTAGCACCTCCTGAATGACAGGTCATCCCTGCACCTTGTCCACTGCCCTGGGTCAGAAGCAGTGTCGCAAGACACAGCACATCCACAGCAAAGCCGCTTCATTAAATTGGCGACCCCCCCTCTCCGTCCCCCCATTGCATAAAATGAGAGGACGGGGAGAAATCCCTTTGGGCTGCATCAAATTTTGCTCACACATACTACCTCACCCCCCATCCACCCGCCCATTCCACCTCATGCAATCACAACATCATCCATATACAACCATTCTCCATTCACCCCTGTCTTCTGTCCTCTCCCGTCCTTCCTCAACAGACATTCCCCTCTTCCCCAAAGCCCCCTTCACCCCATCCATCCACCTCATCCTAGGACGTCCCCTCATGTTCACTCCCTCCGTAAGACAAAAAATGGCAGATTAGCTAGATGGGCATTAGCACTCCAAGGGTATAATCTAAGTATTCAACATATTCCAGGAAAGTCTAATGTGGTAGCTGACGCCTTGTCGCACCCTGACACAAAATGTTCAGGCCTTGTTTCACAGGTCTGAACATTTTTCTCCAGTGAAGGGGGATATATGTTATGTTTCCATTGTGATCATGGTGGAAATGTATTACACATGGAAGACGATGGCAGTGGAGGAACAAAGGACTCATTTTTCACTGCGACCTATATGGACGCAGATATTACGCATGAAGACAATGTAGAAGACTTGAAGGTTGGCAGCGGAGGAGTACAAAATCAGGGCCTTCTCCCAGCAGAGGTCAGAGGGCATGTAAATCAAATAAAGAATCAAAATAGGACCCACACTTCCATACCCCATTGCTTATATGTTTTAGATAAGTATTACTGACTATAGTGTTAGCCCTCTTCACACAAAAATAAAGATACTGGTAAATTGTGTGGAGCTGGGTAAATAGAAATAGGATAGGTTACATAGACATATATTGGCACCTGTGTCATGGCACTAGTGTTGTATGGTGCACGACCACTTTAAGAGGCTGATTACCATGCCCACACTCTGTTCCCACCAATTACTTAGTAAGATTAACTCGTATAATTATGTAGACAGTAAATTTTAGTGATTGCACTCCACCATCTTTCTTTATCCCAGTGAAGTTAAATTGATTGTAAGAGGCTAAATGTCGACCTAGGATTCTGGATTGCAGGAACTACTCGAGTCATGGGTTATGATTCAATGTATCAACTCAAATACAGGGCCTAGGATGTGACACTTGTGATAGTTCAGTTTGGATTGTCTGCTGGTCTGCTCCTCTGGTGCTGTATCAATAGCAATTTTGAAGCACAAGGCAGCATGCTTACTCCTTCCCTGTGGTGCCAAGTACCTTAAAGCCTCTACTTCATAGTCAGTTTTGGAAAAAATTAAATCCAGTCTTGATGGGTTGCTAGTGTTCCTCATGTGTGTCCACTCAGTAACATTTTGTGTCCAGAAGCAGTTGTTTATAGTCTCCAGAAATCTTGAGGCTTGGCCCTAATTCGACGTTCCCTCCTGAACTCTATTATCTTCCCAGATGATGTTACCCAGGTTAAAGTCACCACACACTAGGATTTGTTTGTCTCCTGATATTTCCTCACACTTTTTGACTACATCACAGTCCTGGTCATTGTTTTCCACTGAGGAGGATGGGGGTCTATACACTGTTCCTATGATTATATTCTTTCCACTTTTGATTTTCAATTCACACCATACAATTTCTTGTACTTTGTGATTATTTAATTCAGCCACTGAGGTGTCATCCACTGTGAGGTTTTTCTTTATTAGTATTGACACTCCTCCTGGTGCATTTTGGCCAGTTCTATCTCTCCTTATTATAGTGTACTTGTCTGTATCATACAGATTTTGGTTCAGCATGTCTTTATTGCTCTTTGTTTCAGTTAGGCAAATTATGTCTGGGTTCTCATCATCTATGAGAGATTCTAGTTCAGCTGTCTTGTTCCGAAGTCCATCTAGATTGGTGTATATACATTTTAAGTCCGTGTTTTTTCTACCTGTATTTGCGTTGCCGAAATTTCCGTATGGAGCTTCCTCAAGGTACTCTTACCACTTTGTTCTCCTTGTAATCCACAACCCACTTGAAATCTTCATTTTTATCCTCTTCCTCATTCTTCTTTATGGCCAGTTCTATCAGTTTCTTTCTCTCTTCCCTATCTGCCTTTGTTTTATCTCTGAAGATCCTAATCTTCTTGGCAGTACTACTTCCACAAGTTTCCAGTTTGGGTGAAGCTCTGGCAACTGTGCCTACCATTTCTTCTGTTGCAAACCTTCCTCGAAGGAGTCCTGGTTCCTGGTTGTTTTGCTGCTGTTCCTTTTGTCCAGGATTCCTCCTCTCGTAGAGTCTGGTGGGGTCAACAATCTTGAACTCATCTTACCTCAGCCATGTGCTCTGTGACAGATTTCCTCTGCCTTCCCAATTTCCATGTTGTCTGTGTCAAGCTCAGGGACACAAGCTAATACTAGGTTCTTGGCCCTAAATAGTTTGTCCTTCTCTGTGTCTAGTGCTGCTGTCACCTCAAAGAACACAAATGACATCTTCAGCAAAGCAAATTCATTTGCTAATCAAACAGCCTCAATAATGGTAAGAAGCTGCAACAGGATCAGCATCGGCAAAGTGTTCTGGAAAAATGTCGCCATCCCTAGTCTACTCCACTCAACTGGAGCAATCTTTTTCACAAAAAGTGAACTCAACAGGCTGTAGACAGTAGAGAACAAGGCATACAAAATAATATTCAGAGCACCACACTACAAACCAGCAGCAGCCCTGAGAGCAGAGAACAGAATTTCCTCAGCTTATACTAAAGATATGCAAAACAAGCTCTCATACACCAGATGCATCATTGGAGATGGGGGAACATCCTAGTCAAGCTCATTTTTCAAGACCTGAAAGACGAGAAATTACTTGGCCAAGCAACTTCGATCGTACTTGCAAAAGCTGAACTTAAACCTAGAGGGTCTCAAAATTATTAAAAAAAAAAAATCAAATCCCGGATAAATGATATTGACACAGACATGGAAAGCCAAACTGGCAAGTAAACCCTCCTTATGACACTACAGGTGATGGAAATCGGAAATAAAAACGGAAGACGAAATTTATGAAAATAACCTGGACTCTGCCATTCCATTCTGTGCCAGGACAAACACACTGAAACTTACTTGAAACCAACACACAAACCAAGACACAAGCTGTCCTGTATATGGGCAGAGTGAAGAAAACCTCAAGCATTTCTTACTAGAGTGCAATGAGCTATCATTGATCGGAGCCCAAAACTAACTGCTTCAACAACCATCTGGAAAACAAAGATGCAATCCTCAAGAAACTATTAATGTTCAATGCTAAAGCAGAAAACCTGGAAGCAAACTGACAAACAATACATAACCTCCGGAAATACAGAGCAACCAAAGTCCGAAATTTAGCGAAGCCAAACCCAAAACAGACTAGAGGTGCAGAAGCCAAGGCATTCACACCACCACCACCACCTTTAAAAGATACTGGTACTGTAGCGTCTTGATTTATTCAATAAAAGGTTAAAACTCAACATGTATTGCAAATATTTCCTTGTACACTGTCATCACTGGAGTGACTGATGTAAGTAGTATGAAACCATCTGCCACAGTCTTTGGCACAATCTGCCCACTATGTCAACAGTTCACAGCTCACTTCTCGAGGTGAATCTTCCCTGGTACAGATGCACCAAATGTCTTCCGTAATCATGCTTGGATCATCCACAGTCTCCTCTTCTGATATATTTGATACTGGTTGTTTTGCTACCTTCTTAGAAAATACAAGGGACTTAGGTCTTCATCCTTATTACCATACTGAACTGTTGTGTATTTACTGAGGAACTGCTAGTAATGTTCATCATCTAGAATGGCATTGTGAAAACACAGTTGACGAATGCACTCAAACATAGAGGAAGATGCACACAGAAGATGTTTAAGTTTGCTGTTTTCTGATTCAATTCTATTATTTATATCATTGCCAAAGGTAATAGTACCCTATCAGAGATATGTCACCCACATTTGCTTGTAGTTCTGCCAGTTCTTTGATATATATTGATGCAACTCCTCGTACATCTCTGCCAAATTGGTCATTATAGAATCAAAAGCTTCAACACCTTTGGCATAAACCAGAACCTTAAGTTGAGCAAAGACTTCATTTTTCTTATCAACAGGCAACAGTAACTCAGAAACTTTCTTCTTGAAATATTTTAGAACATGAAAATAGCAGAGAAGAACACTGGCAGCAGGCAGAGAATTCTGTACAGCATCAGTCTTGTTTTGGTCTTTGTCAAACATCACAGTGCAGTTCTTTCATGTATCTTCACACGTTTTTAAGTGAAGACAGTATTGCTCTTATCATGTCTCCTGTTTCACTTCACACAAAAGCATAGAAAACTGCATGTCCTCACCCTAAATTATCTTGGATAAGGATAATGTAGAGTGGGTAGTTGTACTTATTAACTTTATATGTGCCATCCATAAGAATTAGTTCTGGGAACTGACCATACAGGTTGATCATTTCTTTTGTAACAAAGGAAATCATCTGTATTACTCCATCATCATCAATTAATACTTCAATCTTACCCTTACCCTCCATATCTTTCACTACTTCACAAAGTTCATCATAGTAAGTTTGGAGGAAAATTCAAAGCATAAGTGTTGGGTTTGTACAGGTAGGCCTATATGAGAATGAGGTGTGTTTACTGTCTGACAGCTCACAGTGGACTGAGTGCAATGAATGTTAAAGTTTCCAACCCACCAACCAAACCTACAACAACAAACCAATTAATGAACCACAATGAAATATCTTTTATGAGTTTTTAAATTAAATCTTTTAGTAAGTTTGGAGGATAATTCAAAGCATAAGTGTTGGGTTTGCACTTGTTGACTGGCCGTGCGTTCACAGTGGAGTGAGTGCAATGAATGTTAAAGTTTCCAACCCACCAATCAAACCAACAATAACAAACCAATTAATGAACCACAATGAAATACAGTCAACTCCCCATTAACACAAGGGTTACATTCCTGGAGATGTTGTGTTAATGGAAATCGTGTTAACGGAACATAATTTCTCCATAAGAAATAATGGTAATAGTGGGGGTTACATTCCTGGACAATGGGAAAGTCCGTCTATTTTGGGACTTTATTACTAAAAATCCTAAACAAACACACTATTAATAACTTTGAAAGTTACAGAAACAATAAAAACACACATTCTTACTATATTGGTATTTATTGTGCGGTAAAATAAAAAATGTTATGCATCTAAACATTATGACGCATCATTACCATCACTGTCGCTTGCCGTGCTCCCGTCCCCAACCTCACTCCCCTCTCCTTCCTCACCCCACTCTGCCTCCTCACTCTGCTCTCCCTCCTCGCCTCGCCCTGCCTCCTCACCTCCCTCTCCCTCCTCGCCTTGCCCTGCCTCCTCTTCCTTGACTGTCTTTTTTTTTAAAGAAATGGTGGAGTTTCATCTGTGTCATCTTTTTCTGCTTTTGATCTAACATCACTTTGTAACAGTTCAGCTCCAACATAACTTTTCTGGCCACTGTTGCACTTCTGTTAATATTTGGATCTTTGGCTTCCAAGATATCCAGTCCTTCTCGTATAAATGAGAGTGCTTTTTCGAGATCACTTTTGGTCAAGATTCTCTCGGGCTCTGGGGTTTCTGATATAGGCCGAGATGCAGCTGCCTCTAACTCTGTATTCTGTATTATCTCCATCTCTGACAGTTCTTCATTAGTCAGCTCCACTGTGTGCGATTCTAGCAGTTCATCAATGTCCTGCTCAAGTTGGTCAAACCCGGCTTCCCTGGCCTTGTCAAGACTTTCCTTGTTAGCTTTAGAGACATTTTCTTGGATGTCAAAGCCGACGAAATTGTACACCTACTGAGGACACAGATGTTTCCAAACCCCGTTTAGGCATTTTCTTTGCATTTTCTCCCAAGATTCTTTAATGAAGCGGAGAGCATCTTTGATGGTAAACTGCTTCCAATATTCCTTCACGGTCATCTTGTCCTTTTGTGTCCTGTCAACCATGTCAGTCAGGGTTGAACGTAGATAATACAACTTGAAGATTTTAATAATTCCTTGGTCACATGGCTGCAGAATGGAAGTGGTGTTTGGTGGCAAGAAAGTGAGCTGGATGTTGTTGGAGAGATTTTCTATTGACGGGGGATGGCTAGGAGCATTATCCAATTTCAAGAGAATCTTGAATGGAATCTCTTCCTTCTCGCAGTAAAGTTCTAACTCTTTCTCCAATTTCCCAAAGTAGTCCTTGAATATGTTCCGTGTCATCCATCCTTTTTTGTTGGAATACCAGTAGCAGGGTAGGAAGGTCTTGACGTAGCTCTGTGAAGACACAAGAACAAACAAAATTAGTTTAGTGTGCTGTATATTGTGAGTTGGTGACACAATTTTCTTTTTTTGTTTTGGGGCACGAAAAAAACGAGCATTTACAATCTTGGTAAAACTAATAATCAACATCCATACATACACACCTTCAATCCTCGTGGATTTTCCAAATGATAGACAAGGGCAGGTTTCAGCTTGCAGTCTCCTTCTGCATTGGCACTGAACATTCCTTGGAGGCCTTAAATCCAGGTGCAGTCATCTCCTCAACCAAGATATAGGTCTGGTTAGACAGTTTTTTCCAATATAGACCTGTCTCATCTATATTAAAAATTGATTGGAAGTGTAGCCACCTTCCTCGATGATGGTCTGGAGGGTAGCCAGATATGTTTTGGCTACTTTCACATTGGCAGATGCAGCTTCCCCAGTCATTTTAAGATTATGGAAGCCATATCGTTTCTTGAACCTAGAGAACCACCCAGAATTGGCATTGAAGGTCTTGGCTTTGTCGTTGTCTTCCTCATTCTCATCTTGCACATCCTGGTAGAGACTTAAAGCTTTAGCTTATATGATGGCCATGCTGATAGGGACATTATGCTTTTTTTGGTTTTGGATCCATTGTGCCAATAACTTCTCCATCCTCTCCATCTTCATGGATCTTGCTCGGGAACATTGTGAAGAGGAGGCTGATGTACCAGCAACAGAACTGGCTCTGATCTTGTCAGCATTTGCCCTGATGGTCCGCAAAGTGCTCTCATTCAGTCCAGTAGCATAAACAATAACAGAAGTTCTTTCACCCCAATCATAATGATCCAACACTTCTAACTTCTTTTCTATGGTCACAAGTTTTCTTGACCTCTTTGCTGCACTCTCCTTTGGGGTACCAAGACACTTGGGTGCCATAGTACACAAATTTATGTAACACAAAACTTTGAGAAAATAGTTTATGAGTTCCACACGCTGTGAGGGCTGGCTTCACACTGAGGACAAGAGGCAGAGAGCGGGTGTGCGGGAGTCAGAGCGTCTCTCCCGCACTCTGGTGGCGAGATATTCAACTACAGTAGGCGGGAAATTCAACTCACGTAACATCGGACATTTTGTGTTATCAGAATGTATATTAATAAATTTTAAGTCATGTAAGATCAAAATTGTGTTAACGGCGAGTTGACTTTACGATGAAAATGGATAAGGGATCACAAAATGGACACAATAGCTCAAAAATTATGTCAGATCACACAGAACTAGCAACTCACTTGTCACACACATAGACAAAACAGGACACCTACCTGATTGGAAGAAAACATAGAAATACTACACCAAGGACTCAGCAAGAAGATGAGAAAAACCCTAGAAGTGTAGAAATTTATAACAACCAAGGTGAATTCATCACATGGTCTCTCCCAGCAGCAACATTAGCGATCAACTATTGGAGATGAAGAGGGAGGAACAAACAACCCATGTAACATCTGTATATCTGTCTTTCAAATGTAGTTACTTTGAAAAGACCAGTCTAAATGTTGGTAATAAAAACTCAGTTTCTCATATGTTTCCATTTCCCCCCGTCCTCAAATTGTCATGATGAATAATCATCGCATGCATATAATTATGTACTGTATGGGTGTATGTACCCATACAATGATTGTTGTATGAATAATTTAGTAGAATCTTCAATGGTAATATTTTATTGACAGTAATATTTTGGTTTTAATTTCAACAGATCGGTCTTATCTACGAATCACTGAACAAGATTTCACATGGCTTCCTGCAGATGTGAGTACATCATCAACCAGTTCAGTTGTTGATAATAAATTAATATTAATATCTGATTGTGCTAGCTTAGTAAATGGTAAATGACGTGCAGGTGGGTATTGATTGTTTAAGTGTATGACTCTGTGAGTGGTGCAGTATTGTTGGCAATGATAAGGTCAGTGACGTGCCAGTTTTTACCTAGTTGTATTATATGAGAAGGGAGCTATGCTCATAGTGACCCTTCTTTGTATCTTTCAGCATCTAGTTTGTTCTTAAATTCTTGTATGGTTTTTGCACATACTATTTTTTCAACCAATTTATTCCAGATATCTATCACTCTGTGTGGAAAACTATTCTTTTTCAGATCTTTTCTATAACTATACTTTTTGAGTTTCTTTTTATGTCCTCTTGTTTTTCTTCTGTCCCACTTTAATAAATCTTCTCTATCAAGGACTTCCATTCCTTTCATGATTCTGTAAATGGCCAGTAGATCTCCTCTTTCTCTTCTTTGTTTCAGGGTTGTTAGTTCCAGTTTGGACAATCTTTGTTCGTATGTCAATTTTGAAAGTGTTGGTACTACCTTTGTCATTGCTCTTTGGATTCATTCTAATTTCTTTATATTCTATTTTGTGTTAGGTGTCCATAGTGTTGCAGTGTACTCCAATCTTGGTCGTATCAGCGTGACTAATATTTTCTTTACCATTTCCTCATCCATGTAGTTAAAGGTCACCTTTATTGTTCTTAGTAAATTGTAGGTTTCTCTGACCATTTTGTTTATATGCTTGTCTGGTGACATGTCTTTGTTAATAATTACTCCCAGGTCCTTTTCCGAGCTACCTTTTTTACTTCTTTTGTACCAACCTTATATTGCCCTGATATTCTATTCTTACTTTTTTCAAACTCTATTATACTGCATTTCTTGATGTTGAAGTTCACTTCCCACTTTTGGCTCCATTTCCAGACTTTGTCCAGATCTCTCTGAAGTGATTCACAGTCTTTCTCTGTACTTATTTTCTTTAGTGGATGCTCCACAATGACATTGATCAACAACTTAGTCCAGTACCCAGGCTTTGCATGTTTTAAAGTGTTGATGCAAGAACATAGTCCTGCTTTACAAATGAATTAATAGAAAAGAAACCAGAAACAACTCCAGCCCACTTCACAATATTGTCCCAGAGTGTAGGCCAGACATGTAGTCAATAATCCTCACAGGAATCCCATGTATCTGCAGAAGATCCTATAGCATTCTAAACTACACTTAACCAAATGTATTCTTGAGATCAGTGTAGGCTACAAACAACCTCAATAAACATATCCATGCTCTATAAGAATATGAAGCACTGAGGTTTGATCAGTTGAGGACTTCAAGTGTGAAACCAGATGCTCAGACTTCTAGATCTTTAACAGACTGGAGAAAATCCATGCCAGCAACTGATGGGGTGAGCACCTTGCCTGGTACACTGAGTAATGTAATACTATGGGGTAATTTTTGTAGTCCTGCTGGTCCCCCTTCCAGACTGAGTTAACCAACCCCTTTTTCTACTCGGAGGGAATAGTACCTGACTGCCAAATGGCAGACAACACTGCAAACAACCCACAGATCAAGACCTCACTTCCAGCTTCCAGCAAGCATGAGAGTTTCTTTCATCTGGGAGTGAATCATCTTTTGTGAGCTGAACGCCAGCCAGGGGAAGCCAGCCACTTTGAGGGTTGGTCATGTGTAACTGCTCAGTGTACTCAGCACAAGCTCTGCATCCATCCATGTCAGCCATTAGTTGCTGCTCATCAGTTGATAAAACAGTGTTCACATGAATCATAGATTTTGAGTTGTTTCTTCAGGGCTTGTGCACTGGTAGCATAGTTGAAAGCATGCTGGTCTTATACTAGTTGTGGGTTTGAATCCTGCAATTCTTCCCAATTACCAGCAGTGAATGTTACTTACCTGCCCCAACAGTCCAAGAAGGGCATAGGGCAAAGGTGACAACTTCAGCTGCAGCTACACACCCCCTGGTTCCTCACCTTTTGTACTGGCTGGTGGCGTAATCAGAAGCATGCTGGTCTCATATTCGCTCATTGTGGATTTGAATCCTACACTTCATGCTAATTCCCAGCAGTGATTGTAACCTGGCCCAACAGTCCAAGTGCATAGGGCAAAGGTGACAGCTTTGGCTGCAACTACACAATTCCTGATGGATGCTCCTCACCACCTTCTTCAGGGTTTGGTAAGCACGTCAGAGGTCATTTGCTTTGAGATAACCCGTTCTGTTCTGCTGTTCCAGAGTCCTATATTAGTCCAGGCCCCCTGCCAGTCTGGCAGTATGACTCATCTCTTTATTCTTCAATGTCTTACATGATACCACACAGCACCTCAAACTTGAAAACACTCCAATGCACTGCTCAGCCGCTTTCAGAGTTTCATGTTTGAAGGTTGTCCTCAGTTCTTTAGAGTTGCTCAGGGTGCCAACCGCTTTGAATCAATTTGAAAGGACTACAGTACCATGTACTCCCAAACACATGCACCATTTGAGCAGGGTCCAGCCAAAGAAGAGGAACTCGACAAGGACACTTGTGTGAAGGAAGTCGATTTGTCACTGTCTTGCGAGGGCCCAACTGAAGACGAATGGGCCCGGGACGACGTCATCAAGTAGCCAAGGTCCTTCCACCACATCGAGGCTGTGGACTCTACTCCTCCTCCTACGCCCATGTTGTCAGACCTGACCACTTCGGAGGCACACGTGACGACGCATGCCACTTCATCGCCGCCGCCTCCGTCCTACGCCCAGATAGTTGCCCGGGGCACTTGGGGACACCCTGGGTCGGGCAGGACGAGGCCACCCACCAGACAAGCTCCTTCGCCAGCGTGTCCCTCCTCCTCTTCTCACCAAGGGCCCGCCATCATCGTCCCCAGGCCCTACGTCTGGGAAGGACCCCAGACGTACGCGCGGGTCCTCCAGACCACGCCTAGGAGGTGATCCCGAGCCGAAAGGACGCCGCCGCTGGAGGAGACAAGGAGACCTCCACCTCTGGCTCGCGCACAGCAACATCAGCAGCGAGGGACGTGACTACCAACAGATTCGGCGCCACAAGGAACTACGACAGACCGGCAGCGCCGAGGAGCAACTACTGGCACCGGGGCGGGGGTCCTCCTCCAGATCCTCCTCGAAGAGACAACGTCAGCGGGGGACAGTGGCGCGTCCCCTCGCTCAGGTCTCAGTGGGAGGACGACCTGAGACCACCAACCCCCACAGCCGGAGCCACCAAAGGATTCAAGGCCAACAAGTAGGCCAGAAGGAGAAACAGAAAATAAGTAAATGAAATGAAAATTAAACGTATTAAACACATTATATTCGTCAACTCTGTGACCGTGCGGGGTTTCCCCCTCAGCTGAATAAAATTGCCTGATGGCAGGCACTTTTCATTATGAAACTTCCCACACGTCGCCTGACCTTGATTAGCCTTGTTCCTTTGGGAAAAGAAAAAAATTCTCTTGCTACACCTTTCATTTCATTCCACCTTTCTCTCTCTCTCTCTCTCTCTCTCTCTCTCTCTTTCTCTCTCTTTCAAGAAAAAAAAAGAGAAAATCCCATCCCTGCTCCTAGATCTCCCTTCCCCACTTTGTTGGTAAATTGAGTTATCACCGCCAGGCCTGCACAGATCTTGAAACGCCCTCGCTCGCTGTTAACAACAGCCTTTGGGCGCACCATTTTCCGACTGACCACTCCCCTCCCCCACCTCACCCTCACCCTCCCACAAATGCCAATCCTTAACTAGCTGCAGAAGATTAGGGCACAAAGACCCAAATCTACCGAACCATTTTTCCATGCATCTTTTTTTCCTTCTCCTCCTTTCTGTCTTTTATTTTTTTTTATTTTGTATATTTATTTATTTGATTATTTTTTTATTTAATCCAGCTGACGGGAACCTTCTGCTGTAGTAAGATGAATGATGCTTGGGTTGAGTAATGAGATAAAAAAGTTTATCTGCTAGGTTGAGGAACAGCTCAACCTCTTTGTATTTTTTTTTTTTTTTTTTTAATCGTGTTTACATCATTCATTTTATTCAGAGACCACATCATTGCTTCCTATTCTAATCTGCAGCAGATTAGGCTCCTTGGTAACCCCCCACCCAATCCTTCCATCCACATAGTGAAAAAACTTTAAGTGTTCATTGACAATCTATATGGTTTGCTCAGTTGTTCTGATGTATTTGTCCGATGACAAGTTATCCTTGACCAACATTCATAGATCCTTCTCCTCTGCTTTTGTAAATATTTCACTTTCCCCCTTAAGTGCATTACATGCAAACATGTTAGTGTAGCTTGTTATTCCATCCATCATTATGAAGAGCATTATGGGTACCAATACTGGCCATTGTGAGACTCCATTGGTCAGTGGCTTCCATCCTAATATCTTACCCATATATTCCAAGAAATCCTTCATCCAGTTCAATAGGTTTTCATTTAGTCTTCTAACTTTTTTATGAATTGGTACCATATTAGACCTGTTTCAGTACTGTGGTAATACACATTCTTTTAATGAACATACAATTAGGCTGTGAATCATGTTTATCCAGTTGTTTTTGTTGTTGCTGTCATTCCCTAGACTGCTGAGCAGTCCATTCTCCCTGAGGAACACCATGGCTGGAATAGGGCTTTCCCACAAATCCTTCGTAATGAAGAGCAGAAGATTTTATTCCATATCTCCTTACAATTAACAGATCTCCTGCAACATGATTTCATTGCCACAGCTCAAAGTAGCCATTTACAAGAAAAGAAGCAGGAACTAAGTGAAGGTGAATTTGTAATTGTGAGAGACTTTTCAGAGAATTATTCTTTTATTGTGCAAGATGCAGCCCAGTCATTTCATTGGAATAATTGCCAAGCATCACTACATCCATTTGTTTTACTACAGTAAAAACGAGTTACAGCACCAAAGTTTTGTAGCAATTTCTGACTGTAATCAGCATGATGTCATTGCAATTCACCTTTTTCAAACAAGGCTAATAAATTTATTTTAGTCATCTTATAAAATCACAAAAATATTTTACTTCAGTGATGGGTGTGCTGCTCAATATAAGAATTGCAAGAACTTTGATAACCTTTGCTATCACAAGAATGATTTTGATATTGAAGCAGAATGGTATTTCTTTGCAACAAGCCATGGTAAAGGACCCTGCAATGGCATCAGTGGAACTGTGAAGAGGCTAGCCGCCAGAACAAGCCTTCAGAAAACGGAAGTTAATGCTGAACCTATTCTAGACCCTAAAGCACTCTTCAGTTTTGTAGTTAAAGCTCTTCCTTCAGTTACTATCACCTTCACAACACCAGAAAAACATGAAACTCACTGAAAAAAGTTGGTGAAGTGCTTTGACAATGCAAGAACCATTCCAGGTAACCTGGTTACCTAGCCATTTAGTTATTAAAGTCACATAGTCACTTAGTAATTTAGTGAACTACTACTACTACTAAGAAGTAATTTTTCTTGCCCCTGTAAGGGAAAGGGTTTAAGTGGGAAGTGCCACTCTAATGATGAACAAAGAAAGATTTATAATTTATGGGTTTATAAGATTCAAGATGGTTTTTTTTAACAAACTAATTAAATAAATAATAACTTAGCAAACTGAAAGCTTAGAATATAATTATGTACCTAATGTACACAGAAGATCCATTACATCAAGGCTGTCAGTGAGGAAGTCTTGGAAGTTAGCATATATTCGACTTCAACTATCACAAGATTGGAAAGAACCTCTATTCTTCAAAGCAACATAATTCCATTGGCATCTATAAAAGCGTTCTGTTTAGCTATCTATGATGAACACTGGTATCTCAAATGTGTCCTGGAGGTCAAGCATGAGAGCAGTGAAGTTTGGTTGAGCTTTCTTCACTCACAAGGCCCTACCAACTCATTTGTGTATCCTGAACCACCTGATTAACTTCTTGATGAAAGCTACCACTATGACAGATGTCCACAAATAGAGTAATATTGAAACATATATACACAATATACTGGTATATATTTTAAGTGAATTCAAACCATGATTTGAATCTTTAGGGCTCATTTCAGAATTATAGTCTTATCGCATATTAATTAATTTTCTTGAAAGGAAGAAAAATGAGGGTGGTACGAGACAAGAACTCAGATTGGGAAGATATGATAAGTGGAGTCCCTTGAGGCTCTGTATTGGCTATGATAATGTATGCTATTTATATAAATGATATGGATGAAGGTGTGGAATGTTATATGAACTTCTTTGCAGATGATGTGAAACTACTCAAGAGAGTAAGTACAGAGGAAGACTGCAAATCTTTTCAAGAAGACCTAGATAAAGCCTGGAAATAGAGTCAGAAATGCAAAGTGAACTTCAACATAAAGAAATGTAGCATAACAGAGTTTGGAAAAAGCAAAAATAAATTATCATGTCAATATAAAATTGGTACAAAGAAAGTAAAAAAAGTAAACTCCGAAAGAGACCAAGGAATACCTATCTCAAATGACATGACACAAGACAAACATGTCAACAAATTAGTCAGAGAAACTTTCGACTTGTTAAGATCAATGAAAGTAGTCTTTGATTACATGGATGAAGAAATGGTTAAGAAAATACCAGTTACACTGATAAGACCAAAATTGGAATATGCTGCGACACTATGGTCACATGGTTCCAAAGAAAATATAAAGAAACTAGAAAGAATTCAAAGAGCAACAAAGAAGATAGCGCCAACACTCTCCAATTTGACATACGGACAAAGATTGGATAAACTAAATCTACCAACCCTGGAATAAAGAAGAGAGAGGCGATTTGCTAACCATCTACAGACTTATGAAAGGAATGGAAATTCTTGATAGAGATTACTTACTAAAGTGGGACAGAAGAAAAACAAGAGGACATGAGAAGAAACTTAAGGACAGTTACAGAAGAGATCTGAAAAAGAATATCTTCCCACACAGAGTGTTAGATATCTGGAACAAACTAAATGAGGAAACAGTGAATGCTAAAACTATACATGACTTTAAGAAAAATCTGGATGCGGAAAGATACAAAAGCGGGTCACTATGAGCATAGCTCTCTTCCCATAAAATACAACTAGGTAAATACATAGTAAATTGCTTATTATCCAATTTCAGTGTGTCTTCCTAAATACTATTTTAATATAATATGTAGAGCAGTATTTTATTAAAGCATACAGATATAAAAAAGCAAGGGTACTGGTATAAGTACTGTAGATGGTGATTACAATAGTGTATTTAACACTACACGTCAAAACCAAAATCATCACTTTTTCAGCTAAGTTGTGATCACATAAAAATCTGTAGCTCCTAAAATAAACATTTCTCAAAGAAAATTCTTTATGAACACTGCTATATGTACAAATTTTTAGGGGAAGTTATAAAAAAAATATTTGTATGTCAAGTGGCCTTTTCAAGGTCAAAGGTCAAATTGAAGGTAAACTTTTTTATTTGACCATGTAAGGAATATATGCATTAATAAAAGATATAGGGAATATTATTAACTTTAAACTGGTATCAGAATGATATCTGTATGTTTAAAAGTGTTGGAGATATCTGACTGAACTTTTTCACTTTTTGCAAAAATTACCTTTTTGACCCAAATTTGAGGGGTCATATCTCAGAAACCATTTGACCTACAGAGGTGAGACACATACCATCTCATTAAGGTCTATAAGTACAGTAATTTGCAAGAAAATCTGAGTTGGTGGCAAAAATGAATTGTTGAATTGACATGGAGTGACTCAACTATGCTTTGTCTTTATTAAAATGGATGCATGCACATGCCACAGAGTCAACTATTTTGCCATTAATGTCAGATTTGTTGATGAGAATGATAAGGTGGACATGGACAGTGGCAGTGAAGGACACTCAGGCACATCACACTAGTGAATATCTTCAGAAGTTGGTGGAAGAAGTATATTAGGCTGGTTGAAGGCAAACTCTGATGGAGAGAGATTTGGGTTTATTTGGCAATGAATATTGGGTGCCAGGGGTGTGTGTGGGGGGGGGGATGAGACAGCGAGGGAGGTGATGACTGTATTTCAAGTCATGTCCCTGGTCAGTCTGAATCTTCAGCATTGGTCCATCCTTTATATACACAGGCTGTTCCTAATTGGCGTGAGGTCAAAGTTTGATGCATAGAGAAATCGGATGCAAAGCATTCTCAAGTTGCTGACTCACATGGACAGAGGATATGAGGCTGGTATCATACATGAGTTCCTTCAAAAGGGCTTTGTGATGTCTTCACATGGCAGACCCTAACACTGGTCAGTCATCTTTGGGGGCCTCACAAGGTTGGTCTTATGCTGGTGAGCTGCATGTGCATTTCTTCAGAAGGGCTTTGTGATGCCTCACGTGGCAGATCCCAGCACTGGTTAGTTATCTTTGGGGGACCTAACAGGGTCTGTATAGGTTGGTGAGCTGCACATGAGTTTCCTCAAATGGTCTTTGTGATGGTCATGCAGCCAGCTGTGGCTCATGTGGCTGGGCGGCATATAAGTCATTTGGCTGGCCCCACGGAGCAGTGTTGAAGAAACTACTTCAAAATTTTGCTGGCATCAGCTGGTACATGTACTTCAGAAGCTTCCAGACCTCATAGTAATCCTGTTGGAGCTCAGGGGGCAAGGATTAAACCAACTCCCAGGCCTCTGTTGGGATGAGAGAGAGAAAGCAAATGGGTGTGTCCCTTGGGCCGTAGCCCGCACTTTGGACATATGGGTCGGATTTCATATGATTTATTGTTGATATTTGGAATCAGTTTTGTGGCTTGCCATTGTACTTTTTCCAATCTGTCAATGTCTTTAATGAGATTCGGAGACCATACAGAAACAGCATATTCCAAATGTAGACAAACTAATGATTTATATAGCTTGTTAATGTGTGATGGACTTTTGAAGTCAAAAGATCATACAATCAGTCCTAGAATCTTATTTGCTTTCTCAGAAGCTGAAATACAATGTTTAGATGATTTGATATCATTACTGATAATTACGCCGAGATCCTTTTCACTATCCACTTTTGTTAATGAATTTCCAAATAACTTGTAATCATGCTTACTGTTATTATTACCTATGTGCATTACCTTGCATTTACTTTTGTTGAATTTTATTTGCCACTTTTCAGACCATTGCTGCAATTTATCTAAATCTTTTTGAATATCTAATTGGTTTAAGTGATCATTTACCATTCTGTACAGTTTTGTATCGTCAGCGAATGTGGAAACAATAGATTTAGTCTGTGGTCCATATCATTTATATATACTGTGAATAGAAGTGACCCAAGTACAGAACCCTAAGGAACTCCACTCATAACATTTTTCCATCCAGAAGTCTTTCCATTTAAAACAGCTCTCTGTTTTTGATTGTTCAACCAATTACTAGTCCAACTTAATAGGCTACAGTATCAAAAGCTTTTGCAAAGTCTAGATATATTAAATCTATATTTCTTTTGTCATAATTTGAGATAACTGTGTTGTAGAATTTGAGTAAGTCATGCAAGAACATTTCCATCTGAAACCATGCTGGCTATCATTTATCAAAGTTACTTTCTAAATGATGTTTGATAGCATCTCTGATGATAATTTCCATAATTTTTCCTACAATTGAAGTCAAACTTATAGGCCTGTAGTTATTTGGATTCTTTTTGTCACCTTTTTTGATTATGGGAGTAACATTAGCTAGCTTCCATTCTCTTGGGACATCTCCGGATATGATGGATTTCTTGAAAATAATTTCTAATGGAACAACATACATACATATACATATTCCAAGGCTTTTTCCCCCTTACCAGGGAGGTAGCCAAAGGACAAGGCATAAAATCATTCCCACCCATTCCATCCCTGAAAACACTCCACACCCCTCCACCCTCCCTCCCATCTTAGCACCTCCTAGATGACGGGTCATCCCTGCACCCTGTCCACTGCACTGGGTCAGAAGCAGTGTCGCAGGACACAGCACATCCACAGCAAGGCCACTTCATTAAATCGGCGACCCCCCCCTCTCCGTCCCCCCATATAAAGGAGAGGACGGGAAGAAATCCCTTCGGGCTGTGTCAAAATTTTTGCTCACACACACTACCTCACCCCCCATTCCCCCGTCCATTCCACCTCATGCATCACAACATTTTCCATATACAACCATTCTCCATTCACCCCTGTCTTCTGTCCTCTCCCGTCCTTCCTCAACAGACATTCCCCTCTTCCCCAAAGCCCCCTTCACCCCATCCATCCATCTCATCCTAGGACGTACCCTCATGTTCACTCCCTCCACATCTGCCTTCCATACCTCCTTTACTAGTCTTTCTTCACTCATTCTTTCCATGTGTCCAAACCATCCTAATACTCTTTCATCAACCCTCTCTCCCAGCTCCCTTTCCACCCCTGTTCTCCTCACCTCCTCATTTCTGACTCTATCAAGCCTAGTAACCCCCATCATACTTCTCAGACACTTCATCTCAAACACATTCAAGTTCCTTCTCTCTTCCTCTCTTATGTTCCATGTTTCTGCTCCATACAGTGCTGTTGGCACAATCACTCCTTCATACAGTCTCCTCTTCGCATCCATTCCCAAATTTCTATTCCTCATTACACTTTTTAAACCACCAAGGCATTTACTCGCTTCTCTCAATCTACATTCTACCTCCACCTTCACTCCACCTTTTCCTGCCACATTTGCACCCAAATATCTAAAACTATCCACTTCCTCCAGTTGCTCTCCCTTAATGCTCACTTCCAGATTACTGCCACTTTCACCCCTTGTACATCTCATCACCTTACTTTTACCCACATTTATCTTCAGCTTTCTTCTATCACACACTCTCCCAAACTCTGTCACCAACTTCCTCAATCCCTCCTCCGATCCTGCCACAAGCGCAATGTCGTCAGCAAACAACAGCTGGCTCACCTCCCACTTTTCTCCATTTTCCTTAACCATCTCCAATCCCTGACCCACTACCCTTGCATTCACCTTTCGCACCACCCCATCCATGTATAAGTTGAACAGCCAGGGTGACATAACGCATCCCTGATGAAGTCCCACCTTTACCTCAAACCATTCACTCTCTCCATTTCTAATCCTGACACAAGCTCTGCTACTCTCATAAAAACTCTTGACAGCTCCGAGAAGCTTTCCTCCTATCCCGTATATCCGCATAACCTCCCACAGTGCCATTCTGTCTACCCTATCGTAAGCCTTTTCCAGATCCATAAAGGCCCAGAAAACATCCTTCCCCTTTCCTATAGCTTTCTCACATATCTGTCTTACCACAAAAATCTGATCTACACAACCTCTACCTGTCCTAAACCCACACTGTTCCTCGCCAATTACTCCCTCTGTTCCTCTCCTAATCCTCTCAATCAAGATCCTCCCATAAGCCTTCCCAACTACACTTAACAAGCTAATCCCTCTGAAACTACTACATTCACACTTGTCCCCCTTTCTCTTGTAAAGTGGAACTATACAAGCACTCCTCCAGTCCTCTGGCACTCTACCTTCTCTCCAGCAAACATTAAATAACCTCACCAGCCAGTCCACCATCACTATACCTCCTTTTTTAAGACATTCTGCATGGCATCCATCCATACCAGGTGCCTTACCTGCTTTCATCATCTTAACTGCTGCCTTCACTTCATCCTTCCTTATTTCTCCTCCATTTTCCTCACTCATCACGGTCATTTTCTTAGCATTTCCCACTGCAGCTATCTTTCCCTCCCTATCCTCCTTCACATTAAGCAACTCCCTAAAATATTCTGCCCATCTTCCCCTTACTGCCTTCTCCTCCATTATCATCTCTCCATCTACACCTTTTACCTTTTCTTCTCTACTTGATTCGCCTCCTCTTCCTCTCTTAATTTCTTTCCAAAACATCTTTTTATTACATTCAAAATTTTCTGTCATACTCTTACCCCATTTTACATCTGCTCTCTTCTTTGCCTCCTTTACCTTTTGCTTTACTTCTCTTTTCTTTTCCCTGTACGTCTCATATGACTCCCTCGTCCTATTTTGTAACCAATCTGTGTAAGCTCGCTTCTTCTCTTCTACAACCTTCTTCATTTCCTCATCCCACCATTCACTACCCTTCCTTCTATTTCCTCCTGACCTTCTTGTTCCACACACCATCTTTGCACACTTTGTGACTCCCTCCTTGAACCATCCCCATTCCTCCTCCACACCTACCTCTACTCTATCCTTCACTCCCTCCCACTCCTCCTTCAGCTTCCTCTTGTACATTCTCCTTTTCCTCTTCGTTTAAAGAGTTCACCCTAAGCACCTCCATACCTTTTGTCACCTTTCCTCTTCCTCCATCTGTCCTCCACTCTCAACTTACCTTCCAGAAAATGATCTGATATTTCCCCACCCTCTCCCCTTAGCACATGTACATCCCTAACTCTTCCTATCATAATCCTATTTAACACTACATAGTCCATTAAAGCTCTATCTACCACCCTTCCCTCCACCACCCTCTCCCATGTGTACTTATGCTTGACTTTCTTCCGAAACACTGTATTTGCTATCATCAACTCTCTTTCTAGACACATTTCCACCATCAACTCTCCACTATGATTCTTTCTTGGAACTCCACATTTCCCAACCACTCCATCAATTGTCTCCTTTCCTACCCTAGCATTTAGGTCTCCCAGTATTATTACATTTACACTTCTCCCTAAACCCTCTATGCACTCATTTAAATCTATCCAAAAGGCCTCCCTTTCTTCTACATTCTTCTCACTGCCAGGCCCATATGCACTTACAAAAACCCACATCTCCTTTCCCAGTTTCACCTTCATCCACATTATCCTTGAGGAAACCTCCTTCCACTCCACTACAATCTCATTTTTTATTTCCTTCAAGATTCTTGGATGCCAACTGTCAGGCCCTGGTGTTTTATTAACTTTGAGTTTCTCTATACCCCTTTTAATTTTTTCTTTTGTTATATTTACCATAGTGAGTAAGTTTACCATAGACTTTTCACAGGTTTCAGTTTGAAGTTCACTTTGAGGTGTTTCGTTTACGAATACCAAGATAAAATAATTTTTTTTTTTTATTATTGTCTTTTTTAAATCTCTCTGCATTAATACATAACTTTGATAGTCATTACTCTCATTGGAAAGCTGAGGCAAGTAGCAGTTGTACCTAGAACACCAAAAACAGATGCTATCCTGAAGAGATGTATTAGAAAAGGGGCTATTTTAGATCAAGCAACATGCTGGGGTAGCACATATTTGATTATCAAATGTTTATCTGAACTAAAAACTTTCCAGGAGGATTTAGATAACCAGAATGTTTCATTAACTGAAAACCACTGGGCAATAGGCAAAGAACTAGAAAGTATGCTGTAACAGTCTTATATTGTCACCAAGAATTTGCAATCTGAGGATTTAACCCCTGGTAAATGCTTGTTGGAGTGGAAAAAGCTGATATTTAGCCTGAAAAAAAGGAGGATTAATTGCTGATGGTAGTGTTCTTTCACTGAAAACAAAAGAGCCTTGTTGGACAATAAAATTTTGTTAGATGCTATTTACATTGATTCAATGAACCAAATTTTATTAAGCCATGAGCAAATTGATCAAGGAAAACAGGCACTGTGTGAAATAGCGTATCACATGAAAGGACCACAGAGACTACCGGAAGCTGAACTAAAAGATGCTCTCAGTATCAGTAACTTTGAAGAAACCTCCTCAGATGTTCTTGACTCCTTAAAGAAAATGGAACAGTATGACTGGTCATCAAAACTTACTGTAGAAGACATCAATCTTTATCCAGAGACTATTCAGGATGTAGCCAGAACTGTAACAGCAATACCACCCACCCAAGTCACTGTTGAAAGACTTTTCTGCTCCAAAGATAATTAAATCAGACTTAAGGGCTATGAAGGAGGATCTAGCAGAAGCCATTTTGTTTTTAAAAATAGAGTATTAGTTTAAGAAAAACGTTAACTCCAATTGAGCTTCATTTTTATTTCTACGAGCATTTCTGATTTCTTTATTAAAACATAAAAATCATTTTGGCTGTAACTTTTGAAAGTTTTGATTATGGTTGTAACTTGTAAGCTTATAATGTAAAAAGTCATATTAAAGAGTTTTTTATATGTACAAAGCATATGTAAGTCTTACATAAGAACATAAGAAATAAAGGAGACTGCAAAAGACCATAAGGCCTACACTAGGCAGCTCCGTATCCATCACCACCTGTCGTCCCCATCCATAAAGTTGTCTAATCGTTTTTTAAAACAACTGATAGTTTCAGCGCTTACTACGTCGTTACTAAGTTTATTCCATTCATCGACCACCCTATTTGTAAACCAATTCTTGCCTATTTCCTTCTTAAATCTAAATTTGTCCAGTTTATACCCATTACTGCGAGTCCTGCCCTGTTGTTTTATTATGATGACCTTGTTTGCATCACCCTTGTTATAGCCTTTGATCCACTTAAACACTTCTATTAGATCACCCCGCACTCTGCGTCTTTCCAGAGAGTGTAAGTTTAGGTGCCTAAGCCTCTCTTCGTAAGGCAAATTTCCGAGACCTTGTATCATTTTGGTCATTCTTCTCTGTACTGATTCTAGTGAATTGATGTCCATTCTGTAGGACGGAGACCAAAACTGTACCGCATAGTCAAGGATGGGTCTAACTATCGCTAGATAAAGTTTAATAATTACCTCTGCACTTCTATTCGTTACCGTCCTAGCAATGAAGCCTAATGCTCTGTTTGCTTTATTTCTGGCGCTAATGCACTGCTTCCTGGTTTTAAGGTCCGGACTCACCAGAACTCCCAAGTCCCTCTCGCACTCAGATTTTTCTAAAAACGTGTCATCTAAGTTGTATCTATTTTCGGGGTTGTGTAGCCCTACGTTTAACACGCTACACTTAGAGATATTGAAGTTCATTTGCCATTTCACCGACCATGTTAACAGTTTATTAAGATCATCCTGCAGAATCTGGGCGTCTTCTCCTGACCTAATTAGGCATCCTATTTTAGTGTCGTCCGCAAACTTACTAACATCACTATTTAACCCATCGTCTAAGTCGTTTATATACATAATGAACAATAAGGGACCCAAAACCGAGCCCTGGGGGACCCCGCTAGTAACATTGCCCCACCTAGATTTTATTCCATTTATGGTGACCCGCTGTTTTCTGTTACTAATCCAAGCTCTAATCCATTCTAACACTTTTCCTCCTATGCCATGGGCTTTGATTTTATTTAGTAGTCTCTGGTGTGGCACTTTGTCGAACGCTTTGCTAAAGTCAAGGTAAATAACATCGTAATTTTCATTGTTGTCTGACGCCTTATATACCTTAGTGTAAAAGGATAGAAGATTAGTCACGCATGACTTACCTTTGGAGAAACCATGCTGTGAATCACGAATTAAATTATGCCCTTCAATGTGTTCTCTGAGTCTATTTACTATTATTGATTCAAGCATTTTTCCTATAACCGATGTCAAACTGATTGGCCTGTAGTTGCATATGGTCGATCTATCTCCCTTCTTAAAAACAGGAACGTTTGCCTGCCTCCAAGCAGTTGGAACAGAACCAGTGTCTACCGATTTATTGAATATTTCAGTTAACTGGTCGCAGATTTCAAATTTACACTCTTTAAGCATTCTTGGAAAAATTTCGTCCGGACCCGGAGATTTTGTAGCTTTAAGTCTGTCAATCTGCTTGATAACTTCTTCTTTACTAATGCTGATATTAGTTAGGCTACTTTCTTCATCCCCTCTGAAAATCGGTTCGCAGTCAGGTACTTTATCTAACCTCTCATTAGTAAACACCGATAGAAAATAATTGTTAAACTCCTCACTCATTTTTTCTTCCGATTTCTTCTGTATATTTACTATTTCCTTTAAAAAATCATCTCAATATTTTTATAGTCACTTTATTTTCTGTAGTTATTTTGTATTTGCAAAATTATATATGTAAAAATCTTACATTAGAGAATTTTTTGTTTATGTCTTTGGAAGATAGGGTTGATGAAAGAGTATGGGGATGGTTTGGACACATGGAAAGAATGAGTGGCAAAAAGTTAGTAAAAGAGGTGTGGAAGGCAGAGGTGGAAGGAGTGAACATTAAGGGCAACCAAGGTTGAGATGGATGGGGTAAAAGGGGCATTGGGAAAGATGGGAATGTCTGTTGAGGAAGGATGGGAGAAGACAAGATAGGGGTGAATGGAGAATGGTTGCATATAGATGATGCTGTGATGCATGAGTGGGTGAGGAATGGGGGGTAATGGAGTATGTATGAAAAATAAATTGATGCTGCACGAGGGGACGGAGAGGGGGGTCGCCGATTTAACGAAGCGGCCTTGCTGTGGATGTGCAGTGTCTTGTGACACTGCTTCTGACCCAGGGCAGTGGGTGAGATGCAGGGATGACCCATCATCCAGGAGGAACCAAGAAACGAGGGAGGGAGGAGGGGTGGATGGGAGTGGAGTGTGGAGATGGAATGGGTGGAAGTGGTTTTTATGCCCTTGATTTTGCCTACCTCCCTTGTAAGGGAAGCCTTTGGTATGTGTGTGTATGTATGTGTAGCCTGTAAAAGATTATATTTCAACTTCTGGTATAAAATAGTTTTATTTTTGTTCTGTACTTGTTTCTTATTGCAAAGATGTATATGTAAAAACTCTAGTCTTACATTATAGCATTTTTATTTTTATTGTTATTTCTTCTATATCCATTCAAAAATTCTGTCAGTAATTCTGTTAGAAAATATTATAGAATAAACAGGTATGACATAAAAAGCCACAATATCTTTATTCTTTTACATAAACCAGTTATAATGAAATAGGCCTGTTCAAGTTAGGAGCATATGCATAGGCTTTATGAGATATATAGGCCATAATCACTTAATTATCTAAAGATGAGTCTGAGTCGAAGGTTTCGTGTTCCGATTCCACAGCCCTTGTCACGTGAAGACACTCTTTTTGTATTTAAAAAAAAATTGATTACGTTCAGCCTATTGACTTTTTATGTATTTTTCTGAATAGAATCGCCTGGTCGATAGCCATAATGAATATAAGTTGAATGTGGCCTTAGGACACATCGGCCAGGGCCGGGGGTGGGGTGCTCGTGTCCGGGTTCGGGAAGACAAGATTCCGAAGGAAGCTCGAATGAGGCGGAGAGGGAGGATCCAAAAAGAGCTAAGCAAATTATCTCTCTCTTTTTACTGCACTTTTAAGGGTAGAGGCGCTCAGCCGGTCGTATAAGGGAATAAAGGTAGAAGTAGTGGGGGGTCGAGGACAGTGACCGGCATAGTCTTTGTCTTGTTACTCGCCCGCTCTGTATACGCGCGCACACACACAAACAAACAAATTCTGATAGGATGCGAACCAAAGGCTGCGTTATCATGAGTAGTCGATGCCACAGAGTTACTCGGAATGTTAAAATGACATGGTTGGAGGTGACACCCTGTCTATTTAACCACACTCGAGCAGCCCAGCATGAAACACCATATTATATCATCCTATCTCCGGAATTATCTCTTGCAAGGTGTGTGTCTTCCATAAACACCCACCATGGTACGGGCTCAAAGAAAGCCCGTGGGAGTGACATTATAAAAAAAGGGGGAGCCACTCTCCCCCTCCCGTCCCCTTCCCCTTCCCCAGCCGTCTTTCCTCATCCCTCCTCGTTACCCCCCTTTCCCCTACCCATTTTACTTGTCCCCCTGGGATCAGGTGATTTCGGCCCAGGGTTTTTCTGGGCCGAAATCGCCGGTGATTTCGGCCCAGCGAAAATAACCTTTTAAGCTTGAAGGCTTAGTGCACTGTATAATTTCAATTTAGATAATTTGTTTCATAAAATTCATTTCGTTTTCATACAGTATGTCCAAAAATATTGTTACTTGAAATGATATATAAGTAATTTTTCAAATTCTTTTAATAATATATTTTCTTTCAATAATAAGTAAATAATAATAGCAACATTTGGAGGACTGGCCGAAACGTCCTACCCTGCAGAGTTCTGGCCGAAACGTCAGTGGCCGAAACATCCTACATTCGATGCGCTCCCCTCCTGCATGCTCACTAATGATGTTGAACTTCTGGGCTGGGTTGTTCAAAACAAATTTTTGCACTATCTTGGCGTTAAATCTATCTTGACATTAAACATCATGGTAACACAGAGCGTTACCATGACATTTAACATCAAGATAAACTAACGCCAGAATTAGTTTTTGAACAACCCAACCCTAGACTCCTTGTTATAATATGTTATCAATGTTAGGCAACTTTTTGTGCAACAATAACACCATTTACCTTAGTCCACACATGAAAGTTGTATAATTTCAATTTAGATCATTTGTTTAATAAATTTCATTACATTTTCACACAGTATGTGCAAAAAATATCGTTACTTGAAAGGATAATAAGTAATTTTTTTAAATTATTTTAATATATTTTCTTTCAATGATAAATAATGATAGCAACATTTGGAGGACTACTATTATTATTTATTTATAATTGAAAGAAAATATATTATTAAAAGAATAATATATCACCGGTGATATCGGCCCAGAAAAACCCTGGGCCGAAATCACCCTAAGCCGTCCCCCTCACCGTTCACTTGTACTATGTTCTCTTCCCGCCTCCTCCCGTCCTTCCTGTCCCTTGCCTTCTCTCCTCTTCCCTTTCCCTTTGACAACCTCGTCTGCCCTTTTCATTCCATTGTTTCTTTTCACTTTCATCTCCACTTTCCTCTTCCTGCCCCCCCTCCTCTTCCACTTCCCGCTTCTCCATTCTTATCCCGATCACTTCTCCTGTAACGCTCTTTTACCACTCCTTCCCACTCCCTCCCTTCCCCTCCCCACTATCTGCTTCCTACTCTTCCCTCTCCTTCCAATTCCTCCCAACCCCTCATTTCCTTCCCTCCTCCATTTATTCCCCCCGTACTCCCCTTCCTCCCCCTTTCCTCCCCATCTTACTCCAACACTTCCCTCCCCCTCCCCCCGCCGTGCGGTTGTATATATTTTCAGCACTTACTCCCCCTCACCCCCGTCCACCTAATCCTCCGTTGTTCTTCGTGCTTGTATCCCAAGGTTGTGTGGTTGGGGTGGTTCGGAGGTAGGGAAAAGGCGTGCTGGACAATTACAACGGATGACAAAGCAAGATAGAGCAGCACCTATGGGGGTGGGGGGCAGGGGTTGTACAGCTTCGGTGGAGTGGCACTGAAGGTAATGGTGTTTGTTGTGCTGGGGTGGGGCGTTTTCAAACCCCCACTCCCATGTCCTACTTCCTTCTCCCACCTCCCACCCTCCGTTCTTCTCCTTCCCCACTTCCCTATTCCTCTTTCACTCCATCTCATTCCCTCCTGTTCCTCCTCCTCCTCCATCACCCTTCCCCCCTACACACACACACACACACACACACACACACCGGCACTTAAAAAAATGGAGGGTCCTTCAGTCATATTCAGCGCAGATTTGCACTCACTATATTTTGCGGAATTGTGATTTACCACGGTCTTGGGTCACGTGTTGGACTCGTGATCGACATTTGTTACCCTCCTCCCCCATATATATATATATATATATATATATATATATATATATATATATATATATATATATATATGTATATATATATATATATTATAAGTTTCTCCTCTATGGTTATTTTGCATTTTCGTTTCACGGTGATGTGATTGCTTGCACACACACCTACACACACACACACACACACACACATATATATATATATATATATATATATATATATATATATATAAAATTTAATAGATTTGAAGGCAGATGAGAACGCATCTTCTCCGACTCTTCCTCAGTCTGCATCTTCGTGCGTGTTTGTGTGTGTAATATTATACATATATATATATATATATATATATATATATATATATATATATATATACATATACACAAACATATAATGTTTATGTTCGCACGCGCGCACGACTTAATGCTGAAAATTCTGTATACCGTCAAAGTTACTTTTCTTTCAGAATGAAAGCACAAGTTGTGTAGAACGCACTCTTTACGTAATGAGGTAGAGGAGTGCGTAAATCGAAATTTGGAAGAGTTTGTCAACGTTCAAAACGTTTATGAAAGTATTCACCTTGTATAAGGCGCACTATACGTACACCAAGGGAATGTACGTGCAGTCGAGACTGGAGGAGTCTGTGAAGGTTTGGAAGAGGTCGGGGGAGATCGATGATTTAATGATCGGTCACTGCTTCAATATGTATGTAAATCACACTTGCGAAATTTGCTCCTCACAAGATATCTGCTGACACGCCACTCGAACACGAACGAACGAGTCCGTGTTCGTTTGTTTGCTAACATTTTGGCGGATGGATGTAATTCCCAAAACGAACACGAACAAGCACGGCACTGTAGTCCTCTAAAATTATGCTGCCCTTCCTAACTCTAAAGTGCAGGTATTATTTGTGCTGCCGTTTGATTTATTTTCTGGTAAATGAAATTTATTTACAATGAACACGAACTTGTGCATACGAAGATTTTTTTCCCAAGTACAGGAGACGTATCAACACTTGGAGTGGTAACTGTAGTCTACATAAAGAGTGTAGTTCGTCACAGCCGGTACACATTTCCGCATATGTGTTAGGTCTGTACTTACAAACTTATTTATCTGAACAAGTCCGGAAGCCTTTGAAGGCGACAGGGTGTGCGTGCCCCCCTTCCCCCGGTGTCTATACGGAGTGGGAGGGAGGGTGAGAGGTGGCGAGTGCCTGTCTAAACATTTGTGTGAGTCTCGTGAGAACAGTTCGTGACTGCTGGCCTAGTCTGCCGTGAGCCCCTGTCCGTTGAAGACTCGTCCTCTCCCGCGACGCCTTCCCTGCTCACGACGGACTGCACGTGCACCACTCTGCGAGAACAGGAAACAACCTCCTCCCCGCAGGAATTATCTCCTCTGAGAAGAACACCGAAAGAACAGTGGAACCGCACTTTGAGCAGAGAGCAGGAACTCCCGAAGGAGGCGCGGCAGGATGAAATACATTTTGGTGAGGGGTACCCCTGCCCATGCCGGCATGGAAGTGGAGGGCTTAGAATCCGCTTTCAACAGTCAACAAGACGCCTACAACGTCATCCTGGAGCGCCTGGGCTTCCTCATCGAGGGTTGTGAGGTGGTCAAGAAGCCCGGGACCTTTGGGAAGGTAGACTGCCTCGGCAATAGTGTCCTTCTGCAGCCGTACATGTACCCGACGGACCTCCTTAACATCCTGGCGGAGCACAAGTTCAAAGTGATCAGCACCTCGGGATTGCCCTCGGGAGCCATCGTCTGGACAATGGAGAGGCACTAGGGGGTCGAGTGCCATTGAACGCTTGAGAGGCACCGTGACTTCATCTGTTTATATCAGTGGCATGCGCTTGGTGTTGTCGTGTTTTGTCCTCGAAACAGATTCCACTTCGTTTCTAGACAATGTCTCGGTGTAGAGGCGGTCCTGAAGTATCACCATAAGGTTCGGACACGTTAGGCTTATTGTCTCTTGAAATTGTGTTGCCTTATTTCTCCAGGCAACAGTTGTCTTTTTCTCTCTGCCTCTCTCTTGTTTCTTGTAAATATCTTTGTAAGTGCTCTAGAGCAGTGCTTCTGTTTTTCAGGTGGGCGACATGATTTTTAAGGGGGGGGGGGGCAAGGGGCAAATGAGGAAGTCTGGGTCACTATTTTTATCTTGTTCAATTCTTTTATATTTTATTTATTTATTTGCTATTGAAGAAAAAAATCAATGGATATCACTACACGAGGAGATTTGAGACTGAAGCTGACTAAATTATTGCCAAACATAAAATCTCTTTCTTAAAAGCAGGAAGTACAAAAGTCTCACTAACTTCATTCTACTTATCTTGAGATGTGTTCGCTATTTTGAATTTGATACCTACCTTTACTTTAACAATATAAATGATTAAATTAGTTTGTGTTCATTGAGCATTTTCGTATGAGATAATCAACAAATATCTCCATAAAATCAAATGTTCCCACTTTTTATTACCAGTGAATTTGCTTTTAATGTATTATTAATTCCACTTAATGTTTTTTGATATCTTGCCAAAAACGTTAACTGTCTTATGTTTTGTTTTTTATTTTCCATTGATGCCTTGTTCTTTTGAAGTGGTTTTAAACCAAGGTTTATGTGCTTTTTCAGCTGAAGGGGAGTTCATTAATATAATGATAAGAATTGTATATCACCACAACATGGGGGACAGACATCAGGATTTTAAAGATGATTAGGTGGGGCATAATGGGCAAAGAAAGGTCGCGAAACACTTGCAAGACACAAAAAAAAAACCGTGAGAAAAGCGACTAACATTGTATTAAGAGAAGTCATGTGTGATGATCGGTGGGAGGACCAATGTGTTGGACTTGCTCTCTTATAGAATTACTAAGTAGTCGACTGGTAGATCCGACATGTTACTAACATGTTAAGAAATGGAGTGGTCTCCAAGCTCAGTGTAATCATTTCGCCAGGTGGTCTAAAGTTTCTGAATGCGACAATGTTCACCAGTGAGTGGATCTAGATCAGTAGTTCCCAAAATCTTATATGACACCCCATTTTTTGTTTCCAGCAAACCTGCACCCCCACCTTTTTTGTATTTATGTGTATATATATATTTGTATGTATATATATATGTATATATATATATGTATATATATATATATATATATATATATATATATATACGTATATACATACATGTCTGATGAAGGAGGACGAGAAAGGCACGGGTCTAGGGCCGAGTTTATTCCTGACCGGTTTTGCTTGCAGCTTCTTCAGAGAAATGGTGATCTTGGATGACGCTGACGATATACATAGTACTCTGACGCGACACCACAATCCCACCAACTGGGCAAGGAACGCGGGTCGGTGGAGACCTGTAAATAATTGTCTTTCTCTTCCTCCTTCCTCATATATATATATATATATATATATATATATATATATATATATATATTATATATATACACATACACACACACATATATATATATTATATATATATATATATATATATATATATATATATATGTATACCGGTATATAATTTTGCCTGGACTGTTTTACAAATTACAGTATATGACGCCCTAATTTTGATGGAATAATTATTTTGTAAGAAGCTTCTGGATCCACACATTTGGCCTGAAAGAGCCGCAGGTTGGTGACCACTGCCCTATGTGAACAAATGAAGAAAATAAGAGAGATTTTGGGCACGGTCCGGAGACTGAATGCCAACCCCCAGGGACTGTGCCTCCGGATGGAGACAAGGTTGTTGATAGGATTTGAAAACGAGCGGGAGAGAGATGATTGTCTCCGACGCCTGACTCGATAGGACCAGCACATGTAGGCACCTGTTGTTTGTCCCTGCCAGTTGAAGGTGGGCAGTAATTCTCAGGCTCCGTCATGGGCTCTGAGAAATTAGGTATTACTCCATTACTCCAAGACAGTTGGCAACAATGACTTGCCCCCTCATTTTTTAACACACATGTGTGTGTGTGTATTATGTTTTGCATGGTTTCATGTAAATCTTGCTCTTCATTCCCTTCCTCTGTTGCAAATGTATTAATCTGAAGAGTGTGCATTTTTTTTTGGGGGGGGGGCGGTACAAGGATTGTTATGAGACGCTACATTTGTATTCTAATAAAATTATTTAGATTCCCTCCTGAAGCATTTTGATTCATTCCAAAAACCAGAGAGAGAAAGAGAAGTTAACCAAACAACGACTCAAATCACGTGCACTGTTGATTCATAAGTTGCTTGAGTCTTTATTATTGATTTATGGAAGGGTAGCGCTTTACCGGTCCGTGGAATTGTGCATCTCGTCGTTCTGTTCCATCTCAGAGGTAGTGCTCGAAGTGCCCCCAAAAAAGATACTCACAAAAGTACTTGCAAATGCATTCATAGAGTACATAATATACATAAAAACGTATGCTTATATACATAAGTGCGTATATGTAGGGTATTTCCAAAAATGTGCTCACTCATTGAGAGCACATTTATGAGTAATTTTGGAATTACATTTTTTAGAACACCCTGTAATGATTACCTGGGCTCTGCAGGTGCACTTTGAAACCCATTTTGCTGCCATGATGTGTAGATTTTGTTAGTGTAAATGCCAGGCTGTTTTATTCAGAGAAGCGTAGAGCGTAAGATCCTCACCTTACACTGGGATGATATTTATCTCTAAACTGAATTAGCTGAGCTGCTAATCCTTCTGGTGTCAGAGATTATATATTTTTTTCTGGTTGCCGCCAGGCTATTTTATTCAGTGTGAGACTCCCTACGGCAACCAAGGAGTGGATATCACTTACAATGAGTGACAATAATGTATGAGGACAAGATACATCGATCTATAACGAGGTCGGTGATGAAAAAAATGGAGTTTCTCTGTTGAAACTTCAGACTATGCGAGTATCGGCTGGAAATTGATTCTAGTCACTGGTGACGCAGTTTGCAAAATTGTTTCTACCTACTTCTAGGGCGAATGTACTTCCTTGTGGCTTGAGGCTATTAGTTCCCATCTGGTTAGTATTCAGTACGAAAATATTTTCAGTTTTTATATTATCGGCTTCCTTTAAAATCTTGGAAATTATTACATATGTGCATATATTTTTTTCCTTCTTATATGTATATATATATATATATATATATATATATATATATATATAATTGTGTGTGTGTGTGTTTCAGAATAGGCTCAACATCTTTAAACTGTTTTTGCACGATTTGTTTCGTATATTTGTCACTGGTATTGACTACGATCAGGAACGCAACCCTATCAGGGTATGTTTTCTCAAGATGTACTGCGAAATGAATATAAGGCTTTTGGAGTTATGGATCCTTCAGCTAAAAATGCCTTGTATTTAGAACGGTTTCATAAATGCATTGTGAAGTGAAGGCTTAGTATTACCAATAACAACCCTTCTGATACCGGAGATACTCGATTAAACTTGTTTTGATTATTGTACGATGCTCCCCAACTGAGAAGACGGTGATGTGAAGGAGTAATTCTCATTAAATCAGAAAATATTTATCTTTCAACTCCATCCGTACTGGTAGCACTGTACTCACACATTTGGCTGTTGCCAGGCTATTCCATTCGGCTGTGGTATACCCATTAGTTAAGAAAGGGAAGATGGGCAGTTTGCAGTGCACCGTACAAAGAGTGCATGCTGACAGGAAAGTTCTTGGTCCAGAATTATATATGTATATATATACTGTATATATATATATATATATATATATATATAGACAAATATATATATATATATACACATACATATATATACATATATATACACATATATCTATACATATATATATATATATATATATATATATATATATATATATATATATATAAATTGCCCTTATATCACAGCTCCGGAGAGGATAGAGAAGAGCGTGTGCTTTATCCTAACCAAATGCCTGAAAAGGCACATTCAATATCGAAAATGAGGAAAGACAGTGTTGGGGAGAGAGGGAGGGGGTGTAGTTGACCACAATAATTTTAAAAGGTTCCTCCGATTAAAGAGATGCTTGTATTGCAATCATCCATAAAGTTTATATCTGAAAATGTCAGTACAATACTGCCAGCCGACTACAAGATGCTTTTGCTTTCACACCCTTTCCCATACCCACGTTCTCACCTAGACCTCCCCTATGTCCACTCGGTGGCTGGCACCTTTGTTTTTGGTTATGGCTGCCGTTCGGATGTTAGTCATCCCAGGGGCACATTCAGGAGAAGCCTAAGAAAGGACGCGCGTCAATTCTACGCAGCTAATGTTCTCATCGCGCACGCACACACACATACACACACACACACACACACACACACACATACACACACACACACACACACACACACACACAGACCAGACCCCCATGAACGCAGCTCCAAGCACATATACCAGAAATAGATAAAAAAAAATATAAAAAACACACGCACATGTACACAAATTGAAAGGATTGGGCATATTTGACAGCTCTCCTAATTTGGAGTGGGAGAGCAACGAAAGGTAATGAGAAGAAACCGATAAACAGACACTTCAAAGAGACATCATACAACAATTTGTAACATACCTAGTATGATGAAATAATCCAGGTCACAAATGAATTTCAGGGCAAGTTTGATCGATGAAGACAAAGGATTACAAAGGCGGAGCATGCCGACAGGAGACCTTTTGGTCCATATCTAGGTCGAATGAAACCCCCAACGTGCATAGCTTGTCTTCGACATTATAATTAGGTAAACACGTACGTACATGCTCAAACACGCACATGGGTAGAAAGCCATATACAGTATCGACACACGTTATCTGTTGGTCTTGGATGTGATGACATTAATTGAGCGTGTCGCAGCGGGGAGTTCGTGGTAAATGACACTTGGTGTGATTCAGCGTGTGGCAGCCACAGCGGTTGCGTGGTCAATGAGTGACACTTGGTGTCACTCGTGCCACAAAATATTGCATATAGTTTTATTGCGTGCAGTGTTAAGAGGACTGTCGATGTTGCAATCAGGTTGGTTGCGGCCTCTTTTTACCCTTCAGAAACCGTAACAGTCGTCCTTTAAGTAGGGAACTGTGGAAGCAACCCTCCTCAAGGACACAGAAAAAATCGATCAGTAAAGAAAATATTTTCTCATTTTCTGTTTAGTTAACGAAGGATTTGTTGTAACTATATGTACTGTACTTGTGCATATATGATTGGAATGTACTTCATAGAACACTTTTCCTGAAGCGCAAAGTTTACAATTATTGTATAATGCTATTTACGGTGTGTGAATGTGAAACTTGGAAAATGAAGACTGCGATGGGGACAGCTAATTAGTAACAGAAATAAATGTAGAGATCAATGCTGAGAATGACATTGAAAGACAGAGCGTGGGCAAATTGGATTAGAGAGCAGACTGGAGTGAAAGATATTGTGGAGGCGATAGAGGAGCGGAAATGGATTCTGATAGGCGGATGATGAGAAGACGAAATAGAGAAGTATGCAGTAGTAACGTGGCAGAGGCTGACTTAGTCGTGCGGCTTCTGGAACAGATTAGGATGGGTATTTATCAACATAGGACTCTGAATGGCTGACTTACTGTATGAATGTATACACAATTATGTACACACACACACAGTATCATCAAACATGATTTCTACATAAGTACTTTGACGTGAAACGGAAGGTTTCGTAGTTTGAGTGGAGTGCATCAGGGCGAGGGAAGAGCGAGGGCGCCGCGCCCCAAGTGCTCAGTGTGGACTAATGCCGAGGATGGGGGGGGGCGGTATTCCGAGACGAGAATAGATCAGTTAACGTACCGTGTAGCATTTGTCCTCCTGCCGCCCAGTGACTTTATTCAGCTGTGCGTGACTCCTTCGTCAATGAACGGGATTTCTTCTTCCACGGCGAAGGGGGTCTCGATCGATTAAGACTCTCTTCAGTTCAAATGCACCCGACAGTTTCTTGGCAACGGGCCGCGGGAACTAGTGGATCAGTCAGTGGGACAAGACGTGGAAGTTCGACATCCCCCCCACCTCACCCACCACGAGTTTGGGTACTCGTCCATCCAGTCATCAAAGGGCATCGACGAACCTTCCGTTGAACCAGGCCCTGAGAAATTATTAAAGACTGGAGCGATCCCACCCGTGACTCAACAGCGTATTGTGATATCGACCAGAAGCTGCCACTCGTTTAACTTTGGTTAACACCCGCATTTTCAGTGTAAGTGTGGTGCGGCTGTCCCCAGAAATGTCGGGGAACCAATCCGCACCAATAGGATGGAGTAGCATATTAATTATTATTTGTGTTTTTCTTTAAGTGATGATGTTCGCCAGGCCTGACCCCATGTATGGTATGGGCCCTGCGTCGGAAGGGTTGGTTGTCCTTTGTACACACGTGTGTGTGTGTGTGATTCACCATGGTCTTGGATCATGTGTTGGACTCGTGATCCATAGCTATTTCCCTCCCGGAAGAGAGCTCAGAGCTCATATATGACCGATCTATGGGTAATGCTGTGACCTTACACGTACACATACACCCAACTCCCCGCCCACGAGAGTTGGAGTAATAACTCGCAGCGCAGCGATTCTGAAATTATTTCAGCCCTGGGCGAGATTCTCGAACCCGGACCGCCGTAGTGGCGGCCGCGGGCGCTACCACTGTGCCATGTATTTACCTAGTTGTATTATACGGGAAGGGAGCTATGCTCGTAGTGACCCGTCTTTGCATCTCTCAGCATCAATTTTTTTCTTAAAATCTTGAATAGTGTTTGCACACACTGCTTCCTTGTCTAATTTGTTCCAAGTATCTATCACTCTGTGTGGGAAGTTTTTTTCAGATCCCTTCTATCTTTTTTGAGTTTCTTTTCGTGTCCTCTTGTATTTCCATTGTCCTACTTCAATAAATCATTCTTATCTAAGATTTCCATTCCTTTCATAATTCTATAGATAGCAGGTCTCCTCTTTCCCTTCTTTGTTCCAGAGTTGGTAATTCCAATTTTGGACAGTCTTCGTCCATATGTCATTTTGGAAAGAGTTGGTGCCAGTTTTGTTGTTGCTCTTTGTATTCTTTCTAATTTTTTATATTCTTTTTTGGTACTGGGTGTCCATAGTGTTGCTGCGTACTCGAGTTTTGGTCTTATTAGTGTATTTTTTTTATCATTTCCTCATCCAAATAGACAAATGCCACTTTTATTGACCACAATGAATTGTAGGTTTCTCCGACTATTTTATCAATATGCTTGTCCGGTGTCATGTCTTTGCTGATTATCACTCCAAGGTCCTTTTCCGAGTTTACTTTTTTGACCTCTTCTTCACCAATTTTGTAATCTTTCGATATTCTGTTTTTACTTTTTCCAAATCCCATTATAGTACATTTCTTAATGTTGAATTTCACTTCCCACTTTTGAGTCCATTTCTAGATCTTGTTCAAGTCTTGTTGTAATGAGTTGCAGTCTTCCTCCGTTTTTAGTTTAGTATTTTTGCGTCATCTGCGAAGAAATTCATGTAACATTACTCCTTCATCCATGTCATTTATGTATATGGCAAACATGATCGGGGCCAGTACTGATCCCTGCGTGTGTGTGTGCGTGTGCATGCACGCGCATATGTACAAGTATGTGTGCATATATGCACAGGGTCCTGTCTAATTTTCTCCAATTACACTGGTCAACAAAAAGATTTTTTTTTTCAAAAACTAAACTAGGTAAGTTTAATGGTGTTTATTATGTGAAATTCAAATATGTTTTCAGAATTTGTCTATCAGGCATGGTTTGGTGTGATATATCTTGTAACAGGGTGATATTACTAATGCACTGACCTTTTAAATGTAGCGATATTAGCTTTTCGGCTACATTTAGCTTCTGGAACGTCTCTTCTATATGTTCAACAGTAATCAGCTAACAAAGAAGGGTTTCACTTTCCTTAGTACTGAGTTTCCATATTCAAAATGTCCTGTATGTGAAACCTCTCGCCATGCTCGTCAATTGACTGCACCAAGTGGAAGTTCAAGAGGTGGATTTATAGGCTGATATTGTATCCTAGGTTTTTATGTGAAGTCTATGCTTTTACCAACAGTAAACACATCAACGAACATTTGATCTTACATCAGTTCCGTAATCTGTAGTCATACAAAAGTACCTTTTTTTATTTTGGCGTCACTTACTGTGGGAAATATATTTCTCAAATATTTTAATCCCTCGCCAATTTTATCCATACCTTTGACAAACTTCTTCATTAACCGTAGCTTGATATACAAAGACAGAATTTTTTTCTCAGGATCAACAAGTGGAGTACCAGTGACATTCTTCTCTCATGGAACCAATTATCACTTTGACCACACTTTCTTGATATAATGATATTTTTTTCTGACTGTCTCACTCACAAAGAAAACAACAAAACTTAGTGTGACCATCTGGACTCCAAGTAAAAGTGCCACCACGATTGGTCAACACAGATATTTCATTTGAATTCCTCATACTTTTTTTTCAAAGTTTTGTACTCTTATATGTTTTCTTCATATTAGCTGCATGAGACAGAGGGAAACTTATTTCCATTAGTAGTACTGCCTTCAAGATTACTTTGGAATAGTCAATAAACATATGTCACGCAATTGTGTTATACTCACGATCAAGGTCTTTCATAAAGACTGGACATCACTGCAGAATAGCAGACCATCCTCAAGTGAGGAAATTTACTTGGAAACGCAATGATGATCACAAAAGAAAAAATTAAAGAAGTGTACTGGAACACAAAAACTACACTAGTCAACAAACAATTTGTCCCGAGAGAGAGAGGGCACCTCTTTTCCAGGTATTTTCGCGTTCTAAATCCAAAAACATTCCAAAAATGTTGTATCCACCCATAGTTTTTTGTGTTCCAGTACATTTCTTTATTTTTTTCTATTGAGATCATCATTGTGTTTCTAGACCATCCTCAAGTTAGGAAATTTTCTTGGAAACACAATGAAGATCATTACAAAAAGAAAAAAAAACAGAGGTGTACTGGAACACAAAAAACTATGGGTGATACAACATTTTTTTGGAATGTTTTTGGATTTAGAACGCGAAAATGTCTGGAAAAGAGGTGCCCTCTCTCTTGGGACAAATTGTTTGTTGACCAGTGTTATCATACCTATCATAATTTATAGTATGTACTATTTTACCTTCCTAGCTATTCCAGGAGGTCATTCGAGTATATACCGAAAGCCATGCGTGAGAGAGAGAGACTGACAATCGTTGTCCGGTTTTCGCCGATAAAAGATCATAATTATCGACTGGCAGCCTGTCGATTCAGAATTGAGACCGGTTATAGAATGGTGAATATATGAATAGGTGAATCAGGAAACAAGAAAGTAAGGGAACGAATAAATCTGTTGAATAGACGTAAATGTATCAGTGATCATAAAAGTAGATGCACAGTTAAACGAATAAATGCATAATTGAATATGTATCTAGGTAAATGAATAATTAGATCAATAAGCATATAAGACATTCGGATGAATGCGCTCAAGAGGCCCTTCAGGGTGTGGCAGACGTCGTGCCAAATCAACCTTCCTGCCTGCCTGCCTGCCTGCCTCTCTTATTTCCCATCTATGGGCTATTTGGATTTTTTTTCTAGTAAAGGAAACTGAGTAGTACAGTACTACGAGTAATTTTTTGAGGATTATAACAACGATTACCCACCCCATCCATCCCACCTATCCCATCTATCTATCACATAAATGGGAAATAAGAAAGAGGCATGTAATAAGGTTGATTTGCCACATGGCTAGTAGAAAATCACGACGAATTATTCAGAGCGCACAGAATCCAGAGTTAAAGTGACCCATCGTTTTAATGATGCCACTCCACCCCCGTGTTCGTAGCTCTTCAATTTTTTTAATTACGAAGAAAAGAATAGGGGGCATTACTTTCGGAAGTACCCTAATACACCCAGACAAGCGGCGCATTTTGTGTCGTGTGAGTGCTTGTTTGAGTCTTCTTAGACGACCTCTCTCTCAAAAAAAAAAATCAAACCATATATACCAAGAAAAGAATCCGTAAACCAATATATACTGTATATATAAGAATATGTTTTCGATACATTACACGAAAAAGTAGAGAGGAGAAATTAACTTTTTTCGTGTCACATTCAAGATCTATATGATGTGAAGAATTTTGATAAAATACTTAACTTTGCACTGGTAAAAGTGGTACAAGATAATTATGATTGTCAACTTTGTAATAAAGCGAGGGGATTCTCTACAATATTATATATATATATATATATATATATATGTGTGTGTGTGTGTGTGTGTATAATGTGTGTATACATATATTATATGTATATATATTTGAAGTAAGATTTGGGAGAGAAATGAAGGAGTCACGCGAATGTTGAGAATTCATGAAGGGGGAATGGAGTGGGAAAGGTTGAGATACCCTGTTCTACATAGAGGGATTGCAGAACCATTTGCTTTCTTGAATGCCGATGTTACAAGGAATGGTGCTGTGGAGCCCCATATTACGATTAAAGATACGGCCGTGGGGCCCCATGTCTCAGACACAAAAGAGAAGATTGCTACACCTGAGAATACAAACTCGGGGAAAGGAAATGGGAGATTGGCAATGTGATTTTTTATTGATGTCAAAAGTCGAGCTAGCATCAACCAGTGATAAAGGTCAATGATCAGCTCATGCTAGGGATATGTTTCCCTATGGCTCCCAAATCTCGTTATTAAAGAAAACGTTAGGTTGGAAATAGGACTGAGGCAAACCACAAAACTCGTACCAAATATAAGAAACAGAGTACGAAAACCGGCGAAAATATTTCATACTGTCATGTCAAATATATATATATATATATATATATATACACATACATACATTAGGGGAAGGTGGCCGGCTAATACGATAGGGCGATACAAAAAATAATGGACGATTCCAATACGAGTCCCGATACTTCTCAAAATTTCCGATTCCATTGCGAGTCCGATTCTATTATTTGCAATGATTATAATTCACGGTTATTGTCAGGTCTTGCAATTGGTTTGGAAATCAAATACCTTATGAACAAAGTACATTGGAAGTGTAGAGAGCGGCGGGACTCGTCTCGCAACCGTTAAAAAATATCGTCCCATTGCTACTTAATACAAGCCTTTAATACTTTAAAGGTAATTGTTAACATGAAAATTGAAAATTATTTTTCAGGCCCCTTTCACACTAGGCAACTAGTGACCGTCACTAGTTGCCTAGTGTGAAAGTCTCGGGCAACTGCAAGCAACCAGTGACTGTCACAGTTGTGGAATCCTTTCTCATCATCTCATCAGTCGAAAGAATGGCATCAATGGAGGAGGTACTTCTGTTGGCTTTGCTGGTCAAGAAAATGAGACTGTCGGTGACGACAACTGCCAGTGACGGTCACTTGTTACCGGAGCTGGCAACAGCCATAGCCTGTTGCGCAACCGCAGTGACGTAGTGTGAAAGGCTCAATTTGAAATAATGATAGGCAACTAGTGAAAGGGGCCTAAATACTAACCGGACAAGAAATACAGGATGTAAATTTAATGTAGAGGTAGTTATATAAACAATTTGGTCAACCACGTCGTCAGCGAATGGAATACAGATTTTTTTTTCATTAGAAGACAGCCGTTCTTTTTACATCCGACCTTGTTATGAACCTAAAGGTCTCCTGTTACATGTTAGAGCGCGCGCGCGCACACACACACACACACACACACACACACACACACACACACACACACACAATATTTTGTTAATTGAAAAGAAGCTGCATAAGACCGGAAACTGTGGAGAGGCTTGGGGGGGGGGGGGTGATGGAGCAGGCCCGAGAGCGACCGGAGTAAAGCATCGGATCAAGAAAGATAAACTTTTTACATTTGCCAAGAATCACACAGGATCTGTCCTTCATCACACACCAGATCCTTATTGATCTGCAAGAAGCACAGAACCGGCGCCATTTCAAGCTTCCCGCTCGATTTGTGTCACCTAACCAATGACTTCTCGAACAATTTCACATCCTCGTATTTGTCTCTCCCACTGAGACGGCCGCTTTCGGGTTTTCAATTCCTCGAGAATCCTGAGGTCGGGATATTCAATTATTTATTTGTGTATTGTTTATTTATTTCCTCCTTTCCCAGCTACCTCACCACAAGTTCATTTCTCTCTCTCTCTCTCTCTCTCTCTCTCTCACTCGAAGCGTCCATATTATTTGCACAAGGAAGGCTGACGGACCTGATGGAGTGCTTCGTATTATTCTGACACAATCTGCTTCCTTGGGTAAGGGCTTCAACAAGGATGTCGCCGGCAAGGTCATCCAATCAGGAGAGCAGGGCAGGCAGATTTAGGTTTAAGAAGGAAATGGGCAAGAACTGGTTTACTAATGGAATTGTTAACGAATGTAATAGACTTGCTAACCATGTAGTGAGCGCTAAAGTGATTGGTTATTTTAAGAGATTAGATAACTTTGTAAATCTGGATGACCGGTGGTAATGGGTATGGAACTGCCAAGGGTAGGCCATGTGGTCTCTTGCATTCTCCTCCATTCTTATATATATATATATATTTCTTTATCTGTCCTTTAGAGTGCAATTCTTAAGCACCTGTCACTGCAAATTTCTTTCTGTATGTCATAAATTCCAAACTACCTACAATGCCTCTCCCTCCCTCCGCTCCACCACAGGGCTCCCACAAAGGCAGAACCATAATTCCCAAGATCGTGCTGAAAAAGCCCTATATTGGACAAAAAACAGCTAGTTTACAAATATTGACACAGATGTACTTACAGAGGGTGGCCAGATTATTAGAGCCACTTACTGAAACGTATGTTCTTTTGTCATATATTCATGTAAAGTGTACATAAGTTAAATGTACTCATATGGGGCAAAGCTCGACTACCTGACGCTAAAAAACGTGATATATCATGCAGCACAGCATCAGCTCAGACAAGACTCTCTCGTGGCATGTTTGAACAAGAAATATTGAGCCCTGCACCTTTAGGGTTGATTCATACTATCGGTCCGGTCGCGCTCCACTCTCAGTTCTGAGGTATTCAGGGTTGATTCACACTATCGGTCCGGTCGCGCTCCGCTCTCGGTTCTGAGGTATTCACACTATCGGTCCGCTCTCGTTCCCGTCATCCCCCCTCCCTCGACACCAGTAGAAGTCTTACCATCAGTTACGAAGGATGTGTGACTTTTCTGACGCCGAGTTGGCAATAATCGCTATTGCACTTGATGAAGAAGAAGAAGAAAAAAAAATAAAAAAAGAAAGAGATTGTGGGTTCATCCTATGTTGCAAGATAGGAAGACTGAAGGAGAATTTCATACTCTGTATCCTCGTCTTATTGATGATGAGAGTAAATTCCACAGCTATTTCAGAATGAACAAAGGAACATTTGAGAAAATACTATCCAAAATTGAGGATGACTTGAAATGTACAAGAGGATGCTGCACTTCCTGGCACTGATGTGCTTGCACCATACGTTATAGTGGGAGATGAGGCTTTCCCGCTGAAGAGAAATTTGATGAGGCCCTACCCAGGTTCACAGACTGAACATAAGGTAGAGAAGAGGATTTTTAATTATAGATTATCTAGAGCCAGGAGGATAGTTGAGTGCACATTTGGTATTCTAGTGCAAACCTTCAGAATATATTTAAGGAAACTTAAAGCTATGCCTTCTAACGCTAATGCAATCATTACAACAACATGCATACTTCACAATCTGATACACCCAAATGCTGTTGCATTACCAGATACTGTTGTCATGCCTCCATCAAACACAGTACGTCCAATGAGAGGAAGAGGGGGAAATGCTACAAAGGAGGCTTTTGGCGCGAGAGAAACACTGAAAGATTATTTCAGCTCCCCAACTGGTTCAATGCCTTGGCAAAATGATAAAATATAAGTAAAAAAAAATTGTGTAGGAATATTTGTTGAGTGAGCTAAGGAGATGCATTTCCGCAGTGGATAATAGGTTGTTATTATACATATGGAATTTCTTTCTTCGGTTAATAATGTGTATTTTTTTCTCTCAGTACCTTGGCAATATGATAAGTATGCAAACATTATCACTGTAGTGCAGCGAAGTCAGGTCATACAGCTCTGGTTTACCTTTTGACTAATTCTATTAGCATTTCATCTAAATCCACAAAACTAAAGTAAGTTTTGTAGGTTATATTTTATTCAGTTGGTGCTTATGAATATCCTCGCTGTACGGATTGTCATTGTATCAGTGATAAATAAAAAGAAAATTATTTTTATCCTTTTTCTAACTTTCTCATGATCCCATTGTGGTGTTTCCTTTGGATTATCCATGGTTTGGTAGGACAGAAGGTAACACAACTTGCTTATATGAAGGCTGAATCTCGACTGGAGTGGAGCAGGAGGAGCAGGACCGTGGCAACTGAGTTCACACTGGCGCTCACGGTCCAGTCACACTCCGGTCTCGCTCCAGTAAAAATATCTTTTGACGGAACCGTGACCGGAGCGAAACTGGAGCGAGAGCGCCAGTGTGAATGCTTCCATTGAAATTAATGAGACAATATTGGACCGAGAGTGGAGCGGGAGTGGAGCGCGACCGGACCGATAGTGTGAATCAACCTTTAGTACTACACTGGCAGCAAAAGTATGAGGCTCGGTAACATTATTTACCTTACATTTTTCAATTTTGTGAAAATTTGGGCATTTTATAGGTACTACATGCAAGTTGTATAATTTTCATTCATATCAATTACGAGTATCTTTGTTATTCAGTGAAAAAATGACATGGAAATGGGGAAAAAATCTGATTACCATCTAGGAGAAAAGGATAGATTGCAACCGTATGGAAAGAAACAACCTATTCTTACAGAGAAATATTAAAAAAAAAAAAAATGTGTCAAGACCAAGTGTTAACAGAATTGCTAGTCAGTATGGTGAATGTAGGAAAAATGACGAATGTTCGAAAGTGTTCCGATTGTTTAGTGTAGTTTAATGATGGCGAAATATTACAAAGGATTACAAAGGCGGAGCATGCCGACAGGAGACCTTTTGGTCCATATCTAGGTCGGATGCGAAAAAAATCATAATAATAAAATAATAAATAAAAACTATAATAATGTAAATAACAAATAAAATACATAAATGCATAGGTATAGTTAGATAATAAACAAACAGGTAAATAGTAAATAATAATAAATTGACATATAACTAATAATAAAAGGAAATCACAGACAAATGATAACAAAACAAAAACAAATAATATAAAATAAATTATAATCATTACAACATCTTAGGTGTTTAAATGATTCTTAAGGGGACCCCCCACCCATTTTTTTTTTTTTTTTTTCTCTGAAGGATCTTGCTGATTTTTTTCTGTGTGATATCTAGGTCTGAGGAAACCTTCACAGCTTCGGTTTTATTCAGATCTGACCAGTAGTTTTTTATTCTTTAATACAAAACGTAAAAAATACCATATTTTTGGGCTTCTTTCAAATCCTATCTCCTCTTACAATTTTTATTCGATGTGTTCCATTTTACAGCAAAAGAATCTTCTACATATATTTAAAAAAAAAGTAGAAAGTTTTTTTTTAATATCTTTGTTTAACGCCGAGGGGAAAAAAAAAATAATTATCGAAAAAAACGCAAAATTTTGACTTTGACACGTTATTTGAAATTTTCTATTTAACATATGCAAAAAAAACTCTTTCATTTTTTGTCATTTATCTAGCTATTAATAGAGACCTCATATGCAAAAATCGGTAGAAAATTGAGGGAGGAGATAGACTTTGTGTATCAAAAACTTACATTTTTCAGAAACGAGTGTTATTTTTTTTTTTTTTTTTTTTTTTTTTTTTTTTTGACTAAATTTTACATTGGACCTCCTAAGACCCATTGAAAACGGGTTCCATTGTATTTTCATGATGATTTTCCATCTTTCAAGTAACTCAGGCACTTTGTACCCTCCTACAGTGTAGGATATTATTCACTCAAAGTGAGGGTCTCATAAGGCGCCACCTCACTCTTTGTCGCAAAGTTTGAGTTCTTGGTCTAGAATGATCCAGCAAGGTAGTCTGATTGCTGGGATTCAGCTCTCTTTTCTTGGGTTTCCTTTCTGGTGTTGGAACAGGCTCTTGCTGCATCAAGGACATCACTGTGAGGATTGAGACTCTAAACCCAAGGTGTTGCAACAAGGAGGCATCCTTGTAGCCACTTGTTAGCAAACAGTTGTTTGCGTAGAGACAACGTGTCTGATATAGGTGTAGAGGACAGAGGATCAGGTGCTGAGGATGTGGATGTAGATGGCAGGGAGAGAGCTGCTGGAGGGAGTACTAGTGGTGGTGGCGGAGGTGGTGATAACAAAGTTGATGCTGGGGTTCTTTCTTTCTCCCCTTGAGTTGCTAATGTAGACGTTCTTATCTTCTGCAAGTGTGCCTTTTGTTTGGATAGCTTAGGCATGGCTAATATCTTCAAATATCTCTTCACTGAAAAATAGATGCGAATTTCACCCGGCAAATTAGTGAACGCGGCAAGCTAGCGTGTACATGTCCTTTACTTTGTAAGGATCAGGCCACTGCCAGTCGTGCAGGCTGAACTTCCTCACACCACATACTCACGTGCATGCCGGACGTAAGAGAAAACTTTATGAGTGCATCAAACGCAAAAAAAAATAGAGTAAAATATGGTCAAAACGTATGTAAACAATGGTCGTGCGCAGCATGTGGCTGCCGGGGGGAGGGAGGGTAGGCCGTTTAAACCCTTTAAAAATGGCGATACGATAAAAACACTTTACCAGCATCTAGAGCAAGATCCCTACTATGTATTTATGCAATAAAACAATTTTTTTCGAATTTTTCTTAAATCTGGGGGTGGGGGGGGTCCCCTTAGCTTCGAACTGAACTACATTGCACTACCTATGCAGGAAGTTTATTCCATTAATTAACTACACGGTTTGCAAAGTTGTTTCTACCTACTTCCAAATTGAATCTATTTCCGGACAGTTTGAGACCATTGTTTCTTGTCTGATTCTCATTCAGTGTGAAAATTTTGTCACTTTTGATGTCAATTCCCTTTAGAATCTTAAAGACCTGTATCAAGTCACCTCTGAGTCTACGCTTTTTTAGGGAAAACAGATTCATATGTTTTAGTCGATTTTCGTATGATTTATTTTTGATATTTGGAATCAGTTTTGTGGCTCGCCGTTGTACTTTTTCCAGTCTGTCAGTGTCTTTAATGAGATTTGGTGACCATACGGAAACGGCATATTCCAAATGTGGACGAACTAACGATTTATATAGCTTGTTAATGAGTGATGGACTTTTGAAATCAAAAGATCGCGCAATCAGTCCTAGAATCTTATTTGCTTTCTCAGAGGCTGAAATACACTGCTTGGATGATTTGAGGTCGTTACTGATAATTACGCCGAGATCTTTTTCACTGTCCACTTTTGTTAACGAATTTCCAAATAACTTGTAATCGTACTTAGTTATTTTTACCTATGTGCATTACCTTGCATTTACTTGTGTTAAATTTCATGAGCCACTTTTCAGACCATTGCTGTAATTGATCTAAATCTTCTTGAATATCTAATTGGTTGAAGTGATCATTTGCCATTCCGCACAGTTTTGTATCATCAGCAAATTTGGAAACAGTAGATTTTAGTCCATGGTCTATATCATTTATATATACTATGAATAGAAGTGGCCCAAGAACGGAACCCTGAGGAACTCCACTTGTAACATTTTTCCATCTAGAAGTTTTTCCATTTAAAACAACTGTTTTCGACCATTCAACCAATTACTAGTCCAACCTGACAGGCTACCAATTGATACCAATAATTAATTACTGTAAATCATGCCATAACATGCAAATATTTCTGTGTGCCATTTTTTCCTGTGCTGAAAAATGTGCCATTTTCCCGGTGCCATTTATTCCTTTGCCATTTTTTCCTACATTCGAATTGCTGCTATTGTTGATAAGCGTGACAATGTGCCAAATCTCAACTCCAAGGCAAAGAGTAAATATGGTCAGAAAAGGAAAACTACTCAAAGAGATGACAGAATTTTTGAAAAGAAGCTACTGAACAAAAACCCAATTGAACAATTTAACGGGAAAATATAAGCATTTTAACGCTAACTCTTACAAGTAGAGAAAGTGAGTTCAGGTTGAAGTGCCATCGGCCAAGACAAACACCGAAGTTGACCCCCTGTGATGAAGAAAAGACAAAGGAAAGGACGAAGATATAAGCAAGATTCATTGTTGATGACTGGAAAAAATTAAAGTCTCTACTATTTAGAAAGAAAATATTCAATAATTCCGTATTATGTAAAATCTTGACAAATACCAGTCAACAAAGTTCTTGATTCACAAGTATGTTTTAGAAATAATCTCACTTTCCAAGTAATGTCAGACAAGTCCCAGTTTGTTAGAAGACGTCCTGGTGAAGAATTCAAGCCAGGATGTGAGGAACAGACAGTTTAACACCCTAGATCTGTCATGGTATGGTCGGTCATTAGTGGCATAGGTGTCCACTTAACATTGTTGAAGAAAATATGCAACAGGATCAGTATAAGAAGGTTCTGCAGAAAGAGGTCATACTTATAATACGTGACTGGTTCCCAAATGGAGAAAGAGACCACTTTTTGCAAGATTCAGCACTCACACCGTAAAGTCCATCCAAAGATACCTTTTTAAAAAAAAAATATTCCGTTTCTTGACTGGCCAGACAATTTACCAGATATGAACCCAATTGAAAACATGTTGGGAATAGTGAAACGGAAACTGAAAACAAAAACTCTAACAATTCTAGCAGAACTGATTGCAAAACTGAATGAGGTCAAATTAAGACTTAAAGAAAATATGCAAGAAATGTATTGAAAAAATGCCACGCAGGACCACTGCACCAATGAAAGCAAAGGGAGGCCTACATGTTTCTAACTTCATTAACAGAATACTGTTATATAGTAATCTTAAATACACATCGATAGTGTTATTTTCTCTTTATGTTAAATGAAGTGGATAAGCATAAATATAAAAACATTATACAGTACAAAAAATCATATTATGATAAAATAATAGGAAAAACTTGGTTGTTGAGTACTTTAGAATTTTGTTTTTATCATTATACAGATAATACTCTGCAGTAACTAATCATCAAGCACTATGCATATCAATGAATAACTAAAAATAAAAAAGTCCAATGAGATAAGGCATGCGTTTTTTTCGTCCTTCCGGCCAATCCGTGGCAAAAAGGGGACACGGAGAGCGATGGGGGTAAGGAAAGATTGGCGATTAAAACTTTGACGGGGGACCTGGAAGGCTCCTCCTACGGGGGACCTGGAAGGCTCCTCCTCCGGGGGACCTGGAAGGCTTCTCCTACGGGGGACCTCGAAGGCTCCTCCTCCGGGGGACCTCGAAGGCTCCTCCGGGGGACCTCGAAGGCTCCTCCTCCGGGGGACCTCGAAGGCTCCTCCTCCGGGGGACCTCGAAGGCTCCTCCTCCGGGGGACCTCGAAGGCTCCTCCTCCGGGGGACCTCGAAGGCTCCTCCTCCGGGGGACCTCGAAGGCTCCTCCTCCGGGGGACCTGGAAGGCTCCTCCAGTCCACTGAGACAAGGCATGTGTTTCTTTCGTCCTTCCGGCCAATCCGTGGCAAAAAGGGGACACGGAGAGCGGTGGGGGTAAGGAAAGATTGGCGATTAAAACTTTGACGGGGGACCTGGAAGGCTTCTCCTACGGGGGACCTGGAAGGCTCCTCCTCCGGGGGACCTGGAAGGCTTCTCCTCCGGGGGACCTTCGGAATTAGAGGACCAGTCAGGTATCTGGGAAGAGACCAAAGATTTGTTCGCCAGTGACTTCCTGCAGCGCCAAAAAGCGACGGAATACAACGATGAAATTTACCTTGACGCTCTAGACGATATCCAGGAACATGTGTGGAACTGCGGAGGGGGCTCTATCACCCAATATGGGCTACCACTTTCAAGATGTGGCGAGAAAACATCAAACATCATACGCCGAAAAAAGGCCTATAGCAAACAGAGACTCTGTTACGATACTGTGCTATTTCGCATCGAGAACGCCCAAAAGTACAGGCACAATGGGATATTCCTGGATGCTCCAGGTGGGACGGGAAAGTCTTTCGTGCTCAACATTTTACTGGATACTGTTCGTTCTCAGGGAAAAATTGCCTTGGCTGTCGCTTCATCGGGTATCGCCTCTACTGTTTTGCATGAAGGAAGAACTGCACATAACATGTTCAAGATCCCGTTAATGGATTATAACGAAGTGTGCGCCTGTAGCATCAAGAAAAACGAGTTGGCGAAGCTCCTATCAATGACGTCTCTAATAGTCTGGGATGAAGTTGTGGTGGCAAACAAGAACACGTTAGCTACTCTTGATGTTTCCCTTCGGGACATTTTGGGCGTTCCAGGAAGGTTTATGGGGGGGATAGTATTTGTCTGTGCGGGAGATTTTCGTCAAATCCTCCCAGTTATAAGAGGGGGAGGAATGAATGATGAGCTCGAATACTGTATAAAGTCCAGTTATTTCTGGGACGACCTTTTAAAGTTGGAACTAACACGTAACGTGAGACTCAAGGCAGATGACGCGAAGAACAAGATATTTGCGAAAAATCTATTGGCTCTGGGGAGAGGGGAGAGTGAACCCGTAAAACTTCCCGAGAAGTTTGGGATTGTCGTTGAGACCCGTAAAGAGTTAGTGGACAAAGTCTATGATAATTTAGAGGAAAATCACCTGAATGCTTCATATTTCGAGAAGAGGGCTATCATTTCCCCCCACAAGCGATTATGTCGACAGGATAAACTTGATGGTCTACGATAAGTCTGAAGAACCAGAGAAAGTGTACATGAGTGTTGACACTGCAATGGAAGAAGTAACGGACATTCAGACATCGGTTTTCAATGCCATAACGAGCCCCTCTCTCTCTCTTCACATGCTGAGACTGAAAGTAGGAAGTGTCATCATGGTTATGAGGAATATATGCCCTCCCAAGTTGTGTAATGGGTCCAGAGTAATAGTGACTAATCTTAAAAAAAATATCATAGTCGGAAAGATCTTAGGCGGTACACACAGGGGTGAACAGGTTTTACTCCCGAGAATTACTCTGGAGTCTACTGATACCACTATACCATTCAAGCGGAAACAATTCCCTGTTAAGCTTAGTTATGCGATGACGATAAACAAATCTCAGGGGCAGACATTTGACAGGTGTGGAATATTGCTTGATTCTGCACAATGCTTTGCCCACGGACAACTTTATGTCGCCTGCTCAAGAGTAACAAGCTGGAATTCTCTCATCATATACACAGGTTGGGAAAAAGTGAACGACGATTTCAGGATGAAACTACCACGCAATTGCGTGTATAAAGAACTTTTCGTTGAGAGTCTTTCAGAAGAAGATAAACCTCCTGAAGCGGTCGTAGTTTCTGACGACCAAGAAGTTGCTTTGGCCGAAGAAGAGCCTGACCAAAGCATTGTCGAGATACCCAAAGAAGTGTACATGATCTCAGAAGAGGAAGCCGTAGATATGTTGCTGCCCGCGTCGTACGATTTGTGCTACGAAAGAGAAGAAGAGGTCGACCCTGCCTCCAGTTTCTCTATCTCTATCAAGGAGGAGTTGGAAGAGAAAATAGAGGAAGTTGACCAAAAAATAGAAGAGGTCAAAAAGATGCTAAAAGAGAACAGAGATACCACCACTGAGAGCAACAAGAGGTGCAGCGACGACGACGAGGGAGAATCTTCTACTAAGAAGTAGTGCCGGCGGCTTTAAGTTGAAGAAGAAGTTAAAGATGACTAATAAAACACAAATGTATAGCAAGAGGGCGTAGCCCTAGGGCGCGAAGCTCCCGGGAGCGAAGCGAGCAGCGCCGCAGGACAAGCACCCACGGCGTCGTCGTCGTCGTCTTCGTCGTCGTCTTTGTCGTCGTCATCATCATCATCATCATCATCATCATCATCAGTAGAAACCTCTTTAAAAACAGTGAAATGAAAATAACAAAAGAGGAGGAAAGACATCTTGGCACTGTGATCGGCTCTGGATCATTTAAGAAGTAATATATCGAAAACAAAGTTATCGAATGGGTGGCGGAAGTTAGGCCACTAGCCAACTTTCCAAAGACCGAACTCGCGGGGGCCGCAGGCCAAGCACCCACGGCGTAGCCGTGGCTGGCGCAGCCAGGTGCTTGTTACAAAAAAAAAATGTTTTGCGCATCGCCTAAAAAGCCAAAATCCCCAGGTTGTCACTAATTGCATGAAAAATCCCAATCTGGGGATTAAACCAACAAAAGCGGGAGCCCTACTGCTGTTGCTGTAGACTGTCACTGCTCCCTCCAGACGTCAGTAACCTTACATGTTTTGAAATTGAGCAGGAGGCGGAAGTGCATGAGTGCTCGGAATCCTGGAAAATGGAATTAGGTAAATGCCATTAGAAGCATACAAAGACATTCATTTGTTCGCGTTTGTAAACAAATTATCCACACGCTGATGATCGCATTACACAAAAGGAACGCGTGATCGAGCGTAAAAACCCACGTGTTGTATGTAAAACATACCCATATACGTGCGTGCTCAGAACTGTGTGAAAAATATTAACACTAAAATTACATAGAAACATAAGTACACAGACGTGATTAGAATTGGGCGAAAATACTATAGACATAGCCGCGCGCGCATAAATATGTCAATTTGTGGAAGAAATAATCTAGGCGGACACTGTAAATGAAGTTAAGGCAAAGTATGAATGAATAAATCTATAGGAACCCATACGCACAACTCCAACCAAGTCTGTATATTACAAATAGGTAAATACACGCACACGTATATGTGTGATAAATAACTACGGTAAACACGGATGCCATAACCGCTGAGCTTAAAATAGAGAGAGTATACATTTATTAGGAGAACATGATGAGCAGACGAGTGCGAGAGGCAGAGGAAGGAAGAACTAATCAGTGCCTTTTGATAATTGGACGAAAATGAAAGGAATATCAAAGAAGGTCATTAAGATAGACTGGAGTTCCATACTGCTTGGAGACGCAAATTGCTGGACAATGAGCTGGAAGAAAACTGGGGAGAAAAAGAGGACCTCGGATTCTTCCCAACTACACCGGCATTAGGATGCAGAACATGTTTTGTTTGGAGACCTGGGTCGTCTTTCTTCGAGTTTGTTCGAAGTTTGCGGTGCCACCACCTCACTCCCACTTCGAAAACAGAAAAACTAAGGAACAATAGCTCTTTTCACTTTTTTCAGCGTCGTCTGACTTATCTGTAAAGGTAAATCATAGTAAGCAGTATCAGGACACATTTGTCAAAAACTCTTGATAATATTTAACAGGACCGCCCGCACATTAAGTTGGCCCACACCTAATAACATAAGAACATAAGAATGAAGGAGACTGCAAGAAACCATAAGGCCTACACTAGGCTAATGATGGTAATAATAATGACACTAACACTAATGATAATCATTATGATATAATGATGATGATAATGAAAATAGTGAAATGGTGAAACTACGCCACGGAAATACAGAAGATCTAGAAATGGCCGAAGTCTGTTTTCACTAGAGAAAAAAGTACAGCATTGGGACGAAGGAAGTGAAGTGCGATCTCCCACAAGAGGGAAATAATAATAACCCAAAAAGAAATAATGGATCAGTTAACAAACCTTGACGTTAGGAAATCACATTGACCGGACGGAATTGCAAACTGGATACTAAAAGAATGCAATGAACCAATGGACATAATATACAACATAATAAGTTGCTCACCCAAAGAAAAATACCAAAAGACTGGAAAAATGCCAACATTGTACCAATATAAAAAGAAGGAAACAAGAACCAACTAATTACAGACAGGTCTCCATTACAAACACTGTAGCCAAAATTTGTGAAAAAAAAAATCATCAAGAATAGATGGGTAAAACACCTGGAAGAAAATGATAAACTCGAGACAATTTAGATTCAGACAGGGAAGATCATGTGCTACAAATTTAATGTTTCTAATCAAGACTAATAGACATAATACAAGAAAGGGATGGATGGGCTGATTGTGCTTTCCTAGACTTACAAAAACCCTTTGACAAAGTATCACACAAAACATTATTAAAAAGAAATGGAAAACATAGGAAGAATGCAAGATAACCTACTAAACTGGATGAAGGATTTCCTGCATAGAAAAATGAGAGTAATGCTCAGAATAAAAAATCAAATTGGGAGAAGGTAGTTAATGGAGTTCCACAGTGATCAGTATTGGCTCCAATAATGTTTGCTATTTATGTGAGTGACATGGATGAAGATATGGAATGTTACATGAGCATCTTTGCAGATGATGCTAAATTGTTGGGGAAAATGAAAACCAAAATGGATTGTGAATCACTACAGAGAGACCTAAACAAGGTTTGGAAATGGAGTCAAAAGTGGGAAGTAGACTTCAACATTAAGAAATGTAGCATAATGGAGTTTGGAAAAAGTAAAAAAAGAATATCAGGACAATATACAATTGGAACAAAGGAAGTGAAGAAAGTGGGATCTGTAAAATCCTGGGAGTAATCTAAAATGACTTGTCCCCTGATAAACAAATAAACAAAATTGTCAGAGAATCCTACAACTTGCTAAGATCAATAAAGGTGGCTTTTACTTATTTAAACAAAGAAATGGCTAAAAAAAATATTAGTCACACAAATAAGGCCAAGACGAGTATGCTGCAACACTATGGTCACCCAGTACCAAAAAGAATGTGAAGAAAATTGAAAGAATCCAGAGGGCAACTACAAAAATGGCCCCAACACTTTCAAACTTGTCATATGATGAGAGACTGGCTAAATTGAAATTACCAACTTTGGAACAAAGAAGAGAGGCGACCTACTGACCATCTACAGAATCATGAAAAGCACAAAAACCCTTGATAGAGAGGACATGGAAGGAAACTAAAAAAAAAAGAGTAATAGAAGAGACCTGAAAAAAAGTTTTTGGCACAGAGTGGTGGACATCTAGAACAAAGTGGACAAAACAATAGTGTGTGCAAAAACCATACACAAATTTAAGAGCATCCACAATCCATTTTTCTGATGTACCATTTTTTCAGTCTCAGGTCCAGTGTGTGTGTGTTTTTTTTCCAGTCACTGAAGCATAAGGCAATAATTAATATTCATTTGTTATTGAATATGACATATCTTGGAAAACTTGTTTCATCTGGAGGACTGCATCTCTCTCCTTCAGAAGAATCAGAAATTTACATAGCAAATCATATTGCCTCAAACAGAATTCTGATACAAGTTCAAGTTATGTGTTTCTCTGAAATGAATGATTTCATTACAACCTAAAACCTGTCAGAACTTTACCTAGAGGTTGTTCATGGTGGATTTCTTGTGAGTGTGAAGAATCGGCAGTAGTACCCGGTAATGTAAATCTAAAAATATAGATTAATGAATTGGTTGTTGGGTAGCAGTTTTTATTGTTTTCCAAATATGTTTTGAGTTTTCAAATGCCAGGTAACAAAAAGCATGTGAAAAAATTATTTTGTATTGATACTATTATTTTAATAAGGCTTCAGTTATCCTGCAGATCACCAAACCAATAATTCACAGCAGTCCACTTTAATCATAAGAAATTACACAACTCTAGCACTTCTCATTGTCATAGAGGCATGGTGTATGTTGCTTAACCACTTCAGTATGACTTAAATTTTTGCGCACAACATCAGCTGCCATATGTAATTTGCAGAGCTGGGCATGTTACCACCAAACAGATAGTGCATTACCATCAATCCATTACCAATTTTAATTTCTTTTAGAATAATTTTTATGAAAAAAAGAAATGAAATAGAGAAGTATTTACTTCTTACAAATATTCTAAAAAAAAAAAAGCCTAAACTACAACATTAATATTCCCTATTCCAAGACATAACATAATTAGAGCTGGGCACTTACATTACTGTGTTACTAACGCACTACCTGTCCGGCAGTAACATGCCCAGCTCTTGTAATTTGCATCACACTACTCACTTTATAAAATACAAAGTCACTGCTGTATTACTCATTCTCTTTTACTCTGAGTAATAATAAACACAGAAAATGTGATCAAACCAGTTCACAAAATCCAGGGAAAACTCATTACAAAGGATTACAAAGGCGGAGCATGCCGACAGGAGACCTTTTGATCCATATCTAGGTCGGATGCAAAAAAAAAAAAAAAAAAAAAAAAAAAATCATAATAATAAATTAAAACTATAATAATGTAAAAATAACAAATAAAATACATAAATAAATGCATAGGTATAGTTGAATAACAAACAAAAAGGTAAATAGTAAATGATTATAAATTGACATATAACCAATAATAAATGAAAATCAGACAGACAAGTTATAACAAAACAAAAACAAATAATATAACATAAATTATAATCATTACAGCATCTTACTTAGGTATTTATCTAAATGATTCTTAAAGCTTCGAACTGAACTACATTGCACTACCTGTGCAGGAAGTTTATTCCATTCATTAACTACACGGTTGGCAAAGTTGTTTCTACCTACTTCCAAATTTAATCTATTCCCGGACAGTTTGAGACCATTGTTTCTTGTCTGATTCTCATTCAGTGTGAAAATTTGGTCACTTTTGATGTTGTCAATTCCCTTTAAAATCTTAAAGACCTGTATCAAGTCACCTCTGAGTCTACGCTTTTTTAGGGAAAAAAGATTCATGTGCTTAAGTCGATTTTCGTATGATTTATTTTTGATATTTGGAATCAGTTTTGTGGCTCGCCGTTGTACTTTTTCCAGTCTGTCAATGTCTTTAATGAGATTCGGTGACCATACGGAAACAGCATATTCCAAATGTGGACGAACTAACGATTTATATAGCTTGTTAATGAGTGATGGACTTTTGAAATCAAAAGATCGCGCAGTCAATCCCAGAATCTTATTTGCTTTCTCAGAGGCTGAAATACACTGCTTGGATGATTTGAGGTCGTTACTGATAATTACGCCGAGATCTTTTTCACTATCCACTTTTGTTAACGAATTTCCAAATAACTTGTAATCGTACTTACTGTTATTTTTACCTATGTGCATTACCTTGCATTTACTTGTGTTAAATTTCATTAGCCACTTTTCAGACCATTGCTGTAATTGATCTAAATCTTCTTGAATATCTAATTGGTTTGAGTGATCATTTGCCACTCCGCACAGTTTTGTATCATCAGCGAATTTGGAAACAGTTGATTTTAGTCCATTGTCTATATCATTTATATATACTATGAATAGAAGTGGCCCAAGAACGGAACCCTGAGGAACTCCACTTGCAACATTTTTCCATCCAGAAGTTTTTCCATTTAAAACAACTCTCTGTTTTCGACCTTTCAACCAATTACTAGTCCAACCTAATAGGCTACCACTTATTCCATGCAAAGCTAATTTAGTAAGTAGTCTTTCGTGTGGGACGGTATCAAAAGCTTTTGCAAAGTCTAGATATATTAAATCTATATTGTTTCTTTTGTCATAATTGGAGATAACTGTGTTGTAGAATTCGAGTAAGTTAGTCACGCAAGAACGTTTCCGTCTGAAACCATGCTGGCTATCATTTATCAAACGGTTACTTTCTAAATGATATTCGATATCATCTCTGATGATAGTTTCCATTATTTTTCCTACGATCGAAGTCAAACTTATAGGCCTATAGTTATTTGGTTTCTTTTTGTCACCTTTTTTGAATATGGGAGTAACGTTAGCTAGCTTCCATTCTCTTGGGACATCTCCGGATATGATGGATTTCTTGAAAATAATTTCTAATGGAACAACAATCTCATTTTTCATTTCCTTTAAGATTCTTGGATGCCAACCGTCAGGCCCTGGTGTTTTATTAACTTTGAGTTTGTCTATACACCTTTTAATTTTTTCTTTTGTTATATTTACCGTAGTGAGTAAGTTTACCCCAGACTTTTCACAGGTTTCAGTTTGGAATTCACTTTGAGGTGTTTCGTTTACGAATACCGAGCTAAAATAATTGTTTAAGATATTACACATTCCTTCATTTGAATATTCAAGTTGACCGTCAGCAGATAATAGTGGACCAATGTGATTCCTAACAACCTTTTTATCTCTAATGTAACTATAGAATTCTTTGGGATTCTCTTTGGATTTATCAGCGATGTTCATTTCGTATTGTCGTTTTCTTTTTCTTATTGTCTTTTTTAAATCTCTCTGTATTGATACATAACTTTCATAGTCATTAGATGCACCCGAGCACTTATATTTCTTATAAGCCTGTCTCTTTTTAGCAATACTTTTTTCAGTTTCTTTGTCGAGCCACTTTGGGCGAGCCTGATTTGGGGGACGTCTGTCCTTAAAAGGAATGTAAGTTTGAATCATTTTAGTGAGCGTATTTTGAAATATTTCCCACATCTGATCTACAGGCCTTTCGTTTAATTTTGCCTCCCAATCTGTAAGCTGAAGCTCCTGACGTAGTTCTATGAACTGAGCTTTACTGAAATCGGGTATTTTAGAAGCACAAGTATCTATTCTAAAATTGTTTAGGAGTTTGAATCTGACTAAATTGTGATCGCTATTTGCAACAGATTCACCGACTTCTACATCAGTTACCATGCTTTCGCGGCTAGTGATCAATAAATCGAGCAAGTTTCCATATCTTGTGGGCTCTTTTACATGCTGAATTAAGTAATTGTCACCAAGAAAATCAATCAAGCGACTACCTATATGGCCATGTTCAAGGGTCATCCAATCAATGTCAGTAAAATTGAAATCACCCATTATCAATAAATCCCGGTTGCAGAAACTAGACAGTTCTTGAAATAACAGTTTGTCGTCTGCTAATGATAATGTCTTTGGCCTATATATTACACCTATATTAATTTTTTGTCCATTTGTTAGGGTTAACTCAACCCACAAACTGTCATATGCATCCTGTTTCACTTTCTCTAAAACACAAGCATGAACATTGTTTTTAACGTACAATAGAACACCCCCACCTTTCTTGTGGTTTCTATCCTGATGAAAGTGTTTAAATCCCGCAATATTAAATTCAGCTTCGAACTCTGTACCATTTAACCATGTCTCAGTTATTCCTATCATATCGAGATTTTCGCTTTTGACATACGCCTGTATTTCTTGAAATTTGTTCCTAATACTACGAGCATTAAAGTACATAGTTTTAAGAAACTCGTGATTATTCCTTTTTGCCACATTTTGAGTTTCAATATCATGTCTTATATTATCATTTTGTTTTTTATTTATGCCTTGCTCTATATTATTATTATTTGGTCCTTCATTGACATTCAATGCCTCATTAACATTTCTCCTATCAAAATTAAAATTTCCCCCATCACGGACATCTGGTCGATTACGGTCATCCGATCTATTTTGTACATTTTGTCCCCCTACGTCACCGTGATTCACGCCAGTCGTTCAGTGACATTATGTCCGGCATCCCTTTCTAAAATTATATTTTGTCCTCCAGTGACATTATATCCTACCGTGATATTTTTTCCTCCACTATAATTACATCCCATCGTGATCTTTTGTCTTCCACTGTCATTACATCCTATCTTGATATTTTGGCCTTCATTGACATTCTGTCCGGTATCTCTTCCTAAAATTATATTTTGTCCTTCACTGACATTATATCCTACCGTGATATTTTCTCCTCCATTATCATTACATCCTATCGTGATATTTTGTTCTCCACTATCATTATTTCCCATCGTGATCTTTTGTCCTCCACTGTCATTACATCCCATTGTGACATTTTGTCCTATGACATTACATCCTAATGTGTCATATCGTCCTCTAGCGACATTACATCCTATCATGATATTTTGGCCTTCATTGACATTCTGTCCGGTATCCCTTCCTAAAATTACATTTTGGCCTTCAATGACATTATATCCTACCGTGATATTTTCTCCTCCATTATCATTACATCCTATCGTGATATTTTGTTCTCCACTATCATTACTTCCCATCGTGATCTTTTGTCCTCCACTGTCATTACATCCCATTGTGACATTTTGGCCTATGCCATTATATCCTAATGTGACATTTCGTCCTCTAGCGACATTAAATCCTAAAATTATATTTTGTCCTATACTGGTACATTGTTCTACATTAATGCTATACTCTACACTGTTTTTCCAAGTACATTCTATTTCCCCTTCCCTTTGGCCTTCTACCCTAAAAAAGGAGCTAGTTCATTACAAACTCCCACAATGAGGTTTGTAAGAACATCTTTGCCTCTGCGGGTAAGGTGGATCCCATCAGAAGCGTAAAGGTCATGGCGCCTAGAAAAGAGATACCAAGGATCAAGAAAGTGGTATCCCAATTGTGTGCACAACTGCGATATCCTATCATTGATCCCTATGGCTCTACTGTTCCAACACGAACCTGCGTAGATCCTCGGGAGGATCCCACAGACTACGTGACGGCTCCCACGTTCCTTCATCTCCTGAAGGAGGACCTTGTAATTCCGAACAAGCTCCTCTGATCTCACCCTACCTACATCGTTACTTCCCGTATGAACAATCGTAACCGTGTTCTTCCGTCCTTGCTCCCTGATGGACCGGGTACAATCAACGATCCCACGGCCCGGTTGACATACAAGCTTGCAACGTCGCTTAGTCTTTCGCTGCAGGATGTCGTCATAGCCTCGAACCATGGAGTCCCCCACCACCAAGAACTCCTGGTTTTCAGCCACTTCATCCTCCAGTAGAGCAAAACGATTGACTAGAGCCAGCGGTTGTTCCACAGGGCACACGTCTACCGAACGCGGGCTCGACAAACGGGACCCCACGGAGCGCCACTCGCTCATGGCAGTGACAGTAGGTGAAGAAGTGGAACGCTCTTTGGGTTGTGGGGAGGGTTCACTCTTCTCACGGAGCGCACTCCTGAGAAGCCGAATTTCCTCCTCACACATCCTGAGACGGACCTCTAGGTTCACGCAACCTTCACAAGCCATTTCGCTCCCCCTTTAGCAATAAAAACGGCAAAGAGAAAATACAAATCAACAACAACAAAAATCAAAGCGGTCTCTAATAAACTAAATACGCGAAGCTTACTCTGCTTACCTTATACTATTTCTCCTACCTTTGGAGTACGGTAACAGAAAACTGTTTTGAAATTAAATAGAACCCTGCACTTTATATTATATCTGTAACTGTATAGCGCTATATGTATACAATTACAAAAACACAACACAATCACTTAACACTATTCGGAGATATAAAATTCACAGGTATTCGCTAGCTGGTGTCTGTGCAGAAAAAGAGCTGGTGTCTGTGCAGAAAAAGGTACACCTACAAAAAATATATATATAATCAAGACGCCAATGCCAGCATCCTCATGTACCCACTCACACCGCAAGACACCTACATAGGCATCATCATACCAAAATGGTTAAAGTGACCTCCATATTTTGTGAACTGGCATGATCATATTTTCTGTGGTTATTAACAATCAGAGTTAAAGAGCACGAGTATTACAACTGTAACTTTATATTTTGTAATGCAAGTATTGATACATCATCATACATTAGGCAGCCAATGCTGTCTGCGAGAATTTGACTTGTATTGAAGAGGTTAATGGAATTCAATGTGAATTTCCTTTAAAATAGTACTGTAAGTACATGAACAAATGTCCTTAAATGTGCTGTATATTACCCATATGTTTAACACTAGTTTCTTGTCACAATTTTTATTAAATTCTTTAGTAGTTTGTGCTAGAAGAAATGTCAAATTCTAATACCAGTGTTGAAATATAAATGTACAGTATTTAACATTATTTACAAGAAATACAAAATACTTGCTATGCAGATGCTCTAAATATGTTCTCATGAAGTGTTTCATAAAATGTATGTTCTTGTGTTTCTATATTTTTACAGATAATGGTTCAAGGTCTTTTGAGTCTGGTCCTTGCTATGTATGGCATTCTGTATATTGCTGGTGACTTCAAAGAAATTCGAGCAACTGTACAATTACAGAATAAGTAAGTATATTATGTATTTGCCTTGTTGATATAGTTCATAGATTGTTCTTTTCCCAGCCTTCATGTACAGTACTAGCAATCTTGTTTTTGTTCTCTGATTCCTCAGTTGCATTTCTCCATATCCAAATATGTTTAAATTTTTCCTCATCTTCTAGTTCCCATATTTTGTTATCTTCTTTACAATGGTTTGTGACTTTAATTTAATTTTTAGTGGCAGTGTCCCTCCCTTTTTGTATCTGCCTAACCTAAACACATTTGTTTCATCTTGTATATTGGAGTTGTTTCCAACAACAATTGATATGATTTCTTTGGCATTCCCTCTTACTATTCTTGATGAAATCTGCTCTTCTTTCCATCCTTACACTGGCATTTTCTTTTATCCACTTCATTTCTAACAACCATTTCCCTAATTTTTTAGTATTGTCACCACTTCTGCACATATTCCTTTTCTTCCTTTTATTGTTCTGTAACCTCTTTCAGTTAACATGTTCGTTTTCATGAGTTTTCTTTCATTCCCTTTATTCCTCCACCAATTCTGTTGTATTCCTTACATTTGACTAGGTCTTGGTAACACTATCATCTCATTAATATCTTAACGTAACCGTAATCTCTTTTAGCTTTTTGTTTTCCTTTCAGTTTTCTGTTCATCATTAAATGCGTTCATTTATTGTAATAAGCTTTCTAAATATTTTATCTTTGATCCCCTATCAAAATGTTGAGCACTTACCACTTTAACTTTAGCACATACCAAAGTGATATTCCTAAATAGGTGGTTGATTTCCTGTTGGCTTGTTTATGTCCATTATTTATCTGTTTAATTTTCCTTGTGGGATTGTTCTGTGCCGCCAGCTTATAGTAGTAGGAGGAGGGGAGTAGTTGTAAGTTGTCAGCTCTCTTTATATTAAAAGGAGGGAGCAATACAATTAAAAGTTGATAAGGAAGAACATGGGGCTTAGCCTAGAGACATAATTTCAATCCCTGAGGTGAGGGTATTGATGGGTTTTAATGATGGGTAGCAGGAAGATGATTCTCTCTGTCATCCATCTCAAAGGGAGCCATTTTGTTGGAAGTGTGGAAATAACTAGCACTTCTATCTTTGTAGACAATATTGCACTATAAGGATGGAGTCATAGAAGTGGTAAAGGAGAGGAAGAAGGGTAGTAGAATGGAAGGAAATGGATTGATAGTAAAAGTTAAAAGTGATTATCCTTTTTGGAGTGGAGAATATTCTTCCAACTTGAAAGAATGCTGTGTGACTCTGAGCCATAGTATGTCACTAAAGTTCATAAGATATTGGCTGTACAAAACTTTTGTAGTCAATATCCCATATGGAGCTATTTCACAGGACCACTGCTTACAGGTCACTTGTTGGCCCCACCTTTAGGCATGAACCTGGGAGAGAAAACACTCAACATAAGTCACACTGGCTCACCTCTTATTGGGTCTTCACCCACCACTACATACTAAAAAGTCAGTTGGTAGCTTTAGTCCTCTTATGTAAAACACCAATTGCCTCTTGCCTGGCAACAGTTTTTGGGTTAGACAAGCCTTTTAGAATAGGCCTGACATCAAATTACCCCAGATGCACACGCCACATGTAAGATATGGAACATTGTCCAGCATGAACAAAACATAGAAAACAGCATACAGTTTTTGTTTTATTAACCACTTAAGTACAAATAAAATTCTTGCAACATCAGATGCCATATGTACAATGCATCACACTACTCACAATATAAAAGTCACTGCTGTATTATTCATTCTGTTTTACTCTGAATAATAATAAACACTAAGAAAATGACAGTGATGAATGAAGAAAATTGAAGAGAAGTAAGGAAAGATGAGGTGAGATCAATTATTAAAAAGATGAGAGCAGTAAGGCACTTGGGTTGGATGGGTGTCATGCAGTGTGTCTAAAAAAGGGAGGTACAGGGATGGTGGACTGACTGGTGTGGTTGTTTAATGTTTGTCTAAAAGAGGATAGAGTGCCAGAGGACTGGAGGAGTGCCTGTATAGTTCCACTTTACATGGGGAAAGGGGATAAGTGTAAGTGTAATAGTTTCTGAGGGATCAGTTTGTTGAGTGTAGTCGGGAAGGCTTATGGGAGGGTTTTGAGAGGATTAGGAGAGGAACAGAGGAAGTAATTGGTGAGGGTTTAGTACAGGTAGGGGTTACATGGATCAGATTTTTGAGGTTAGGCGGATATGTGAGAAAGCTTTAGGAAAAGGTAAGGATGTTTCTTGGGCCTTTATGGATTTGGAAAAGGCATATGACAAGGTAGACAGGAAAGCACTGTGGGAGGTATTGCAAATATGTGGGATAGGAGGAAAGCTGTTAAGATTAGTAAAGTTTTTATGAGAGTAGTAGAGCCTGTGTTAGAATTAGAAATGGAGAGAGTGGTTTGAGGTAAAGGTGAATTTCGCCAGGGATGTGTTCTGTCACCTTGGCTGTTCATTTTATACATGATGGGGTGGTGCAAGAGGTAAATGCAAAGGCTGGGGATTGGAGATGGTTATAGAAAATGGAGAAAAATGGGAGATAAGCCAGTTGTTACAGTGGTACCTCAATTTACACGATTAATCCATTCTGTACACCTCTGCTGAAATAGAAATTCACATAAATGGAAATGCTATTTCCCATCGAATTCAATGTTAATTCAGTTAATCCATTCCCGACCTTGAAAAAGTAAATTTTTTCCCTCTGATATGATGAAGCCTGTCACCAAACAGACATAAATAGGTACAATTATGATGTTCCTGCAACATTAATGATAAAAAATCAATGTTAAAGATCACTTACAAGGTTAAAAATATAATGAAAAAAGCAGTCTTTTGTACCTACCTATGGTAAGGCTTGCAGCTGGCATAGGGGGATGGGAGTGAGGAGGTGGTGGGGGCTTACTGACCCCCCTCTGAAGGAGAAGGTGCTCCTTCAGCTGGAGCGGCATCCTCATCAGGGTGCTGTCATTTGGCACGAGGCTGAAGAACTCTGTGATGGTTGCTTGCCAGCCTCGGGTGTGCAGGATTTGGCAGCTATCTGAATTTAGTTCATTGAACTGGCCTGCAACACAACTCACTAGTGTCTGGTGCGGGTGTGTGACCTCCACAAAATCGTAGAGCTTCCTCCACATTACACAGGCCTTCATCTCCTCCGTGGTGGGGCCCTGAACACGATCGTCGTCTCCCCCAACCTCTTGCTGTTCCCGGGCCAGTTCGACAACCTGCTCCTGATGCAGCTCCTTCAGCTCCTCTTTGGTCAGTTCATCCTCGTGCTCCCCTACTAACTCCTTGACATCCCCATCCTCCATCTCCAGGTCCAGGTCCCTCCCTAGCGCAACAATGTCCAAGGTGACCGATGGATCAACAGGCTTAACCACTTACATACAGTGACGCCTACGTAGGCGTCATGAGGAGCAAGTGGGTACGCAATGATGCCGATGTCGGCATCTTGATTATATTTATTGTAGTCGTACCTACGTAACCTCCATTCTCTCTAAACTGGCTTCATCATATTTTCTATGGTTATCAAAATTCACGGGTGAAAGAGAACGAACAATTGAGCACTGACTTTATTTTTTATAATGCGATTATTATGACGGAACATCGCACGTCGGTCAGCTAATGCTGCCAGATGTGCAATGTGCCCCGGAGTGAAGAGGTTAAAGCCCTTGAAGTCCTGCTCCCTGTCAAATGATGGCCAAAGCTTCTTCCATGCTGCCTGTAGAGTCCTGATGGTAACCTGCTCCCAGCTCTTGCTAATCATCTTGACACAGTGCAAGATGTTGAAGTGGGACTTCCAAAATTCTCACAGGGTTAGGTCTGTGTCGGTGGTAGCATTGAAGCAGCATTCAAACAGAGCATGCGTGTACAGCTTCTTGAAATTATAAATGACCTGCTGGTCCATCGGTTGTGAAATGGAAGTGGTGTTCAGAGGCAGGAATTTAATTGTGATGAAATCCAGGTCTTAGGGAAGATGTGCCTGCATGTCAAGGGGATGTGCTGGGATGTTATCCAGCAGCAGGAGGCACTTCAGTGGCAGTCCATTCCCCTGCAGAAAGTTCTTGATCTCAGGGCCACGTTCCCCTTTGAGTCACTCCTGGCACAGCTGTCAGGTTGGAACGCCACATCACTGGATGTCTGCTCTTCAGGACATTGCCCCTTTTGAATGCTCATGGCATCTCTGAATGATACACTATGAACGGCGTGATCCGACAGTCACCGCTCGCATTAGCACACAACATCACTGTAAGCCTGTCTTTCATAGGCTTATGCCCTGGCAGAGCTTTCTCCTCAGCAGTAATGTAGGTGCTGTTAGGCATCCTCTTCCAAAAGAGCCCTGTTTCATCACAATTAAATACCTGCTGTGGCAGGTAACCCTCACCACGCACCAGCATCTCAAACTCCTTGACAATTTCCTTTGCGATTAGTACTCCCCTTCCTTTGTCCCCGATCTCTCCTTTCCCTCTGACCCAGATCCTACACCTTCCCCACTACCACCCCAACCTCAACCCCAAACGGCAACATACAACACATACAAAACACACAACATCAACATATTACAACACAACATTGACGGTATTAACACTAAAAAACATGAACTTGAACACTTTCTTAAACAACACATTGCAATTGCTAACTGGGAAGCCTTTAATGAAGAGACAGAACAACATTTTGAAACACTTAACAGTACACCAATCACAAACATAAACAATGCTGTGCACGCTTTTAATACAATCATACAAAACGCAGACAAGAGATACATCCCTAGAGGCAACAGAAAATCACACAACCCCAACTTCACACCAGAAATCCAAGGCCTCATCAGACAACGTGACACACTTAAACACGATACCCCCACACCTATCCCTCAAAACATAGCAGACCAAATACAAACACTAAACACTGTGATTGCCAATAAAATACATGAACAAAAAACACAAAATTGGCAAAACTTTATCAATACACTTGATCACAAAACAAACACCAGCAAATTGTACAAAACACTCAGCATCACACTATCCAACACTAACACTACACGCTCTCACGCAGCAATAATCACAACAACAGATAATCTACCTAAAACACATTGGACCACAAGGTATACACGCACTCACAAACATTGCAAACTACAGCTATTCACACAACACTAACAGTCTAGGGAACGACAACAACAACAACAACAACAACTCCTTGACGAACACTTCAGCTGCATCCGTGTCCGCGCTTGCCACCTCATCATGCCTTGTCACTCTGTGGATGCCCGTACATTGCTGAAACTTTTCAGACTACCCCTACTGGCTGTAAAGGGCACTGAAGGTGGTGTAAGCTGGAAACTGGTACCAGCCTGTTGCCACTGCAGGTCGGCATACACTTGGCGAGCCCTTGAACAGATAATTTCCTCACTCAAGCTGTCACTCTTACGCTGTTTCTCCTGCATCCATGCCAGCAATAACCTTTCCACCTCGTCCAACAGTGCTGGCCCTTTATGTGTGCTCACATACCTTATACCCTTAGACACGTTAGCTGACAGAGTTTTATCTTTATTTAAAAGAATGGTTCTTATTGTTGACTCAGACATACCAAACTCTCTCACCAGCTTACACACACATAAACCTTGACCAGTTTTGGCAATCACTTCCCTCTTTTTCTCAATTGTGATGCTGGTTTCTTATGAGCACCAGCTTCAGTAGGACTTCTCACTTGTTTTGAAGGCATTTTAGAGCCACAAACGGTACAATACCAAGGGATAGATGCCAAAAGAAGGACCAGTCATACACACAACAAAGATGGCGGGAGGAGCACAACACAGTGCATGAATGGAGACGTCAGCAAGATGGCGGCACGGGATTTGATTTTCCATGCAGTAATGGACACCAATGTGCCCATGTAAATAGAAATTTCCCACGTAAATAGCAACAACATTTTCCCCATAATTTGACCATGTAAATAGAATTTCTCGTACATAAAGGCATGCGTAAATAGGGGTACCACTGTATTTACTGACAACACTGATTGTGGCAGGATCAGTGGAGGTGATTAAGGGGGAGATCCCCCTATGTTTAAGAAATAGCGCTAGTTTCTTCTAACTCACACAGTACATGCATAGTATTAGGCTAATCATCATATCCAAATTTGGTGTGGATATGAGTGAATGTTTTTTTTTTTGTTTTTTTTTAATTTTGGAATTCGTTTGGAATCACCAATTCTTTACCGATTTTAATGTGATTTTTACAGTAATATCACATCATCTATGTTACCATATATCCGTACAAATTTTTTCGAAAATCTTATTTTTTTATTTATTTTTTTTATTTTTTACTAGTCTAGACGTGAAAAAATAATTGATTTTTTTTACCTATTTTCAAAATTTGGACTCGTATTCATTTTCTACAACCATTCAATGCTTTTGTCCCAAAATTTCAGCCAAATCAGACAAAAACTAAAGGAGGAGATAGCATTTGTGTGTGAAAATCCATGGTTTTGAGAAAACAGCGATCAAAGTTTGCCTTCCGATTTTTCATGTTCCAAGTGAAGTGAAACTATAATAAGAGATTCCAGTTATATTTGTTTATGCATATGGATGCATATGGTGTTTATACCTAATAATCTGGCACCTGGTCCCACCATAATAAAGATTTATTAGGTATTACATGCTCGAAGGCAAGGGTATCATGATGCGCCACATCACTCATTGTAGCCAGGTTTGATTAGAACGCCCCAGCCTGATATTGTTTGCTTGGGCTGCCTGGTGTTTTCTTTTTCTGACGTCTCTTCCTCTTTCTAGGTGTTAGTCTTCTTTCCTCCTTTCGTTTCAGTACTTTTTCCATTGCATGGTTCGGTCCAAACATACTTGTGAGAAGATGATATTTCTCGTAACCAAAGTTGTGGTCTAGGATGGTCACTTGGCTGGCAAACTTCACCCTAAAATATCCTGCATGCTTTATTTTCAAACACTTCTGCCACACTTTAGAATGCAGTGATTCGTTAGGGTTTTATGCATACTCCTCCTTTACTCATGCGTCACGGACATTTAATAGACATTTAAAGGGCTGCTCGCTAGGCCCTTTAAAATTGCAGTAGAGACAAAAGAACTTCACCATTCAATATTAGAGGGATACTAGGTGTTGCCTGGCTGTAGAACAGAAAATCGATATTTCAAATTGGAAGTGAGTATTAAGGAGGAGAAACTGGAGGAAGTGGATAGCTTTAGATACTTGGGTGCAAATGTGGTGGGAAAAAGAGTGGAAGTGGAGGTAGAATGTACATTGAGAGAAGCAAGTAAATATCTTGGGAGATTAAAAAGTGTAATGAGAAATAGATATTTGGGAATGGATGCTAAAAAGAGATTGTATGGAGTGATTGTGCCAACATGGAACATAAGAGAGTAAGAGTTTAAATGAGTTTGAGATAAAATACCTGAGAAGTATGATAGGGGTTACTAAGCTGGATAGAGTGAGATATGAGGAAGTGAGGAGAGCAGGGGTGGAAAGGGAGTTGGGAGGGTTGATGAAAGAGTACGGGGGTGGTTTGAACACATGGAAAGAATGAGTGAAGAAAGATTAGTAAAAGATATATGGAAGGCAGAGGTGGAAAGAGTGAACATGAGAGGGCAACCAAGGATGAGATGGATGGATGGTGTAAAAGGAGCACTGGGGAAGAAGGGAATGTTTATTGAGGAAGGAAGAAGGCAGAAGATAGGGGTGAGTAGAGAATGGTTGTGTATGGATGATGCTGTAATACATGGAAGGGAGTGGGTGGGGGATGGGGAGGTGAGGGAGTATGTGTGAATGATATTTTGATGCAACCTGAAGAGTTTTCTCCCCGTCTTCTCTTTTTCTGCATGAGGGGTGTCACTGATTTAAATGAAGCAGTTTTGATGAGGATGTGCTGTGTCTTGCTACATTGCTTCTGACCCAGGGCAGTGGGTAAGATGCAGGAATGACCTGTCATCCAGGAGGAACCAAGAATAGAGGGAGGGAAGGAGGGTGGTGAATGGGAGTGCAGTGTGTGATGATGGAATAGGTGGGAGTGGATTTTGTGCCTTTGTTTTTGGTTACTTCCCTCGTAAAGGGGAAAAGCCATTGGTATGTGTATGTATGTATATACTAATTTTTTTTTTTTTTTTTCGCAGATCATGGGAAACAGCTGGCAGTCGTCCATCATTTTATGTCTTCAGTCATCGAGGGAAAGCACTCAGCCCCAATTATCAACCACCCAAGTCAAAGGCCTCTCTGGATCATGTGGAGAACCTGGACTCATAGATGCTATTCACAGTATTAGAAGATGAAGGAGGAAGCCAAGTAGGGATCAAAGATCATCAAAAGTTTCAGAAGAGGATCTGAGAGAAAAGGAACCACGAGCTTCTCAATGAAACATAAATTGTGAAAAGGACAGGAAGCAAATATGAGGAGAGAAAAGGTCAACTAGAATGATTAAAAGAGGGGGAGAGCCAAAGATACAATATAGAAGTAAGATGGAAGTTCTCATTTTCTATGTGCTGAATAAAATTGCCCAGCATTACCCAGGATGAAATTATGAGTTGGTTATCACCAAGTCTCATTTAAAATATGGTAGGTATTATTCATTTGAATTAGAGATTTCTTTCAGCAGTGATATTGCATGGCACCAGGCTGGGTATAAAGATATGACATAAATTGTGGCATAAGTTTTAAGGATGTTTGAAGCAGAGAGAAGGAATTAAATTTTGTTAGCCACCATCGGTTGCAGAACAGAAGTTGTGCTCATACAAATGAGACAGGTAAATTGAGGAACAAATATATTTTATGACATAGTAGATCTGGTTATACAGGGTAGTAGACTGTCCCAGAACTAAAAGCAACCATCTATTTCAAAAAGAGAAAGAAAATACAATCAAAATTCATCAATAATTGATTCCTTGAAAAGTATGCAAGGGAAAGAGAACAAGTTAGCCAAATTGAACTTGGCCTTGAGTTAACAAGATTACATTGCCATTTCATATAGAATAACACCAGTAAAGTAAATAAAGTAGTATGGGTCACAAGGTCAAGATAAAAAGGGAGAAAAAGGAGTCCAGCTTCAGGTATACTTCTGAGAACTGCTTTGATTAGGTGTGTTCCTAACAAATTGCAAAGAAGTGAACTATGAATTTAGTTGTGTATATGTTTCACATTCTTCATCATCCATTTCTTATCCTCTCAGCTTCTATTTCTACTGCAGTCATGGTCTTTTGTATGAAATGAGAATTCAGGATGCATATTTAAAAAATAGAAAGTGATCAATCTTTGCTTGAATTAATTTAAAACAGATATAAAAAAGATATTTTGTATTGATTGCTGAGTAGAAAATTAAGGTATGGAACTAATACAGTGGAATATCTTTATTTGAATGACCCTGATGGTATGATCAGAAGCATGCCAGTTTTGCATTCACTTGGGTGTGAGTTGAAATCCCATATATATATATATATATATATATATATATATACACAATAAAATTCCTTTTGTCTGACCTTGGTGGGACCTACCCCAGATCGGATGTTTGGAAAAGTCGGATGTTTGGACGTACATGAAAAGATAAAAAAAATCGCTGGTTTCAGACATTTTCACTTATTTACAGTACAATAAAGCATAATAAACAACAGAATGGAGGGGAAATAACCACGAAGGGCCAAACGTAAACAAATACTGAAATGCCCTCGAAGATAACAGCCGACCTAAGCACCATGAGGCGGTAGTTGCGATAGCAACAACTAAACATCCACTCAGATGTTTGGACAAATTTAACTTTTATCCGACTCAAAGGTCGGATAAAAGGAATTTTACTATATGTACACACACACACACATATATATATATATATATATATATATATATATATATATATATATATATATATATATATATATATATATATATAAAATAAATAAATATACCATGATCAGCAAGCACAAGTTTTGTCAACAGGAGGAAACCAGTCAGTCTACAAACAGTTCCACTTTCGAGTTTCAGAATGGATTAATACTATTTACATCATCTTTTACAGGAAAAAAATGATCCAGTATTCAAACTTCATACATATACCAACTGCTTTATCCCCTTTACAAGGGAGATAACAAAAAAACAGGCATAAAATCCACACCCACCCATTCCATCCCCATGAAGTTTGAAATTTCTTTCAAACTTCATGGAATAAAATAAATTCAAACATAGAGGTTTTGCTGTATTCCATTATGCCTTTCCAAATTGAACTTCAAAAAAGTTAAGGAACTATCAAGAAATTTAATTACAGATACTCAGACTTTCTAATATACAATATTTTGTAATATCTTTCAATTTAGTCAAAATTTGGTGTACATAGATGTATTTAGATTTTCATGTACTTTTGAACCATTCAGGCAGTTGTGCCGATGTGTAATGAGGAATGAGTAATGAATGCAAGAGAGAAAAGTCGTGCAGAAACGGCAGAAATAAGATGCTCCAGAGGTATATGACAAAACAAGAAAAAGGAACATTTCTGAATAGACTGGGATACAAATGGGACTGGGGAAAGGAACAAACCAACCAGAGGTGGATTGTTCATAATAAGAATGGATGAAGGTACATCTTCAAAAGATATAAAAATTAGTAGTGGGAAGAGCAAGAGCAAGGAGTAGACCAAGGAAAAATTGAGAGAATGAGGTAAACAAAGCCACTTTGCTCATGGTCATGATGCCAAACAAGTGAAAATGTGTGGGTGGCAGATGGAGTTTGGGAACAAAGTCCAGACTAATGCATGACCCATTTCATGAGAGTAGTACACCAGGAATGAATTAGTATTATTGCTGAGAAAGAAACAAGGTGCAATTCCCACATGATTTTAAGCAGAAAGGAATGAAAGGGGTAAAGATGTTCCTCTCCCATGCTTTGTCTTCTCAATTTATTGATAATAAAGTACAATTTGAAAGAAACTTTGATTATTGTAAAGGGAGCATAAAACTTTTGCCTTTGTACAGAATAGATCTTGAAATCAACTTATGTTGCTACAACAGAATTAATTTCTCCATATAAATTCAGAAATGAACCAACTTGTAACATGAGGTCACATCTCAAGTAGTGATGTTATATCCTGATTTCATAATCAATTTGAAAGACCCCTCGGTCAGTACAGGTTTCATGTTTAAATAATAAGATAAGTTTACTTGATGCATTTCTTTTGTCAAACCACCGAATACAAACAGTTGTCTTTGGCTTGAAAAATCACTGATATGATTTTTTCTTAAGTTTTTATTCATTGTGGAGTCAATATAGTATGTATGGATTCCTGTAAAATCATCAGTTTGTAAATAAAATTCATAAGAGAGTATCATAAATTATTATCCTGAGAGTGTGTTCTTCTATTTATACAATCAATCAGTCAATCTGTTGCCCCTGGTCTCTCTTGCAAAATACCTGCTGATTTCAGGTAACTGGCAACAGCTTCCACAGGTTACTCAGGGAAGATGTGTTGCATTATCATCACAAGGTTGTTAGTGTGGAGTATTGTAGTGTAAGGTGTTCTGTGTCCTCTGTATGGTGGTTATATCTAGAGTAGTTTGAATCAGTTGCTAGGCCTGTTCTCTGTTAGTAGTGTTCTAATGCTGGATGGTGGAGTGTGGGCATACCATTGTCGTTAAAAGGAAGGGGATTTTTTCTGTGGGGCTTGTGTCTGGAGGTTGTTGTTAGAGTACTGAGTTTGGTGGCCTGTCTTGAACAGATTACTTCATGATCTGAGTGTGTACGAGTATGTCTTTACCTAATTGTAGCATACAGGAAAGTAGCAACACTCATTGAGTCCCATCAAAAGATTACTGAATTGGAGAAGAAAAAATAAAAAAAGCAAACTCTGAAAAAGATCTTGGAGTGATGATTTGAAAGGACATGAAACCTGATAAGCATATAAATAAAATATTCGGAGAAACCTACAATTTATTGAGGTCAATCAAAGTGGCATTTACTTATATGGATGAAGAAATGATAAAGAAAATACTAACTACACTAATAAGACCAAAACTTGAGTACGCAGCATCACTTTGGACACCCAGTACCAAAAAGAATATTAAGAAACTAGAAAGATTACAAAGAGCGCCAACCAAACTAGCACTGACTCTCGCCAAACTAACATATGAGCAAAGACTATCCAAACTGAATCTACCAACTCTGGAACAAAGAAGAGAAAGAGGAGATTTGCTGACTACAGAATAATGAAAGGAATGGATGTTTTAGACAGGAACGACCTGTTAGTGTGGGACAATGGTGAAACGAGAGGACACGGAAAAAAACTGAAAAAAGATAGCTATAGAAAAAACTTGAAAAGGAAGTTTCCCACACAGAGCGATTAATACATGGAACAAATTAGACAACAAAACAGTATGTGCAAACACTATACAAGATTTTAAGATAAAACTTGATGCAAAGAGATACAAAGACGGGTCACCACGAGCATAGCTCCCCTCCCGTATATTACAACTTGGTAAATACTAGGTAAAGGTAAATCTCCTACTCTCCAATTTAGCATAGCCTCAAATTCTTATATTGTTCCAGCTTGGGCAATATCACCTTCTAAGCTATTCTAAGTATACACAGACATAACAGAATTGAATAGACACCAAGAGAAATAATTTAATTTATTAAACAAGCAATTGACACAATTGAAGTGCTTATAAATGGTCACAATGTGAATAACTAATACTTGGTTGACATCCCCTTTGCTTTTTTAAATGCAAGGACCCTTCTGGGCATGCTAGTGATTAGTTCACGAATATCATCTTGAGGGATTTCTTGCCATGTTTCCCATAGTAATCCTAAAAGTTCGGGCTTTGAAGATGACTTTATGTTCTTTTTGCAAAGTTGTCGGTCTAATATGCCCCAGAGGTGTTCAATACGGTTCACATCCAGTGACTGATTTGGCCATGGAAGTTTCCTGATCCCATTTTGGCTCAACCAGTTTTGTGTTGCTTGAGCCGTGTGACAAGGAGCTCCATTTTCCATAAATAGGAACACATTTTTACTCATTCTACCACTGGAGAGTATTGGAATGAGTCCTTCCTTTAATATAGAAACAAATTTGCCTGAATTGATGTTTCCTTGACACTCCACAAGCTCTGATCGATTATCACTCCAAATTGCACCCCACACCATTACTGAAATGCCCCTATGTTTCACTGTTGACTGCAGTCTTTTGAGGTCAAACTCTTGACTACAGAGTCTCCAGACCCACACTCACTGTCAGAAAATAATGTGAATCGTAACTCATCAGAGAAAGTGACTTCTCCAGAAAGCCACATGTCTCTCCACCATCTCAACAGCCCAATCTTTTCTGTGCTTGATATTGGCTAGACAAAGGAGTGGTTTCCTTCTTGCAGCTCTGCCATAGTAACCCAGCTTGTGGAGATACCTGACAGCTGTTCTGGGACTGACATCAGCTTGTGCTGCTATGTCAGATGCCTCGCAATGTGGATCCTCTTTGACATTTCTTTTGACAAGACGCAAGGTTCTTTCTGAGGGCCTGGGACAACCTGAATGAGGTTTTGTGCCCTTCTTGCCCTCTCTGGTGAATTGTACAATCACTCTATTAACAGTAGATAGGGAGATTGACAGATTTCCAGATATTTTGCACTGACTAAGTTCACCTTCATGTTGACCCACAATATGACCTCGTTGAAATTCAGATAGGTCTACTGCTCCTTTGGTATGCTTGATTAATCTTGTATGTAATCTGAAACATAAATCTAGGTAAATATAACATATTAAGTAAATTTGAATAACATTAAGCATTAACAGCAAAAATACATCTTTCTTGGTGTCTATTCAATTCTAACATGTCTATGTATATGCATCCATATGGAAAACTGTATCTCCTTGCAGCCTTTAGACATATGGTCTTTCTTAATTTGTTCCTGTGACCCCTTAAAACCCTCCCATTCTTAATCAAGAGACATCATGTAATCATTTCACTTCTTTCTCATCAATCTTTCAAAGTTGGCAGACCCACTGCTTTTAGTCTTTCCTTATATGGTTTCTGCCAGGCTGGGGACCAGTTTGGTTGCTACCATTTGTACTCTCTCAATTTTATATCCTTCACTCAGTGTGGGGACTGTACCACTGACAATTATTCCAGTCTTGGACTTATCAGGGTGTCAATGACTTTTTTTCATCTCCATCCATATAGTAAAAAGCCACTCTAATCTTCTGCAGCAGTTTGTGTCTTGCCCACAATCCTGCTGATACATCTTTCAGGTGACAGGTTTTGTTTTATCAACACTTCCAAATATTTCTCCTTTTATGCTTTTGTAACAGGTTCTGTTTTTTAAGTGTTTTTGAAAGTGAGATGGGAGCCAGTTGCTATTTGCTAATGAAACTGCACTTGTATTTACCCAGTTGTAGTATACAGAAAAGGAGCAACATTCAGGTCCAATCCCCTATTCTCTAATTTTTTATCATACCTAGCCTCAAATTCATGTTCAGTTCCAACTTAATCCATATCCTTGATTTCTAATTATCATATTTAGATTTGAACTCGTGTATTATTTGAGCTTGGGATATATCACTTCCTAAACTATTCCATGTATTTATGCATCTTTATAGAAAATTTTCTTTTTTCACATCCTTTAGACATGTGATCTTTCTTAATTTGCTCCCATGACTTCTTAAAACCCTCCCATATTTAATCAGATCTCTCTTTTGTCAATGCAATATATCCCCTTTAGTGACCTGAATATTGTCATCATATCACCTCTTTCTCTTTGATCTTTCAAAGTTGAGAGACCCAGTGCTTTTAGTCTTTTATATGGTTTATCTGTTGGGCTGGGGACCAGTTTGATTACTACCCTTTGTATTTTTTCAATCTTGCTTATATACTTCACTCTGTGTGGGGACCATACTAACACATATTCCAGTCTTGGACGGATCAGGGTTTCAACGAGTTTTTTCATCATCTCTTCATTTATATAGTGAAATGGCATTTTTGATCTTCTGCAGTAGTCCATACGTCTCTCCCACAATCCTGCTGATATATCTGTCAAGTGACAGGTTGTCTTTTACCAACACTCTTAAATCTTTCTTCTCTTTTTCTTTTGTAATGAGTTCACTTCCCAAGGAATAGTTTAAGGATGGTCTTTTGCCACTATTGCTCATTTCCAGTACTTTGCATTTCTTTTTTAGGTCATTTCCCATTCTTAGCTTCATGCAAAAACATTGTATAGATCTTTTTGCAATAATTCACTGTCATTTTTCACTCAATATTTTTGCATCATCTGCAAACATGTTGGCGTAGCTTGTTGTTCCTTCCCTCATGTCATTGACATAGACAAGAAACTTTATTGGTACAAGCACTGAACCTTGTGGTACTCCACTCATTACTGCTTTCCATCTTGGCAACTAATCTTTTACTACTATCCTCCTGTATCTTCTCTTTAAGAAATATTTCATCCATTCAAGTAGTTTGCCTCTCAGCCCTCCAACATGCTCCAATTTCCACATAAGTCAACTGTGAGGTACTTCATCAAATGTCTTCTCTATGTTGAGGTACACACAGTCCATCCACCCCTCTCACTCTTGCATTGCATCAATCACTCTTGAGTAAAAGCTTAAAAGGTTTAACACACAACCTTCCAGATCTGAAGCCAAATTGACTGTTAGAAAATTCATCTTTTCAAGATATTTGATCCATCAATCTTTCACATAATTTCACTATTGATCTGGTCAGTGATACCAACCTATTATTTAGAGGTGTCGCCTTATTTCTACCTTTGTGAATTGGCACCACATTTGCCCTTTTCCAATCAAGCGGCACAATGTCTTCTTTCAATGAACATGTAATACGACTGAATTTTGTCCACTAGTTGTTCCCTACATTGTTTAATTATCCAATTTGAGATCCCATCAGGTCCTGAAGCTTTTGTCACATCCAATGATCCCAAGAGATTGACACCTTCCCTCACTTCTACATTTATATCTTCCAACCATGATTTTTTTTTTTTCTTTTTTTCTTTTTTGCTCCCCTCACTTTCCTCCAAAAGAGTGCTTTCTTTAGTGAAGACCAGTTGGAAACTCATTTCTACCTGAGCTGAGACTTATTCAAAGACCTCACCACCACTTCCTTATGTCTCGATTCACCATTTATAAACCTGTAAAATGGTTTCAGTTCATCTTTGTATTGATCTACTACACTTCTTTCAAATTTCTTTCTTCCCCCCTGCAAATTCTTATTTAAGCTTCTTTTGTTTTATTGTTTCTTCTCTTCCTCCATTTTCCCCAAATCACATCCCTGGCCTTCATTGCAATCTCACACTTTTTGGTAAAGCAGCCCTGTTTCTACTTCTTCCTTCCATTACCCTTTGGCACATATTTGTTCACTCCCCAGTTGACTTTAACGAAAATATGTGAAATTTTAGGGGTCCACTGTAATACCACTGGCCTCTCCCCAAATGTCTGTTCCTACTTCATAAGGTTGTATATTTTTATATGTACAGATAAACACCTAAGCAAGATGCTGTAATGCCTGCCATTTATTTTATATTATTTGTTCGTTATTATTTGTCTGTTTATTATTATTTGCTTGCTTTTTATTTATTATTAGTTGTCTGTCAATTTATTATTATTTACTATTTACCTGTTTGATTATTATTTAACCATACCTATGCATTTATTCTATTTATTATTATTTATATCATTATAATTTTTATTTATTTATTAATTTATCATTATTATAAAAAAAATTGCATCCGGCCTAGTTATGGACCAAAAGGTCTCCTATCGGCATGCTCCGCCTTTGTAATCTTTGTAATGTCAAGAAAGATTTCACTTTTGTTTCTTATTCCAGTGGTATTCATGAATTCCTCCCAGTTTGCTTCTTCAAATAATTATCCAACTGTAAGTAATCTGCTTTCCTAAAATTGAGTCCCTTGCTTGTGTGATTCATTCCTCGACTCTACTTCCTCATCCTCCAGCTGAAATTCAGTTGTTACATGGTCACTTTTTCCTATAGGGCAAAGGTAGTTTAATGACCTTATGATGTCTGGCTCTTTGGTTAGTAACAGATCTAATCTTGTGGGAATGTCATCTCTTATGTGGGTCACTTCCTTTACCCAATGGGTAATTGGGTTCTCCATTGCTATACTGAACAGGGTATTTCCCTCAGGAATTTGCTTTGCTGATTGCTTCCTATTCCTCCCAGTTGACCTCACTGCAGTTAAAATCTCCAATAAAGACTATATTGCTCTTTAGGAAAAGAGCTATATCCAATAACATTTCTTGATATTCAGCTTCATTCCAAGCTCTTGTATTGGGGGAGACATATGCCACCATGAAATCTCTCCAACCTATTCAATAGTGAAACCATTAACATTAGCATATGCTTCTCTAATTTTCCTTGAGGTGTTTCCTTTGCAGTGCTGCCCTCCTGATTTTTAAGAAACCATTTCCTCGCCTTCTGATTGACAACATGCCAAAATAAACTGCTGTTTTTCTTCTGTCCTATCATTCTTCTCAGATCTTTTGTTTTTCTTCTGTCCTATCATTCTTCTCAGAGCTTTTGTCTATGTTCGTTCCTCTTCTTAACATCTTTTCTAATCCAAATATAAGTACTCGGGTGCATCTAATGACTATGAAAGTTATGTATCAATACAGAGATTTAAAAAAGACAAAAAACAAAAAAACAATACAAAATTAATATCGCGGATTAATCCAAAGAGAATCCCAAAGAATTCCATAGTTACATTAGAGATAAAAAGGTTGTTAGGAATCACATTGGTCCACTATTATCTGCTGATGGTCAACTTGAATATTCAAATGAAGGAATGTGTAATACTTTAAACAATTATTTTAGCTCGGTATTCATAAACGAAACACCGCAAAGTGAACTCCAAACTGAAACCTGTGAAAAGTCTAGGGTAAACTTACTATGGTAAATATAACAAAAGCAAAAATTAAAAGGTGTTATAGAGAAACTCAAAGTTGATAAAACACCAGGGCCTGATGGTTGGCATCCAAGAATCTTATAAGAAATGAAACATGAGATTGTTGTTCAATTAGAAATTATTTTCAAGAAATCCATCATATCCAGAAATGTCCCATATTCAAAAAAGGTGACAAAAAAGAAACCAAATAACTATAGGCCTATAAGTTTGACTTCAATTATAGGAAAAATAATGGAAATTATCATCAGAGATACTATCGAACATCATTTAGAAAGTAACCCTTTGATAAATGATAGCCAGCATGGTTTCAGATGGAAACATTCTTGCGTGACTAACTCGAATTCTACAACACAGTTATCTCGAATTATGACAAAAGAAACAATATAGATTTAATATATCTAGACTTTGCAAAAGCTTTTGATACCGTCCCCCACAAAAGACTACTTACTAAATTAGCTTCACACGGAATAAGTGGTAGCCTATTAAGTTGGACTAGTAATTGGTTGAATGATTGAAAACAGAGTTGTTTTAAATGGAAAAACTTCTAGATGGAAAAATGTTACAAGTGGAGTTCCTCAGGGTTCCGTTCTTGGGCCACTTCTATTCATAGTATATATAAATGATATAGACCATGGACTAAAATCTACCGTTTCCAAATTTGCTGATGATACAAAACTATGTGGAATGGCAAATGATCACTTAAACCAATTAGATATTCAAGAAGATTTAGATAAATTACAGCAATGGTCTGAAAAGTGGCTGATGAAATTTAACACAAGTAAATGCAAGGTAATGCACATAGGTCAAATCATCCAAGCAGTGTATTTCAGCCTCTGAGAAAGCAAATAAGATTGTAGGACTGACTGCACAATCTTTTGACTTCAAAAGTCAATCACTCATTAGCAAACTATATAAATCGTTGGTTCATCCACATTTGGAATATGCTGTTTCCGTATGGTCACCAAATCTCATTAAAGACATTGACAGACTGGAAAAAGTACAACGGCGAGCCACAAAACTGATACCAAATATCAAAAATAAATCATACGAAAATCGACTAAAACACATGAATCTGTTTTCCCTAAAAAAGTGTTGACTCAGAGGTGACTTGATACAGGTCTTTAAAATTCTAAAGGGAATTGACATCAAAAGTGACAAAATTTTCACATTGAATGAGAATCAGACAAGAAACTGGTCTCAAACTGTCCAGAAATAGATTCAATTTGGAAGTGGGTAGAAACAACTGATTACTTTGCCATGGCTTATGACTTGACTTTGTTTTCACTGGATGTGTCCATTTCTGTTATACTTACCTAACTTATGCTATCAACCTGATCTATTACATCTAAGTCCTTTCCTAGAGTTATTGAGGTGGTTTCCATAATCATTTGCATTTCTTGTTTGTGGCATAACTTCCATGAGGTTCTATTTTATATATATATAACCTTGACTATTCCTTCTTCTATGCTATCTCTTTTCTGTTGCTCCATGATCTCTAAAGTTACTCCCTCCTATCCTCATTTGCTGTTGACATATCCTCTTTTTCATCTATGGTGTTGAGAAGATTGTTTCTCTCATTTGTCAGTTTCATTTTCCCTTCTTAATTTATCAATCTCTGTTTTCTGAGCCAGTTTTTTTTACTTTTCTTGTTCAAGGTTTTGCTCCAGAACATGCAATCTAGCCTAATGGGAGGAAATTAAATCTCTAAATCTTTTCAACTCTGATAGAATTTCACTTACCTCTATGGTACCAACTCGTAACTTACCTTTTTCCTCAAATTCATTCCCTGCATTACATTGATCAAGTTTTTCAGTGGATTCACTCAACATTTTTGGATGTGAAACCTTCAAAATCTGCCATTATTTGTGTAAAAAAAAAAAAAGACAACACTGTAGTGTAAACAAACTAATTAATTTTTATCTTTTGTTTCCTATCATTACCAATTCTCCAAAAGTTGGAATCAGCAATGTTTTGACTCTACTGTGAGCCTGAGTCCGAGTCGCTTTGCTTCCCCCCTGTCCATTCCATTGACAAGTGCTTTCATCTGGCTTTGCCTATTAAAGGCAAATCTAGGAATGTTATTTGTGGGAGAGCCAGAGGGGGGGGGGGATTAAGGGAGTTAGTGACAGACTTTGGGAAAGTATGCGATAGGACAAATTTGAAGGTAAATGTAAGGTGATGAGATGTACAAGGGGAGAGGATGACAGCAAGTTGGAAGTAAATCGTTAAAGAAAGAGGCTGGAGGAAGTGGATAGCTTCAGGTATTTGGGGTTGCATGTGGCAGGAAAGGGAGTAGTGGAGATAAATTGTAGACTGAGAGAAGCAAGTAAATGCCCTGGGGGATTGAAAACTCTTGAGAAATAGACATTTGAGAATGGATACAAAAAGGATATTATATGAAGGGGGTGATTGTGCTGACACTGTATGGGGCAGAGACTTGGAATTTAAGAGAAGCGGAGAGTAAAAGTTTAAATGCAAGATGAAATGTCTGAGAAGTATGTTAGGGGATACAAGGTTGGATAGAGTGAGAAACAAGGTGAAGTGGGAGAGCAGGGATGGAAAAGGAGATGGCAGATAGGGCTGATGAAAGAGTATTGGGATGGGTTGGACGCATAGGATGAATTGGTGAAGAAAGATTAGTAAAAGGTGTGTAGAAGGCAGAGGTGAATGGAGAGAACTTGAGGGGATGACCGAGGATGAGATGGATGGGGTGAAAGGGGTATTGAGCAAAAGGGGAATGTCTGTTGAGCAAGGGAGAAGGCAGGAGATAGAGGTGAGTGGAGAATGGCTGCACAGTATATAGATGATACTATGATATCAGGAAGGGAGGGGGCAGGGGATGGGGGGGGTTGTAGGGGGTGGTCATATGTGAATGATATTGCGACGCAGCCCCTATCTTCTCTTTTTCTGCACAAGGGGGGGGGGGCCACCAGTTGTAAAGTGGCCTTGCTATAGATTAATCACTCAAGTAAAACCTTAAAAGGTTATCAATTCATCATTAATAAATCTGTAAAGCAGTTTCAGTTCATCTTTCCATGTATCTAGTACTCCTCTTCCAAATTTCTATCTTTCTGCAAATTTTTGTGGAGTCATTCCTATCTTGTTTGTAAGCTTCTTTTGTTTTACTATTTCTTCTCTTCCTCCATTGTCCCTGAACCACATCCCTGGTCTTATTTTGCAATCTTCTTTTGTTGAACCAGTCCTGTTTCTGCTTTTTCCCTCCATTCATTTTTAATAAGTTTGTTCACTCCCAGGTTGTAAATATTAAGAAATTTAGTCTCCCTTGCCTGTGTAATTCATTCCTTGGCTCCATTTCCTCATCCTCCAGCTGAAACTCGGTTGTCACATGGTCACTTTTTCCTATGGGGCATAGGTAATTCAGGGAGCCAATGATGTCTGGTTCTTTGGTTAATAGATCTAATCTTGTAGGAATATCATCCACTCTTACCTGAGTCACTTCCTTTACCCTCAGGGTCATTGTGTTCTCCATTACTATACTTCATCTCTAGGAAAGGTAGGCATAGAGGTGGAGGTAAATTGTAGAATGAGAGAGCCAGGTAAATGCTTTGGGAGAATGGATGCAAAGAGAAGACAGTATGAAGGGGTGATTGTGCTGACGGCAATTGTATGGGGCAGAGACTCGAAATTTAAGAGAGGCAGAGAGGAAAAGTTTAAATGTGTTTGAGATGAAATGTCTGAGAAGTATGGTAGGGGTTACTAGGTTAGAGTGAGAAATGAGGTAAGGAGGAAAGCAGGAGTGGAAAAGGAAATGACAGGGCTGATGAAAGAGTACTGGGATGGTTTGGACACATGGAAAGAATGAGTGAAAAAAGATTAGTAAAAAGTGTATGGAAGAGAAAGGTGGACGGAGTGACTGAGGATGAGATGGAGGGATGGGGTGAAGGGGGCATGGAGCAAATGGGGATTGTCTGTTGACCAAGGAAGGGAGAAGGCAGGAGATAGGGACGAGTGGAGAGTAACTGTGTATAGATGGTGCTGTTATGTAAGGTGGGGAAGGGGAGGGGGTGCTTATGTCTGAATGATATTTTGATGCAGCCAGAAGGGATTTCTCCCCATCTCTTTTTCTGCATGAGGGAATATAGGGGGTCACCGATTAAGTGAAGTGGCCTAGCTGTGAATGTAGTGTCTTGCTACATTTCTTCTGACCCAGGCCAGTGGGCAGGATACAAGGATGGCCCATCATCCATGATGAGGTAAGATGAGAGGGGGAAAGGGTGGTGAATGGGGGTGGAATGGGTGGGAGTAGGTACATGCCTTTGACTTGGCTACCTCTCTTATAATGTGAAAAAACTCTTGGTATATAGATAGGTCTCTAAAATTATGTTAATTAAATTCCCCAATGGAACTACTAACCTTTGATGGTTGGAAACCTTCAAAATTTGCCATTATTAGTGTAAATCCAACAACAAAAAAAAGACAACACTGTAATGTAAACAAACTAAAATTAGTTTTGATCTTTTGTTTCTAATCATGAGCAACATCAGACTAAAAATCAGTTTTCCCTCTCTCCCAAATTTGAAACCAGGAATGTTTTGCCTCTACCATTACCCTGAGAAAAACAGTTGAAGCTGCCTATATTAACTCTTATGAAAATAACAATGACGGGGAAAGTTTCATATGTTTATCGAAGGCAGCAAGTAAATTGATAATAAATGCAATTGAGAAACATATACATGGTACAGAAATGGGAATCCCCAGACAGCCAGTGGGATGACCTGTCCTTATCCCCATCTTCGAGTGTATAATTGTAAGGTTCAAGCTGTTTGTAAACAGCTTACTGAAGAAGACCGAGTCGGTCAAAACGTATAAGCAATAAAGGAGTTTCAGCCCATCTTCGCTTATTCTTCCTCTACCCACTCTCAAAAAGGATAGTTATAGAAGAGATCTGGAAAAAAAAAAAATCCAGAATGGTGGATGTCTGGAACAAATTGGATGAAACAATAGTGTGTCCAAACACCATACAAGAATTTAAGAACAAACTAGATGTTGTGAGATACAAAGATGGGTCACCACGAGCATAGCATACCTTCCCCATATAATACAACTAGGTAAAACTACGTAAATGCATCAATACAACACAGACTGTCCAATGTTTCTTCTCAGAGACCTGTGGGATGGCCCAAGGACTGATGTCAGCTACTGTGGAACTGCAGGTTTTCCACTCTGAAATTCAAGGCAACAATTATTATTGTTGATATATTTCACCGTCAAGTCCTTGATGTGGGGGCTCAAGGACTTTCAAATCAAAAGTGAGGCCTAGGATTTTTGGACTTCTCCTCAATCTTAGATGGCCATTCAATTTGACTGTTAGATATTTTTTTGATTCATGGTTGTTTTCTAGGGTGAAATTGCCACTCTATTTTGTCTCAGCCACCATTCTAGTTTGTCTAGTCATGCTTGAGTTTTTGGCAGCTGTTTTGTTGTTGCTGTCCTGTGCTACATTATCTAGATCATGTGCATAGGTGAAAGCTTTGATATTATGCCTGGATTTGGAGAAGGTAGGTCACTAATGGTGTGTGGAATAAGGAGGACAAGAGGAAATAGAAGGAAGGGTAGTGAGTGATGGGATGAGGAAGCAAAAAAGGTTGTAGAAGAGAAGAAGGGAGCTTTCACAGATTGGTTACAAAATAGGATAAGGGAAGCATATGAGAGGTACAAAGAAAAGAGAAGTAATGCACAAGGTAAAGGAGGCAAAGAGGAGAGCAGATGTGAAATGGGGTAAGAGTATGACAGAAAATTTTGAAAGTAATACAAAGATGTTTTGGAAAGAAATTAAGAGAGGAAGAGGAGGCGAATCAAGTAGAGAAGAAAAGGTAAAAGGTGCAGATGGAGAGATGATAATGGAAGAGAAGGCAGTGAGAGGAAGGTGGGCAGAGTATTTTAGGGAATTGCTAAATGTGAAGGAGGACAGGGAGGGAAAGGTAGTTGCAGTGGGAAGTGCTAGGAAAATGAGAGTGATGAGTGAGGAAAATGGAGGAGAAATAAGGAAAGATGAAGTGAAGGCAGTTGTTAAGATGATGAGAGCAGGTAAGGCACCTGGTCTGGATAGATGTCATGCAGAATGTCTGAAAAAAGGAGTTACAGTGATGGTGGACTGGCTGGTGAGGTTATGTTTGTTTAAAAGAGGATAGAGTGCCGGAGGACTGGAGGAGTGCCTGTATAGTTCCACTTTACAAGGGTAAAGGGGACAAGTGTGAGTGTAGTGGTTTCAGGGGGATTAGCTTGTTGGGTGTGGTTGGGAAGGCTTATGGGAGGGTCTTCATTGAGAGGATTGGGAGAGGAACAGCGGGAGTAATTGGTGAGGAATGGTGTGGGTTTGGGACAGGTAGTTGTGTAGATCTGATTTTTGTGGTGGGACAGATATGTGAGAAAGCTATAGGAAAAGGTAAGGATGTTTTTTGGGCTTTTATGGATTTGGAAAAGGCTTATGACAGGGTAGACATGGGGTCACTGTGGAAGGTATTGCAGATATACGGGATAGGAGGAAAGCTTTTAGGAGCTGTCAAGAGTTTTTACAAGAGTAGTAGAGCATGTGTCAGGATTGGAAATGGAGAGAGTAAGTGGTTCGAGGTAAAGGTGGTACTTCGTCAGAGATGTGTTATGTCACTCTGGCTGTTCAACTTATACATGGATGGGGTGGTGGGTCAGGGATTGGAGATGGTTAAAGAAAATGGAGAAAAGTGTGAGGTAAGCCACCTGTTGTTTGCAGACAGCACTACACTTATAGCAGGATCAGAGGAGGAATTGAGGAAGTTAGTGACAGAGTTTGGGAAAGTGTGTGAAAGAAGGAAGTTGAAGATAAATATGGGTAAAAGTAAGGAGAGGAGATGTACAAGGGGTGAAAGTGGCAGCAGACTGGAAGTGAGTATTAAGGGAGAGAGACTGGAGGAAGTGGATAGTTTTGGATACATGGGTGCGAATGTGGCAGGAAAAGGAGGAGTGGAAGTGGAGGTAGAATGTAGATTGAGAGAAGCAAGTATATGCCTTGGTGGATTAAAAAGTGTAATGAGAAATATACATTTGGGAATGGATGCTAAGAGGAGATTGTATGAGGGAGTGATTGTGCCGACAGCACTGTATGGGGCAGAAACATGGAACATAAGAGAGGAGTTTGAATGTGTTTGCAAAGAGGTGTCTGAGATGTAAGATAGAGGTTACTAGGCTGGATAGAAAGAGAAATGAGGTGAGGAGGAGAACGGGGGTGGAAAGGGAGTTGGGAGATAGGGTGGATGGGATGGTATTGGGATGGTTTGGACACATGGAAAGAATGAGTGAAGAAAAACTAGTAAGAGAGGTGTGGAAGGAGTGAACACAAGGGGTCAACCTAGGATGAGATGGATGGATAGGGTAAAAGGGGCTTTGGGGAAGAGGGGAATGTCTATTGAGGAAGGATGGGAGAGGACAGAAGGCAAGGGTGAGTGGAGAGTGTTTGTATATGGATGATATTGTGATGCATGAGGTGGAATGGGTGGGGGATAGGGGGTGAGGGAGTACATGTGAGAAAAATTTAACGCAGCCCAAAGGGATTTCTCCCCGTCTTCCCCATTTCTGCATGAGGGGACGGAGATGGGGGGAGGGGTTGCCAATTTATTGAAGTGGCCTTGCTGTGGATGTGCTATGTCTTGCAACACTGCTTCTGACCCAGGGCAGTGGACAAGATGCAGGGGTGACCCATCATCCAGGAGGTGCCGAGATAAGAGGGTGGAGGGGAGTGGAGTACAACAGGGATGGAATGGGTGGGAGTGGTTTTTATGCCTTCGATTTTTGGCTACCTCCCTTATAAGGGGGAAAAAAAGCCTTTGGTATATGTATGTAGGTCACTAATGAAGAGGTTACATAGAGCAAGGGATAAAGTTACAGTCTCTCAGTTCCCAGTGTATGATAATTGTGGGATATGCTCCACTCTCTAGAAGCTATGAATTTTGCTTTAGGAAACCATGTGTGGAAGTGAGAATATCACCAAGAATATGGCCACTGCAGTTATTTACCAATGTTACCAATTTCCATGTAAGTACACAGCTCCCATCCCAATACAAACTAAATTATTTCTGCAATAATATACTCATAGCTTTCAAATTAAACGGAAAGATGTCAGTCAGTCATTTATTGAACCCATCCATACATCAGAGCAGTTCCAAGATCTGGGGAGGTAGTGATATTCCACACATTACTGCAAATATTATGTAACCAATGGTACTGCAATTCAAATCCCATAAAGTAAGACATCAGCCTCCTACACATAAAGATTGTGTGTGGGTAACTGCCAACACTAGATCTGAGGAAATTCTCTGATACACTAACATATTTCACTTATTATATTGCAGAAAATAAAACACAATATTTCAAAACTATTCAAATAAACTATAAGTAATGTTATAACTTTTGTTGAATCACTCAAAACTAATTACAAAATATAAATTTCCTTCCTCAAATATAGGTTCATACATTAATGTACATCATACTTACACTAAATATATATCCACTTTGAAAACCTTGAGATCTACTTATGCCAGTCTTTAAGCATTGAAACACTGTTGACATTGTATATTCATTCTTCAAGCACATGAAGAAATAAACATGAACTGATCCCACTTGAAATTTAAATCACAACTGAAATATTAATAGTAACTACTATGACAAAACTGGCCATAAATATTAACATATTGAATTTCATGTCATCATTCAACTTAATTTGATTACAACAATCTAATCATACCATATATCAGACAACCAAAGCTGGTGTAAACTTTTAACTTTGTAAAGCCATGATTTTCCTAGACTCTTGACAACAGGAATGTGCACATATAACATCAAATAAGGGTAGACTTCATACAACAGCCTTCCCTTCTACTTCTATGTAAGCTAGTTTTCTGGCCTATATGTAATGTCCAGAAATTATAATTGTTCCTTTACTTTGTGCCCTATTCAGATGAACTAACCTAGTCTTGAAATCTTTTTGGTAACTTGACTTGGCGACCTCTTCTTGTAGTCTGTTTAACATAAGAACTAATCATATTAACCAACATTTCTTTTTCATCAAATAACTCCCCATTGTCATTAGGAATACTTGTTAATCCATTTATTCTTTTAACCTTTGTAATGCATTCATCCCCGTTTTTACTCGTATATGATTCAACCTTTTTCTTCTGAATTTCCTCCGTTTTATGATTCAGTCCCTTTGGAAGAATCTTCTTATGAATGTCATAGTCTTTATTATTCAGTTCTTTCAGGCATACCCTCAAAACCCCATTTTTACCCTCCATTGCTGCTAACCCACCCTGGGGCACCTTTTTCTTTACATTTTCACTTTTGATTAATTGTTGAGTGTGTATCAACATATGTTCCTCAAGTTGGCTCTGATCCTTACATGGAAGATCACAATCCTTGCACTTAATAGCCTTTTCAGTACAGTGAGTAGCCAAATGGTTTTGCAGGAAACCAATATGGAGGTATGAAGCATCACAGAATGTGCACTTATGAAGTGGCTTCCCTGAATGAACAGCCATGTGATTCTTGAGTAGATTGGATCGACTATAAGAGGCATTACAATACTGGCATGAGAATGGCATCACCCTGTTGTGGGTCAAGATGTGCTGTTTGAGGGTCTGGGGAAGGAGAAAAGAAGATCCACATTCTGAGCAGCTGTAAGGCCTCTCTCCTGTATGAATCTTCATGTGTCGGTTAAGCCCACACTTCTGGGAATATGAAGACTCGCACTGGCTGCACTTGAAGCGTCTCTTTTTTACCTGAGTCTTGGTCTGGTATACAAGACTGATGGGCTGGAAGTCATTATCACAATGTTCATCAGTGTATGGCTTGATACCTGTGTGACAGTTTAGATGGAATTTATAAGCACTGGAATATTCAAAGGAGGCATTGCAGGAATTACATTTGTAATGACTCGCTTCATCATGATGCTTCATATGCTTCTTCAGGTCAATACAATGTACAAAACCCTCATTACATTGTGTACATTTATGTTTTTCCTTCCCCGTGACTAGGACATGACTGTGCAGGTCTAAGTACTTGTCAAACTTGGCACCACAATGTGTGCATGCAAAGGACTTTTTCTTCACTTTGTGGCCTACCATATGTTTCTGAAGACCTTTAGATGTAGAAAAGCCATCATTACAAAGTCTACAAGAATGAGACTTTTTAACCTGGTGTGTTTTTAAGTGTTGCCTAAGTTTATGAATTGTCCCAAAAGTATCCCCACAGTCTGAGCAAATACAAGGTGATTCTTTATGAAGTGCCTTCACATGTTCTTTCAAAGCTTTTGTAGATGTAAATCCTGATCCACACTGGTGACATTGTCGAAAATATGGCCTGGTGTGAGTCCTCATGTGATCTCTTAAAGCAACAACAGTAGAAAATGTTAATTCACAGTGCGTACAACTGCGCTGCTTCCCTTCAGTATGGTTCCTTAGGTGTAACTTCAAACGGTGAGCAGTGAAGAAATGTGAATTGCAAAGATTACACTTGTAGTGCCTCTCTGAGAGGTGAACTTTCCGATGCTGCTTGAGATTCTCAGCTGTGAAGAAAACAGCATTGCAGTACCTACATTGTCGAGGTTTTCCCTTGATATGCTCCTTCAAGTGATGCTTAAGGATTCGGGCTTTTGTAAATTCCATATCACATAACTTACACCTATGAGTCCTATTCCTTTTCAAAGAGGCTGTTTGCTGCTTATGGGGACTCTTAATAATAGGAACAGAGGAACCAATACACTCACGAATCTTTCGAACTGAATTCAAAGAATGAACTGAAAGATGACGTTTCAGATTACTGTATGATTTGAAATTCACTTCACAAAGGGAGCAGTTGTATGGTCTTTCTTCACGATGAGCCTTTTTGTGCCTCTTGAGATCACCAAGAGTGGCAAATGTAACTCGACAGGAAATGCATTTGTGATACTTCTGTCTTGATAATCGGATCCTTTCCTCCATCTTTGGTCTGGCATTTAACTTCTGCACAGTTACTCCCCAGTCTGCAAATATACAAATTATTACATAAGGGAAAAGGGAAACTAGCATATTATCTTGCACATAATCATATATAAAAAAAATTCTCATAAAGAGTTACAAGTGGTGGGTGGTGGCGGTGATGGTAGTGGTGGTGGGAGGTGGTAGGTGGTGGTGCTAATGTTGGTAGTAGTGGTAGATGATGGTGGTGTGGTAGTAGTAATAGATGGTAGTAGTGGTAGTAGTATTAGTAGTGGGTGGCAGTAGTAATGGTGATGGGTTGTGGTGGTAGTGATGGTAGCAGTAGTGGTGGTGGTAATGGTAGTGGTAGTGGGTGATGGTGGTGGTGATAATGGTAGTGGTAGTGGGTGATGGTGGTGGTGGTAGATGGTGGTGGTAGTAGTGGTAGATGGTGGTGGTAGTAGTGGTGGATGGTGGTGGTAGTAGTGGTGGGTGGTGGTGGTGGTAGTAGTGGTGGGTGGTGGTGGTAGTAGTGGTGGGTGGTGATGATAGTAGTTGTGGATGGTGGTGGTAGTAGTACTGGGTGGTGGTGGTAGTAATGGTGGGTTGTAGTGGTAATAGTGGTAGAAAGTGGTGGTGATGGGTGGTCAGTGGTGGTGGTAGGTGGTAATGGGTGGTAGTGGGTGGTGGTGGTAAGTGGTGATGGGTGGTGGTGGTGGTGGTGGTTGGTGATAGGTGGTGGTTGGTGACAGGAGGTGGTGGGTGGCAGTGGTGGGTGGCAGTGGTAGGTGGTGGGTGGTGGGTGGCAGTGGTAGGTGGTGGGTGGTGGTGGTAGGTGGTGATGGATGGTGGTAGGTGGTGATGGGTGTTGGTAGTGGGTGGTAAGTGGTGGGTAGTGGGATAGTGGTGGTGGTGGGTGGGTAGTGGTGGTGGTGGGTGGGTAGTGGTGGTGGTGGGTGGGTAGTGGCGAGTGGTGGTGGAGGGTAGTGGGTAGTGAATGGTGGTGGTGGATGGTGAAGTTGGTGGATTGGTGTTGCATGTGGGTTGTAGGGAGCAGGGTATTTGTGGTGGGTGGTGATGATGGTAGTGGTGGTGATGGTAATCCTGGTAAGAATTAAATTTATGAAATAAAAATTCAACTATTTCTGTGTTTACCTTACTATCCTCCCAGCCACACCAGGAAATGTCAAACACAACCCCCTCTTTGTGAAAAAGTAACACTGTAGCCTTTGTTAGACTTTAATTGCAATAAGGTCAATGGCAAGGTCTCACAAGCAAGTGGGCAGGTTCCCATGGGTACAATCAACCCCCATTATTAATACCAGAAATATACCCATGAAACCTTCATTCTTATTGTTCATTATAGTGCATACTCACAAACCTTTTACACCACCATTAAAACATATTTTAAGATTCAGTTATGTAGTTTTACTTACCAAAAGAGCAAATAAAGGACAGTAGTTTTACATCCTGAGAGTTTATTTGGTATTGCACATGTACAGTGCAGTATGTTACGAGCCATTTCTTAAAAAGTCACACTAGACATTTTCTATTAACCCATTCAACTCCGATGACAAGATGTCTTGTCATTTGGTCAAATAAAACAAAAAATCATAAAACACCAAAATGTTTGATCAAACACCAGAAAAATATGACGTCAATCCTCGCTTCGCTCGCAGCGAAGCGAGGATTGACGTCATATTTTTCTGGTGTTTGATCAAACATTTTGGTGTTTTATGATTTTTTGTTTTATTTGACCAAATGACAAGACATCTTGTCATCGGAGTTGAATGGGTTAAGGTCACCCAGCATAAAAATTGCACTGTGGTGTACAGTTGAAAGGGTACTATACTGCAATGAACATTACATGACTCATGTATACTGAACAGCAGTGTACATTATAGAATATACATTTAACACATTAGACTTGTGTTGGCAACCCCTTCGATGTCCAGCATGTACACACACAGAGTTGGATTGACAGCAAAGATTGGAACTCTGTAAAAAACGCGGCTTTCGTGGATTTCAGCGATAGAGTAACTGTGTTGTATTAGTAGGGAAGGAGAAAGCTCATGGTGTAGTGGGCATGTGAAGAAAAAGGAGAAGGGGAGGCATTATTGAGGAAAAGGGAAGAAAATGAGGAAGGGGACAAACAGGCCCTGGATGTCAGAAGGGGTGTCAACAAAAGATGTGCAGATGACACAGACGAGGTCGAACAGGTGAGCAGAGATATTAAAGTAGAAATATAGATAATAGCAGCTCAATGGAAAGAGGAGATAATTACTTCTACGGATTTAATGAGGGAGGGGATGACAACCTCCCTGACTAGTAAGTCTAGAGGAGAAACTAAGGCCCCGTCCACACGGAGCATTTTGATGCGCGATGTATTGAAGTGATGAGTTGAAAAACGTGACTTTCAATTCATCGCAGCATCATGAAAGCAGTCATGGGGCATACCGATTTCGAATCGCGGCGCAGTGTGTCAGTGACAGTTGAAGGGAGAGGACGCACGCGCTCTGCTTTGCTCTTCTACTTTCATACAATGGCACAAGCAACTTCCGCAAAGCCGTTCGAGTGGACAAAGACTATTATATTACATTTCATTAAGCTACTAAAGCAGTACCCAGTCATTTGGAATATCAAGTGCAAAGAATATAAGATGAGAAATAAAAAAGTACAAGCATCGAAAGCTGACTTATATTCTTTAACAAAAAGTAATGTGCGGAATGAAGACATTACCAAAAAAAATTCATACATTGAAAACACAGTTTCACAGGGAAATGACTGCCATCAATGCATCAAAGAAGTCTGGTGCTGGCACGAAAAATATGTACACTCCAAAGCTGTGGTGGTTTAACGATTTAATGAGTAGAGCATCGGCAGACATCCTCCTCCCGTGAAAGCCAAATGATGACTGAGATCTGGTTGCTCGCGCAAGGTATTCGCAGTGATGCAGCCCGTCCGGACGCTAGTGTAAAGTTTTCAACACGACTACTGCATCAAGTCGCTGATGCGTGATGCTCCGTGTGGACGGGGCTTAACAGAAATGAACAACGCATGGGAGGTTAGGTTTAACCAACTAACACTAGTTACACAAAGAGTTGATAAACTGGAAGAACTAAAGAAGGAGAACCAAAACCTAACTAAAGAAATAGAAGAATTAAAAAGACAGTTAAGAGAAGTAAAGGATGGGAATGAGGAATTAAAGAGGAATAATAATGAGAATAAAGAGTCCATAGTAAAAATGGTAATTGGTTGGAAAAAAGTCCAAGAGAATAACAAAACTGAATTTAGTGTAATAGTGTAACAACAGATGAAAGCACAAATTAAGGACACAGTTATTAAAGTGATGAGAGAGAAGGAGAATATAGTAAGACTTAGCAGATAAAAAATGTATAATTATATTAGGAATGGAAGAGAAGCATAATCCAAATAGGACTACAAGAGTAAAGGAGAAAGAAAAAGTAAACAGGGTATGAAAAATAGTTCAAGAAGATGAACAATAAATAAAGTGATGAAATATATAGATTGCGAAAATACAAAATTGACAGGATCAGACCAAATAAGGTGAAATTCAAGTCACAAATGGCAGAGAATGTCTTATCAAAAACAGGGAAACTAGCAAAAAGTGATCAGTATAAACAGGTATGGATAAAAAGAGAGATGAATAAAGAGGAAATAGAGGGTGAGAAAACAAAAAGAATAGAAGCCAAGGAAAAAATTAGAACAGAACAGTGAGACAATGAGAAATTCTATTGGAGAGTCGTGGATATGAAAATAAGGAAATGGTTCATAGCAGAGAAAAATGGAAGGGAAACAGAAAACAGGATGGAGGTAACAGAAAATTAAAAGTGAAAAAAGTGAAAAAAGTATTGCTAAATAGAGACGGGCTTGTAAGAAATATAAGTGCTCGGGTGCATCTAATGACTATGAAAGTTATGTATCAATACAGAGATTTAAAAAAGACAATAAGAAAAAGAAAACGACAATACGAAATGAACATCGCTGATAAATCCAAAGAGAATCCCAAAGAAGTCTATAGTTACATTAGAGATAAAAAGGTTGTTAGGAATCACATTGGTCCACTATTATCTGCTGACGGTCAACTTGAATATTCAAATGAAGGAATGTGTAATATCTTAAACAATTATTTTAGCTCAGTATTTGTAAACGAAACACCTCAAAGTGAATTCCAAACTGAAACCTGTGAAAAGTCTAGGGTAAACTTACTACGGTAAATATAACAAAAGAAAAAATTAAAAGGTGTATAGACAAACTCAAAGTTAATAAAACACCAGGGCCTGACGGTTGGCATCCAAGAATCTTAAAGGAAATGAAAAATGAGATTGTTGTTCTATTAGAAATTATTTTCAAGAAATCCATCATATCCAGAGATGTCCCAAGAGAATGGAAGCTAGCTAACGTTACTCCCATATTCAAAAAAGGTGACAAAAAGAAGCCAAATAACTATAGGCCTATAAGTTTGACTTCAATCGTAGGAAAAATAATGGAAACTATCATCAGAGATGCTATCGAACATCATTTAGAAAGTAACCCCTTGATAAATGATAGCCAGCATGGTTTCAGACGGAAATGTTCTTGCGTGACAAACTTACTCGAATTCTACAACACAATTATCTCCAATTATGACAAAAGAAACAATATAGATTTAATATATCTAGACTTTGCAAAAGCTTTTGATACCGTCCCACACGAAAGACTAATTACTAAATTAGCTTTACACGGAATAAGTGGTAGCCTATTAAGTTGGACTAGTAATTGGTTGAATGGTTGAAAACAAAGAGTTGTTTTAAATGGAAAAACTTCTGGATGGAAAAGTGTTACAAGTGGAGTTCCTCAGTGTTCCATTCTTGGGCCACTTCTATTCACAGCATATATAAATGATATAGACCATGGACTAAAATCTACTGTTTCCAAATTTGCTGATGATACAAAACTGTGCGGAGTGGCAAATGATCACTCAAACCAATTAGATATTCAAGAAGATTTAGAGCAATTACAGCAATGGTCTGAAAAGTGGCTCATGAAATTTAAAACAAGTAAATGCAAGGTAATGCACATAGGTAAGAATAACAGTAAGTACGATTACAAGTTATTTGGAAATTTGTTAACAAAAGTGGATAGTGAAAAAGATCTCAGCGTAATTATCAGTAACGACCTCAAATCATCCAAGCAGTGTATTTCAGCCTCTGAGAAAGCAAATAAGATTCTGGGACTGATTGCGCGATCTTTTGATTTCAAAAGTCCATCACTCATTAACAAGCTATATAAATCGTTAGTTCGTCCACATTTGGAATATGCTGTTTCCGTATGGTCACCGAATCTCATTAAAGACATTGACAGACTGGAAAAAGTACAAAGGTGAGCCACAAAACTGATTCCAAATATCAAAAATAAATCATACGAAAATCGACTAAAACGTATGAATATGTTTTCCCTAAAAAAGCATAGACTCAGAGGTGACTTGATACAGGTCTTTAAGATTTTAAAGGGAATTGACATCAAAAGTGACCAAATTTTCACATTGAATGAGAATCAGACAAGAAACAATGGTCTCAAACTGTCAGGAAATAGATTCAATTTGGAAGTGGGTAGAAACAACTTTGCCAACCGTGTAATTAATTAATGGAATAAACTTCCTGCACAGGTAGTGCATTGTAGCTCAGTTCGAAGCTTTAAGAATCATTTAGATAAATACCTAAGTAAGATGCTGTAATGATTATAATTTATCTTATACTATTTGTTTTTGTTTTGTTATCTTTTGTCTGTCTGATTTTCATTTATTATTAGTTATATGTCAATTTATTATTATTTACTATTTACCTGTTTGTTTGTTATTTAACTATACCTATGCATCTATTTATGTATTTTATTTGTTATTTACATTATTATAGTTTTTATATATTATTTTATTATTAATATGATTTTTTTTTTTCGCATCCGACCTAGATATGGATCAAAAGGTCACCTGTCGGTATGCTCCGCCTTTGTAATCCTTTGTAAATCCTTTGTGTCTTAATAATATGCTTGAATGAACTGAATGATTACCGAAAGGAAAAAGAACCAGACATAATGGGAATTGTAGAGACAAAATTGAAAGGTCTATTACCACCCAACAGTGTAGGACATGGTGCATATAACTATTTGATTAGAAACAGAAGTAAAAAAGGGGGTGGAGTTATGTTCCTGACTAAGAAGGATATAAATGTGAGGAATGTTACATATGGAAAGAACAGAGTGGAGATGATTATGATGGAAATAGAGGACAGGGACAAGAAGAGCAGGAAGTTTGTGGTAAATTATGTGCCTCCTGAAACAGCTTTGTGGGAAGAGAGAGAACACAAAAATATGTTAGAAGACACAAGGATAACACTAAATAAGATAATGGAAGATGGAGGAAGAATAGTTATAATGGGTGACTTTAATTGTAAAGACATCTGCTGGGAAGAGATGATATTGAAGGGTGGAGATGACCTATGGGGAAATGTACTATTTGATATGATTATATTATAGAACAATGACACAATGGATACAAGAGAATACTAGATATACAAATGAGGAAGAACCATCGAGACAGGACCTAATAATCACATCAGAACCTAAAATAGTGGACAAGATTGAATATAAGACACCACTAAGTAAAAGTGACCACATATCAAACTGGAACTAAATGAGGAAAAATATATGGGAAAAAAACAAACAATATAGAAAGGGAAGATTGATATATGGAAAAACAAATTTTGATAAAATAAGAGAATTAAAAAAAAAAAAAAAAGTGGGAAAGGATATACAAGGAGGAAACCACAGTAGAAGAGAAATGGAATATTTTCACAAAAATTGATAAAGGAGTGGAAAAGTATGTTCCAAGACCAAAACAAGAAAAAGGTTATGTAAAATGTTGGTACAACAAAGGATGTAGCGAGTTAAAAGACAAAAGGGATAAAGCTTGGATAAAATGGAAAAAAGACAAAAGACTTGAAAAATGGAAAATATATACTAGTTATAGAAATCAATATGTACAAGTGCGGAGAGAAGAAAAGAGAAAATACGAAAAGGATGTCATAGAAAAATGTAAAGATCAACCAAAACTATTTTATACATTTGTAAACGACAAACTGAAAAACAAACAAGAATTAGGGAAACTATGACAAGGAGGAGTTGAAAACACAGGAAATAAGAATGGCAGAAATCATGAACAAGCATTTTAACTCAGTGTTTACGAGGGAGAACATACAACTTAGAGATGTCGAATGGGAGGAGAAAGTCCCCCCTATGAAAGAGATAATAGTAACAAGGAATGAAATAATGAATCACTTGAGTAATCTCAATGTTAGAAAATCGCATGGACCAGATGAAATGGCAAACTGGATTTTGAGAGAATGCGGGAATGAACTGACAGACAAAATACATAGTCTAATAACCAGTTCATTGAAAGAAGGAAAAGTTCCAGAAGATTGGAAAATAGAAAATATAGTACCAATATATAAAGAGGGAAACAAGACCCTACTAACTATAGACAGGTCTCTCTTACAAGTCCGGTAGCTAAAATTTGTGAGGGAATTATCAAAAGTGGATGGGTAAGGCTTTTGGAAAAAAACAACAACAATGTACTAAATCCAAGGCAATTTGGATTTAGACAAGGAAGATCATGTGTCACAAACTTGATGTATTTCTATTCAAGACTAATAGATGTAATAGAAGAAAGAGATGGATGGGCTGATTGTGCATTTCTAGACCTTAAAAAAGCTTTTGATAAGGTGCCACAAAAGAAATTGCTAAAGAAATTAGAAACTGCAGGAGGAATACAGGACAAACTGCTGAAATGGATGGAAGACTTCTTGCATGAAAGAAAAATGAGAGTCGTGATAAGAGAGAAACATTCTAATTGGGATGAAGTGATTAGTAGAGTTCCACAAGGAACAGTTTTGGCCCCAATAATGTTTGCTATATATATTAATGATATGGATAAAAAAAATTGAAAGTTATATGAGCTTCTTTGCAGATGATACAAAACTGCTGAAAAAAGTGAATACTGTAGAAGATTGTGAGTCGCTGCAGAGTGATCTCAATAAAGTATGGTTATGGAGTAGGAAATGGGAGATTGAATTCAATCTTAAGAAGTGTAGTATAATGGAATTTGGAAGAAGCAAAAAAAGAATAGTGGGATCATATAAATTGGGAGAGGAAGAAATTAAAGAATTGGAAAATGAGGACCTGGGAGTCATTATTATGAATAATATGTCCCCCGAGAAACATAAACAAGATTTTTGGAGAAACTTATAATCTAATAAGAACAATCAAAGTGGCATTTACATACCTGGATGAAGAAATGTTAAAGAAAATACCAGTCACTTTGAGTAAGACCAAGATTGGAGTATGCAGCGACAATGTGGTCACCAAGTACAAAAAAATGTATAACAAAACTTGAAAGAATACAAAGAGCAATTACGAAATTGGCACCAACACTCTCAGAACTATCATATGAGGAGAGACTGGCAAAAACTGAGCTACAGACATTAGAGGAAAGAAGAAAGAGAGGAGACTTGATAACTATAGAATCATGAAAGGCATATAAATTATTGATAGAGAGGATCTATGGGATAGTAGAGATACAAGAGGACATGGAAAGAAAATAAAAGACAATTATAGAAGAGACCTGAAAAAGAACAGCCTTCCCAAGTGGATAATAGATGTTTGGAACAAGTTAGATGAAAATGTGGTGTGTGCAAAAATGATACAGGAATTTAAAAACAGTCTAGATAAAACAAGATATAAAGATGGGACCTCACGAGCATAGCTCCCTTTCCCGTAAAATACAACTAGGTAAATACACAGATATAATGGGGATTGTAGAGACAAAATTGAAAGGATCATTACCACCAAATAGTGTAGGACAAGGAGTATATAATTGTTGGTACAGAAATAGAGAAAGCAGGGTGGAGCAGTGATGTTATTAACCAAGAAAGGCCTAAATGTGACAAAAATTACAGAAGGAGAGAACAATGTGGAATTGATTATGATAAGAGTTGAGGATAGAGATATGAAAAATAGAAAATATGCAGTGATTTATGTCCCACCCAAAACTCACGCATGGAATGAAAGTGAACACTCTAAAATGCTGGAAGACACAAGAAATACACTAAATGAAATACTAAAGAAGAAAATCTGATAATTATGGGTGATTTCAACTTGAAAGAAATATACTGGGATGAGATGACTGTGAAAGGTGAAGATGATCACTGGGGAAACATATTACTGGAAATGACCAAAGAAATGGGTCAAAGAAAACACCAGATATAGAAATAACAATGAACCCTCAAGATTGGATTTGATATTCACATCAGAACCTGAAATAGTCGATAAAATTGAATACAAGACAGTTGTGCAGTAGTCGTCACTCAGGTCAGGTCTACCAGGTAGCTGCTTCAATTAGTGATATGGCAAGTGGTTGAGTTACCGTGTTCAGTGAAGTACAATCTCTACTTAGTAGAATTGAAGCCTTGGAGAATGCTGTAAAGTGTCTTAAAGAGGAGAATCGAGTTCTCTGCTCGAAGGCCCAAAATATGGAAGACAAAACTAGCTATGAGCTTGGATGGAAAACAGCAAATATTAAGAAGTGGAATAAAGGAAAAAAGTCCTCACCAGCCCCACTTGATTGCAAGAACTCGTTTCAAGTACTAGCAAATCTGCAGGAAGAAGAAACAAATGAAATTCAAGTGAAGAAGGGAAGGGCAGACGCTGGATCCCTGCCCACAGGTAAGATTTTGGTTGTAAGAGACAGTCAAGTGAGGTACTTAGACAGGGCTTTCTACGATAAAGACAGGAAACATAGGATGCAGGTGTGTTTCCCCAGCGCGAGGATAGGAGATGTTAGAGATAGGATTGAAGAGTGTTTAATAGGGGAAGGTAAGGACCCTGTAGTTTGCTTAAGTGCCAGGGGCAATGATATAGATAAGTTAGGGAGTGAGGAATTGTTTGCATGGTTCCAGGAAGCACTAGACAAGATTAGAAATAGGAGAGGTGTTCCTGTTGTATGTGGAATCCTTCCAAGGCGTAGAGTTGGAGTCATGTGATATTCCAGGGCTATTGCAATGAATTGCAGGCTGGCAAAACATTGTAAGGCCAATGGATGGGCATTTGTTGACAACTGGGACCAGTTTTACAGTAGGAATCATCTATATAAAAGGGGTGGGGTGCACTTGTTGCCCAGAGGATTTCGGCTCCTTGCTGAATCCCTTGAGGGAGAAGTAGGCATCCTACAGGTTTTTTTCAGGTAGATTACATGGGAGTAGGGGGGGAAGTATCGGAATATAGTTTAGGCAATAGAAACAACTTAGAGAGGGACTGTGAAAAGAATCACCAAAGCAGGTGGAGGGAAGATAAAATTAAAGTTTACTATACAAATAGCAGAAGCATAACTAACAAAATTGATTTGCTGTGAGGTAAAGCATACATAGAGAATTTCGATATTATAGCTATTACGGAGTCCTGGATCAACATGGCTGATAAACATTTCCTTCCGGAAATCGAAATAGAAGGATATAAGTTTTTTCACAAGAATAGGGTTGGCAGGAGAGGGGGAGGTGTGGCACTTTTCATTAAAAATACAATAAACTGTATTATCAACAATTCGATTAAGGAAGAGGACTGTACAGAATCCATTTGGGTAGAGATTATAGGCAAGAATAAGAAAGTTATTATTGGCGTCTTGTATAGACCTCCTAACCTCAGCATTGAGCAGACTGATTCCCTAATTCATGAAATTCACAGAGCGTTCCAGTACAAAAACATTGTGATCATGGGAGATTTTAATAATAGAAACACTGACTGGGAAACTTTAATAGATCAGGAAACAAAGAAATTCCTAGATGTGGTGCTGGATAATTTCCTAAAACAAGCAACTGCTTATCATACGAGGGGAGAAAATACTCTGGACTTAGTTTTAACTAATAATGAGCACCTAATGAGTAATGTAAAAGTGGGAGATAGTCTAGGCTCTAGCGATCATCAAGAAATAAGATTTAACATTATTTGGGGAGAATTAAAAAGTACGAATAACGTCCAAGTACCAAACTTCAGGAGAGCAAACTTTGACAATATAAAACCTATTTGAAATTGAATATGAAATGTCATGCGGACGTTGCAGATGTTTCAGACATTGTAGAGTCTTGATGTGTGACCGGGGTTCAGGTCATGACCAGGGGTCAGGTCATGGAGGGTAATATGCATACCTTGGGTCAGGTTATTTGGGGGCAAGGGCTCAACAGACAGGTCAACGATTTGGATAAAATGTATAGCAATCGGATTTAATTATTAATGCACAAAATACATTTATCCCCCTGAAGCCAATACGGAGAAATAGTAATACTCCCAAATGGATAACAGATTGAAACATTAGATCAGAATGAAAAGAGGACTTTCCATAAAAATAAAAAACGGGGAAACACACCTTAGATCAAGATATAACGAAATGGAGAAGCTGGTTAAAAAGAATACACATACAGCAAAACATAATTATGAAATTAAGGTTGCTAGTCAAGCAAGATCCAACCCAAAGGGTTTCTTTCATCTCCACAGAACAAAAAATAAAGAATAGGACCAATTAAAAATGATGAAAATGTCATGATAGAATCAGAGGAAAAAATGAGTGAGGAGTTTAACAATTATTTTCTACTGGTGTTTACTAATGAGAGGTTAGATAAAGTACCTCACTGCGATCCAATTTTCAGAGGGGATGAAGAAAGTAGTCTATCTAATATCAGCAATAGTTAAGTAGAAGTAGTCAAGCAGATTGAAAGACCTACAAAATCCCCGGGTCCAGACAAATATTTTCCAAGAATGCTAAAGGAGAGTAAATTTGAAATCTGTGACCAGTTAACTGAAATATTTAATAAATCAGTAGACACTGGTTTTGTGCCTACTGCTTGGAGGCAGGCAAATGTTGTTCCTGTTTTTAAGAAGGGAGATAAATCGTCTATATGCAACTACAGGCCAATAAGTTTGACATCGGTTATAGGAAAAATGCTTGAATCAGTAATAGTAAATAGACTCAGAGAACACATCGAAAGACATAATTTAATTCATGATTTACAGCATGGTTTCTCCAAAGGTAAGTCATGTGTGACTAATCTTCTATCCTTTTACACTAAAGTATATAAGGGGTCAGATAACAATGATAATTACGATGTTAACCTTGACTTTAGCAAAGTGTTCAACAAGGTGCCACACCAGAGACTACTAAATAAAATCAAACCCCATGGCATAGGAGGAAAAGTGTTAGAATGGTTTAGAGCTTTGATTAGTAACAGAAAACAGTGGGTCACCATAAATGGAGTAAAATCTAGGTGGGGCAATGTTACTAGTGGGGTCCCCCAGGGCTCGGTTTTGGGTCCCTTGTTGTTCATTATGTACATAAACGACTTAGATGACGGGATAGTGATGTTAGTTTGCAGACGACACTAAAATAGGACGCCTAATTAGATAAGGAGACAACGCAGAGATTCTGCATGATGATCTTAACAAATTGTTCACATGGTCGGTGAAATGGGAAATGAACTTCAATATCTCTAAGTGTAGCGAGTTAAACATAGGGCTATACAGTTTAGATAACACACTTTTAGAGAAAGCTGAGTGCGAGAGAGACTTGGGAGTTCTAGTGAGTCCAGACCTTAAAACCAGGAAACAGTGCATTAGTGCCAGAAATAAAGCTAACAGAGCATTAGGTTTCATTGTTAGGACGGTAACGAATAGAAGTGCAGAGGTTATTATTAAACTCTAGCGATAGCCCCATCCTTGACTATGTGGTACAGTTTTGGTTTCCGTCCTACACAATGGACATCAATTCACTAGAATCAGTAGAGAAGAATGACCAAAATGATACATGGACTCAGAAACTTGCCTTACAAAGAGAGGCTTACGCATCTTAACCTCTTCACTCAGGGGCACATCGCACGTCTGGCAGCATTAGCTGCCCGTCATGCGATGTTGCGTCATAATAATCGCATTATAAAAAATAAAGTCAGTGCTCAATCGTTCGTTCTCTTTCACCCGTGTATTTTGATAACCCTAGAAAATTGATGAAGCCAGTTTAGAGAGAATGGAAATTACATAGGTATGACTACAATAAATATAATCAAGATGGCGACGTCGGCATCATCGAGTACCCACTTGCTCCTCATGCCGCCTACATAGGCGTCACCGTATGGAAGTGATTAACTAACACTCTCTGGAAAGATGCAGAGTGCGGGGTGATCTAATAATGGTGTTCAAGTGGATCAAAGGCTTTAAGGGTGATGCAAACAAGTTCATCATATTAAAACAACAGGGCAGGGCAGGACTTGCAGTAATGGATATAAACTGGACAAATTTAGATTTAAAAAGGAAATAGGCAAGAATTGGTTTACTAATAGGGTGGCTGACGAATGGAATAAACTTAGTAACCATGTAGTAAGTGCTGAAACTATCAGTTGTTTTAAGAAACTATTAGACAACTTTAAGGATGGGGATGACAGGTGGTGATGGATACGGAGCTGTCTTGTGTAGGCCTTGTGGTCTCTTGCAGTCTCCTTCATTCCTATGTTCTTATGTAAGACACCAATTGGAAAAAGTGATCACATAATAATGGAACTAGAATTAAATGAAAAAAACAAATACAGAAATTAATGAAAAACACAGAAAACACAAAACAGATTTTGAGAAACTTGGAAAATTCTTTCGAGAAGCAAATTGGAGGAATTTTAATAATGAAGAAACAAAGGTGGAAGAGAAATGGACAATTTGGAAGGAAATTTATAATGAGGGTGTGAATAAGTATGTGCCTAGACAAAAACATGGAAGGGTATATATAAAATACTGGTATAATAAAAAGTGCAGTGAGGCAAAATACAGAAGAGATAAAGCCTGGAAAAGATGGAAGGAAAAAAAACTGAGAAATGGAAAATATATACCAAACTAAGAAATGAATATGTAAAATTACATAGAGAAGAAAAAAGAAATTATGAAAAGGACATAATAGATAAATGTAAAGATCAACCCAAACTATTTTATAGATATGTAAACAGCAAGCTAAAAAATAAACAGGAAATACACAAAATACACAGAAGATATAGAAATGGCAGATATTATGAACAAATATTTCAAATCTGTATTCACCAAAGAAGAAAAAAATCTACAAAACTGTGATCAAAAAATTGAAGTAAGATTTCCTCCACTGAAGAAAATAAACATTACTCAAAATGAAATAAGGAATCAAATACTAAAGCTCAACGTTAACAAGTCACATGGACTAGACGTTGTTGCAAACTGGATACTAAAGGAATGTATAGATGAACTAACAGGAAAAATATACAAAATAATAGAATGCTCTGTCAAAGAAGGAAAACTACCAGGAGACTGAACAAATGCCAATATAGTGCCGATGTATAAAGGGGGAAATGAGGAAGACCCAACAAATTATAGACCAGTGTCCCTAACAAGTATGATAGTCAAGTCAAAATTTGCGAGAGAATCATCAAAGATAGATGGACAAAATATCTGGAGGAGAATAATATACTGAACCCAAGGCAATTTGGATTCAGACAAGGAAGATCATGTACCACTTATTTAATTTGTTTCTATTCAAGATTGATATATTGCAAGAAAAGGATGGCTGGGCAGACTGTGCATTCCTAGACCTACAAAAGGCATTTGATAAAGTACCACACAGAAAATTACTATATAAACTGGAAAGAATAGGAGGCATACATGGAAAACTATTGAATTGGATGGAGGACTTCCTACATGGAAGAAAAATGAGTGGTGCTCGGAGACAAATATTCAGAATGGGAAGAAATGTGTAGTGGCGTCCCACAGGGGTCAGTACTAGCTCCGATAATATTTACTATACAAGGTATGTTCAATAAGTAATGAGAAAATGTCAGGCGAGACATTAAATATGATTTGATGAAAATACTCTTTCATGGTGAAGTATACATACATATATTCTATAAAATGACTAACTGGCAACTTTCTATATTTGTAGGTCTGAGTGCAGCGGTGAATGTGGTGGAACCAGTCTGATTCAATTTCCTGATCTGTGAACACTTGTCAAGGGTGCCGGGAAACATGGAGCAACGTTACGCCATCAAATTTTGTGTTAAACTTAAGAAAACCAAACAAGAAGCTTATGGAATGTTAAAAGAAGGCCTATGAGGATGAACAGATGAGCCAAGCAAGTTTCTATTAGTGGTTTAATTCCTGTATAATACAACTAGGTAAATACACACACACACACACATACTTCAACGAACGGACGGCTTAGAAGACGTTCTGAAGAAAACTGAAGTTTGTGGATCCCAATGCAAAGAGAAGTGCCTATTGTATTTACTGGGTGGGGGAAATTGCTCGTGGGGTAGTAGGAAAGTAGGGAAAGAGGAGAAGGGGAGGGATTACTGAGGGAAATGGAAGGAAATGAGGAAGGAGAGGACTTGGCCCAGGCAGACAGGCGAAAGGTAAACAAACGGCCCCCCGACGACGATGAAATGTCTAATAAAAATGTAAAGATTAGAAGTATAGATAAGAGCAATACAGTAGAAAGTGATGAGAATATTTTCCAGGGATTTAAAGAGGGTGGGGGGGACACACACACCCCCCGACTGACAAGACTAGAAGAGAAGGTCGATAAGATGATCGAGGACTTGGAGCATAGGTTCGGTCATGTTAACAACATTCTACAAAGAGTTGAAAAATTGGAAGAACTAGAGAAGGCGAACAAAAACTTAACTGATGAAATAGAAAACCTGAAAAGACAGTTAAAAGAAAGGTGGAGAATGAGGAATTGAAGAGAAATAGTAAAGAAAACAGAGAGGGATGGAAGTCGATAAAAGAAAACAGTAAAGTTGCATTTACTGATATAATTAAACAGCAAATGAGAGAACAAACTGAAGACTCAGTTATTAAAGTGATGAGACAGAAGGAGAATATAGTAAGAGACTTAGCTGACAAAAAGAAATGTATAATTATATTAAGAATGGAAGAGAAACATAACCCAGATAGAACCTCAAGAACCAATGAGGAAAATGAAAAAGTAAGCAGTTTACTAAAATGAGTTCAGGAAGATGAACCAGAAATTATGAAGGAAATTGAGGAAAAATTCAGGCTCGGAAAGTATAGTACGGATAAGACCAGACCAATTAAGATCAAATTCAGGTCACAAACGACGGCAGAGAATATCTTATCCAAAACAGGGAAACTAGCAACAAGTGAACAATATAAAAAGGTATGGATAAAAAGGGAAATGAATAAAGAGGAAAGAGAGGAAGAAAAGCATTAAAGACTTGAAGCTAAGAAAAAAAACGAGAGCAGAACGGAGTCAGAGAAAGAGAGATTCTATTGGAGAGTAGTGAATATGAAACTAAGGCAGTTCGACATACAAGAGAAAAACAAAAGGGAAACAGAGAACACAATGGAAGTGACAGAAAACTAAGAGTGTCTTACACAAATATAGATGGATTAATAACAGGATTGAATGAGCTGAATGATTATTTGAAAGAAAAAGAACCGGACATAATGGGAATTGTAGAAACAAAATTAAAAGGCCCACTACCACCCAACAGTATAGGACATAAAGCATATAATCATTGGATTAAAAACAGAGAGAAAAAACAAGGGGGTGGAGTTATGTTCCTGACTAAGAAGGATATAAACGTGAAGGGTGTCATATATGGAAAGAATACAATAGAGATGATTATGATAGAAGTGGGAGACAGAGATAAGAAGAGCAGAAAATTTGTGATAAATTATGTGCCACCGAAAACAACCTCATGGGAGGAGAGTGAACATAAAAGTATGTTAGAGGACACAAAGATAACATTAAATAAAATAATGGAAGATGGAGGAAGAATAGTTATAATGGGCGACTTTAATTGCAAAGAAATCTGCTGGGAAGAAATGACAGTAAAGGGTGGAGACGGCTCATGGGGAAATGCTCTACTTGAGATGATTACTGACCACACAATGACACAATGGATACAGGAGAACACCAGGTATAGAAATGAAGAACCATCGAGACTAGACCTAATAATTACATCTGAACCTAGAATAGTGGACAAGATTGAATATAAAACACCAATAAGTAAAAGTGACCACATATTGATTGAACTGGAACTTAATGAAGAAAAATATATGAAAAGAAATGAGCAATATAGAAAAGGAAGAATGATGTATGAAAAAACAAACTTTGATAAAATAAGAGAATTCTTTCAACAAGAAAACTGGGAAGAAATATACAAAGAAGAAACAACAGTGGAAGAGAAATGGAATATTTTGACAACAATTTACAAAAAAGGAGTGGAAAAGTATGTCCCAAGACAAAAACAAAAGAATTTGTAAAATGCTGGTACAACAAAATTTGTAGGGAGTTAAAAGACAAAAGAGACAAAGCCTGGACCAGATGGAAAAAAGACAGAAGACCTGAAAAATGGAAAATATATACCGGTTATAGAAATGAATATGTACAAATGTGCAGAGAGGAAAAGAGAAAATATGAAAAAGATGTCATAGAAAAGTGTAAAGATCATCCAAAACTATTCTACAGATTTGTAAACAATAAACTGAAAAATAAACAAGACTTGGAGAAATTAAGACAAGAGGGAGTTGAATACACTGAGGAAGTAGAAATGGCGGAAATTATGAACAAACATTTTAAATCAGTGTTTACAAGGGAGAACATACAACCTGAAGAGATTGAATGGAAAGAGAAAGTCCCCCCCTATGGAAGAAATAGAAGTAACAAAGAATGAAATATTGACACACTTGAGTAATCTTGATGTCAGAAAATCACATGGACCAGATGATATAGCAAACTGGATTCTGAAAGAATGCAGGAATGAACTGGCAGACAAAATACATAACATACTAATCAGTTCCTTGAAAGAAGGAAAAGTTCCAGAAGATTGGAAAAAAGCAAATATAGTACCTATATATAAAGGAGGAAATAAAGAAGACCCTACAAACTATAGACCAGTCTCTCTAACAAGTACAATAGCAAAAATTTGTGAAAGAATTATCAAAAGTAGATGGGTAAAATATTTAGAAAAAAACAAAGTGTTAAATCCAAGGCAATTTGGATTCAGACAAGGACGATCATGCGTCACCAATTTAATATGTTTCTATTCAAGGCTAATAGATATAATACAAGAAAGAGATGGATGGGCGGACTGTGCATTTCTAGACCTAAAGAAAGCTTTTGACAAAGTACCACATAAGAAGTTGCTTAACAAATTAGAAACTCAAGGAGGACTACAGGGAAAACTACTAAATTGGATGGAAGACTTTTTGCAAGAAAGAAAAATGAGAGTAGTGATAAGAAACCAGCACTCAGAATGGGATGAAGTAAGAAGCGGTGTTCCGCAAGGAACAGTTCTGGCCCCAATAATGTTTGCTATATATATTAATGATATGGATGAAGGAATTGAAAGCTATATGAGCTTCTTTGCAGATGATGCAAAACTACTGAAAAGAGTGAAAACTGAAGAAGATTGTGAATCACTACAGAGAGATCTAAATATAGTACAGGAATGGAGTAGGAAGTGGGAGATGGAGTTCAATAAAAAAAAAAGTGTAGTATAATGGAATTTGGAAAAAGCAAAAACAGAATAACAGGAGCATATAAACTGGGAGAAGAAGGAATAAAAAAAGTAGAAAATGAGAAGGACCTGGGAGTCATTGTTATGAATAATATGTCACCTGAGAAACATATAAATAAGATTTTTGGAGAAACTTATAATCTAATAAGAACAATCAAAGTTGCATTTACATACCTGGATGAAGAAATGGTGAAGAAAATCCTAATCACCCTGATAAGACCAAGATTGGAATATGCAGCAACGATATGGTCACCAAGTACAAAAAAATGTATAAAAAAACTTGAAAGAATACAAAGAGCAATTACAAAACTGGCACCAACACTCTCAAAACTATCATATGAAGAGAGACTAGAAAAACTTGAACTACAGACACTAGAGCAAAGAAGAGAGAGAGGAGATTTGATAGCTATTTACAGAATCATGAAAGGCATAGAAATTACTGATAGAGAGAATCTGATAAAATGGGATGACAGAAATACAAGAGGACACGGAATGAAAACAAAAAAAGACAGCTATAGAAGAGACTTGAAAAAGAACAGCTTTCCTCACAGAGTAATAGACAGTTGGAACAAGTTAGATGAGAAAGTGGTGTGTGCAAAAACAATACATGAATTTAAAAATAGTTTAGATAAAATGAGATATGAAGACGGGACCCCACGAGCATAGCTCCCCTTACCGTAAAATACAACTAGGTAAATACAACTAGGTAAATACACACACACATATATATATATATATATATATATATATACACACAGGGTGTTTGAGATAAATTTGATTATTATTTTATCTTTTGTCATTTCAGAACCATTTGAAGGCTTTAATAGTGGTAAAGTGCAAAGGATAGCTGATTCTGTGTACTACTGGTGGGTGTCACAGCTAGAGAGCATGGATGTGCCAGATTAAAAAATTCAGAAATCTTAGCTGGAGCTCAGTGCTCCTTGAATACCGTGAAGGCCGTGAGATGTGAGCTGGAGAATTGTGACGGAGATGTGGAAGCAGTGTCTAGCCAGAAGGATCATAGCAGGTGTTCTGACTCTGTCTGCACACTGAAATTTGTTGAGAAGCTTAAAAAAATAAATAAATAAAATAAAATAAATAAATAAAAGTGTAGCAAGATTGAGGCAAAGCAATAAGGACCTTGACGAGAGAGATGGGAGTGGTGACTATGAAGAAAGCACTGAACGAGGATCTTCGCTACTCCTCATACAAGAGGCACAAGGCCCAAGTGAACCACCTTACGAAAGCCAAAATCTCCTCAACAAGATGAGAAGAACTTCTGCCAGGACCAGTTGCACAATGTGCTGAACAGGTGGCTAACCTACAGTCCACACTAAGTCCCATGCTTCATGAAGACCAAGTTCCCTTAAACTGTGATGGTCTTTGTGTGTGTTTCCAGCAAAGGCCACATCATGGTGCCCCACACCTTTGAAGATGGACTCAAGACTCACTTCTGATGGCTATGTTGAGTTGCTGTCCACTGCTGTCAAGTGCTGGGTGGAGAGGGTGGGTGCGGGAAGACCATATGTGTGGCAGCAGGACTCAGCTCTGTGTCACACCTCCAGGAAAACACAGAAGTGGCTGTCTGAGAACCTCTACCACTTCACCGGTCCCAACATCTGGCTCCCCAACTCGCCTAATTGCAACTCCATGGACTATTATGTGTGAGGCACAGTTGAAAAAGACACCAATCATACTGCAACACCAAGAGAACAAACTGACAGCCAGGATCAAACTGCTGTTCAGGCATCTCTTGAAGGACATTGTGAAGGCTGTATGCTGCAAATTCAGGTCCCACCTGGAGGCCGTGGTGGAGGCTCAGGGTGGCTTCTTTGAAGGAGCTGTATTTGGCAAAAGATCTTCTAAGAGATGCACTTTGAATTTAGAGAATACAAAAATTTTTGGCCAAGATATGACATTTTCCTTTCCTTTCTGAAAAAGTATCAAACTTATCCCGAATTTATCCTCTCCAGCTAAATACACTATACTAATTACTTCCCATTTCCAGCAGTGCACCTTACCACCAATTAACGCCACTGCATCACCTTCATCCACTAACACTAAGACATCATCTTGGGTAAGATATTTTTCCGTTCTCATTATCACCAAGGAGTAGCATGGTCATAACCCATTTTTCTTATAAATTACTCAATGAACATGTCCTCTTTGACTCAACATACAGACACCATACACAAAGCCACTCTATACTCAATTCAAATACACCAAATATGTCCCCTCCTTCTGGTAACAACTCTTCAGAAAATTCACCTGCTACTCAAAACACCATGACAACAGAAAAACATAGTCAAGGATGAGACAACATTACCTCTCTTCAATGGCAAGAACATTCCTGTGCACAATTTCCTCTCTGAAATTGAATCAGAGATAACATGAAGAAATGCTACAAATGACAAGACAAAAATATCCATAATAACATCCAAAATAGATGAGAATAATACATTAGCTGGTTATGTTGTTCAGTCTGATTTGAGGAAATCAGTCTGATTTGAGGAAACCTACGAATATTAGGAATTTGTATAATATAAAAAATTCTCTGCTGCATTTGAGCCACTTGGAGCATTTTCCCCTATATACTCTTTGGCAAAAACTTACAATCATGGTCCACACAACACAAAAGAAAAAGCAGTCAAAATAACTTCAACACTTAAAAGTGAATTCAGTGAAAGCCTCAAAACTCAGACTGGGTCTCACAAACAAAATACCATTGGAACACATAGTCTCACTCATGGCATACTTTCAACTACTCTACCAATTACACCCAGACACACTTCAGAAAGCTAGCACAATTCCATTCACACTAGGTACACTAGGGGAATTCTCCAGAAAATTCTTTGACATGGACAAAGCTATCACTCAGATACAGAGCCAGTCAGTAACCATCACACCCACCCATACAATAGCCCAGATCACATGGTCCCCCTCACACACTGAGCTGTCAACAAGTGCTCCTGTAGGCTGCATCCATAAGATGAAATTTCTCAATAGTGCAAGGAGAACAGGAGGCCTGGGTTGTATTGAGTGGGAAGGGGAATTCTTGTGGTTGCCCGAGATGGTCTAGTGCAGTGCTATTTGTGGCTATTGAGAGAAAATGGATGGGAATCAGGGTGGAACATGGAAAAATGGCAGCAAGAATCAGGGCGGCACATGGAAAAATGGCAGCAAGATTGAGCCAAACGTCAACACAAGTGCAGAGTACTCTAGCAGCACAAAACCAAAGCTTAATGTAAACAAAGGTCTTGAAACACTATGGCAACTTCAAAAGTTAAATGAAGATGAACCTTTTTCTGGATTTGGTGAACGAGAGAAAAAACTTGAGTAGAATCATAGACATAGAAAAAGAGATGAGTTTTAGCAAGAGTTCATGGGATAGAGAAATCATGGATGTAAAGAGATTATGAATCTAAGAAAGGACTACCTCAAAATAAACAAAGAGGTGTGTGATTTAAAGAAAAAGAATGCTGAAATAATTATGAGCTAAGTGAATTAAATAATTGAGGTAAAATGTGAAAATGAAAGGATGAAAAACAATACCAATAATGCGACTTTAAAAACAGTAAATGATCAAATACAGGCAATGTTTGAAAAAACTGAGGAAAATATAGGAGAGGAAAATTTGCAAAGGATTAGAAAAGAATGGAAACAAAATCAAGAAAGTGAAAAGATAGCTTTTAAAGAAATAGTACAACTAATGCAGTAGAATGCAAAGGACACAATTATTCAAGTAATCTAAGAAAAAGCAAATTGGGTTAGAGATACAATGGATAAAAAAAGTGTATTGTAGTATATAGACTAAAGAAAAAACATGGCCTGGTTAGGTACTTGAGAGAAAAAGGAAAAGAAATGGCAAGAACACTTCTAAAAGTACAATATGGAAATCAAGAAATAGAAAAGGAAATAGAAGTGTACAGAATGAGACAATACACAAAAGAAATTGACATCTAAAGAAAATTAAGGTCACAACTGGTAGAAGACATATTAGCAAAATCAAGAAAGTTAGCAAAGAGTCAACACTACCACAACATATGGATAAAGAGAGACACGAAGGTTGAGGAATGAGAGAAGACACTAAGAGGTAAAGCTAAAGAAAAAAACAAGAAAAAATATAGATAAAAAAAAAATGAGTGCTACTGGAGTGTGTTAGACATGAGGCTGAGAAAATGGTATATTCAGGTAAGGAAAAAAAAAAAGGAATAAAAAACAAGATGGTGAGAGAAAAAAATCAAAAGTGGCTTATACTTAGATGGACTGATCTCAGGATTAAGTGAACTAAATGATTACCTGTCAGAAGAAAAACCAGACATAATGGTAATTGTGGAGACGAAATTAAGGGGTCCAACACCACCAAATAATGTTGGACATGGATTATAATAAATGGATTAAAAATAGAGACAAGAAACAGGGTGAAGGAGTCATGTTTTTGGCTATGAAAAACTTAAATGTGACAATGGTTACAGATGGTAAAAACAGTGTGGAAATGATCATGATAAATTGAAGATAGTGACATGAAAAGTAGAAAGTTTGTGGTGATTTATGTGCCCCCAAAAACGGGCTCTTGGAGAGAGGGTGAGTATTCTAAAATGTTAGAAGATACAAGGCATTCATTAAATGAGATGCTGAAGGATGGAAGAAACCTGGTACTTATGGGAGATTTTAACTGCAAAAGAAATCTGTTGGGAAGAGATGACAGTGAAAGGTGGAGAGGATCAATGGGGAAATGTATTGACATGACTATAAAACATACAATGACACAATAGGTAAAAAAAAAAAAAAAAAATACCAGATATAGAAATAATGAAGAGCCATCATGACTAGATTCAACATTACATCAGAACCAGAAATTGTGGATAAAATTGAATACAAGACATCACTTGGGAAGAGTGGTCACATATTAATAGAGTTTGAACTAAAGGAGGAAATACAGAGAGAAATTAGAAATATAGAAAAGACTGATGTGTGATAAAATGGACTTTGGGAAACCTAAGATTTTTTTTTCATAATGTGAGTTGGGACAATTTCTATAATGAAGAAACACAAATGGAAGAAAAATTAATGATTTTGATGGAGTGGATAAATATGTACCAAGACAGAAACAGAAAAAAATGTATATCAAGTGCTGATTTACCAGAAGGTGCAGTGAGGTGAAAGATAGAAAAGATAAAGTTTGAAAAAGATGGAAAAAGATAAACCCGAAAAGTGGCAAATATACATAAATCAAAGGAATACGTAAAAGTGCCTATAGAGGAAAAATCAAACTATGAAAAAGACATAATAGAAAAATATAAAGACCAATCTAAACTATTCTAAAGATATGTGAATATCAAACTTAAAAACAAACAGGAAATGGTGAAACTACATCATGGAAATATAGAATACACAGATTTAGAAATGGCATTGGGATGAAGGGTGTGAAGTGGGATCCCCCCCATGAGGGAAATAATACAAAAAGAAATAATGGATCAATTAACGAACCTTGATGTCAGGAAATCACATGGCCCAGATGGAATTGCAAATTGGATACTAAAAGAATGGTTAGAAGAACAAATGGACAAAATATATATGTTGCTCACTCAAAGAATGAAAAATACCAGACTGGAAAAATGCCAATATTGTACTAATATATAAAGGAGTAAACAAGGAACACCCAACAAGTTATACTGGTTTCCCTTACAAGCACATTAGCCAAAAATTGTGAAAAGGTTATTAAGAATAGATGGAAAATACATCTGGAAAAAAAACAATATACTAAGCCTGAGACAATTTGGATTTAAACAGGGAAGATCATGTGCCACAAATTTGATCTGTTTCTACTCAAGACTAGTTATAATACAAGAAAGGGACAGATGGGCTGATTGTGTTTTCCTAGACTTACAAAAAGCTTTCAACATAGTACCATATAAAAATTATTAAAACTGGAAACCATAGGGATACAAGGCAAACTACTGAACTAGATGGAGGATTTCTTGCATGGAAGGAAAATGAGGGTAGTGCTCAAAGATAAGAGTTCAACTTGGGAAGAGGTGATTAGTGGAGTTCCACAGGGATCAGTATTGGCTCCAATAATGTTTGCTATTTATGTGAATGACATGGGTGAAGATGTGGAATGTTACATGAGCTTCTTTGCAAATGACACAAAATTGCTGAGGAAAGTGAATACTGAAACTGACTGTGAATCACTTCAGAAATATCTGAACAAGGTTTGGAAATAGAGTCAGAGGTGGGAAATGTAGCATAATGGAATAAGAGGGAAAAAAAGCATATTAGGACAATATAAAATTGGTACAAAGGAAGTAAAGAAAGTGGGATCTGAAAAATCCATGAATAGTCAAGTCCGTGAATGGTGAACCACAAATAGGCAGGAGTCAATTGTAATATTCTGTTGTGGAAATGCACATGACCCCATGGGTGAAGAAGTGATTCACATAAGATGGAATGACACTACTACATGGCTGGACTTACTACTTCCCAAGAACTAGATACCACTGGCTCATTGAAATACATTTGCCCTATGAGAAAGTGACCATGTAACACTTGAATTTCAATTGAAAGGTGAGGCAAATGAAGAACCGGACTGGAAAGAATTTAAGAATGTCACCACAACTAAGAGGATTTTTTTTTTTCATCTACAACTAAGAATGAACAAAGATGAGCTGAGGATTAGTGGAAGGAAGAAACGAAAACGAGCTTGTCTTTGAATGGTGAATTATTAAGGGCATTACAAATTTTGAAGCAGCCTAATTGTGGACATGATGTGTCTTGCTACACTACTTCTGACCCAGGGCAGTGGACGAGATGCAGGGATTACACGTCATCCAGGAGGAGCCACGAATTTACCTAGTTGTATCTTATGGGAAGGGGAGCTACACTTATTGTGTCCTGCCTTTGTATCTCGCAGTCTCTAGTTTGCTCTTTAATTTGTGTATGGTTTTTGCATATAATTTTTCTTCAGATCTCTTCTTTAACTATCCTTTTTGAGTTTCTTTCCATGTCCTCTTGTGTTTCTCTTGTCCCAATTTAGTAAGTCCTCTCTATCAAATATTTCTGTGCCTTTCATGATTCTATAGATCAGGGGCAGGCAACCTTTTCAGAGTGAGGACCAAATGAGACTTTTGGAAGGAGGCCGCGGGCCATAGTGAAAAACAAAATCCCCAGAATTGCTCTATTTTATACAATACATAGAATACAATGAATAAATTATACAAGAATTGCATTGTAAACACTACAAATCAATGAAACTGCTGGTGCTGTTTGCCATGAAGAGGTATTTCCATGTCTGGCTCTATGGTTGAGGACAACAGAATGTCATTGAGGTGGTGGTCTGAGAGTTGGGAGCAAAGGTGAGACTTCATGTACTTCATATTAGAGAAGAGCTGTTCGCAAAAGTAGGTGCTGCTGAACATGGCTACAATGTGTTGAACATGCGCAATGTATTTTTGAAAATTGTTAGAAGGGAGGACGATGCCACAGAAGGACAACAGAGAAGAGGTGTGGAACTTCGCCTTCATTTCATCGTTGCACTGCAGGTCCACTAACTCCATCTGCAGGGAGGCAGGGGCGTCTTCCACGGGAATCTGTACTGACCAAAAAGCTTACGTACCTTGCTTCATTATGAAAGTCTAACAGACACTGACCGCTGGTTGCTCTGGCAGTGGCAGGATTATAGACTGTGCAGTGAGGGGCAGAGTTGCCAAAACAGTATCTGCCAGCAGATGTTGTTTGGCAGATTTTAATTACATGATTTTAATTACATGATTGTCCGACCTGAATGATAAACTGAAGACACCGTCCAATATATCACAATATACTCATTGAAACTGAGCTAAAGGAAGAAATATACATGGAGAAATGAAAAGCACAGGAAAGGAAGTTTGATGTACAACAAAACGGACTTTGCAAAACTAAAGAAATTCTTCCAGAATGCAAACTGGGAAAAATTTTACATGGAAGAGACAAAAATGGAAGAGAAATGGAATATCTCGATGGATAATTACAATGAAGGGGTAAATAAACACGTACCAAGACAGAAGCAAGAGAGAGTGTACATTAAATGCTGGTTCAACAAGAGATGCAGTGAGGCAAAAGACAGAAGGGACAGAGCTTAGAAAAGGTGGAAAAAAAGAAAAAAAAAATGGAAAATGGCAAGTCTATAAACTATAGAAATGAGTATGTTAAAGTGAGAAGAGAGGAAAAAAGGAACCATGAAAATGATATTATAGATAAATGCAAAGAGCAACCCAAACTATTCTATCGATACGTGAATGGTAAACTTAAAAACAAGCAAGAAATGGTGAAACTATGCCAAGGAAATATAGAATACACAGAAGATTTAGAAATGGCCGAAATCATGAAAAATCACTTTAATTCTGTCTTCACTTGAGAGAAAACACAATATTGGAACGAAGGTAATGAAAGACAATCTCCCCCATGAGCGACATAACAATAGCACAAAATGAAATATTAGAACACCTATCAAACCTTGACGTCATGAAATCACATGGCCCGGATGGAATTGCAAATTGGATTCTAAAAAAATACAAAGAAGAACTAACGGACAAAATACATAACATAATAAATTGCTCACTCAAAGAAGGAAAAATAGCAAAAGACTGGATAAAATGCTAACACTGTACCAATACATAAAAGAGGAAACAAGGAAGAACCAACTAACTATAGGCCAGTCTCATTAACAAGCACTATTGCCAAAATTTGTGAGAAAATCATCAAGAATAGATGGGTAAAACACCTGGAAGACAACAATATGATAAACCCAAGACAATTTGGGTTCAGACAAGGAAAATCATGCAACACAATCTTAATATGTTTCTACTCAAGATTAATAGACATAGTACAAGAAAGGAATGGATGGGCTAACTGTGCCTTCCTGGATTTACAAAAAAGCTTTTGACAAAGTACCATATTTGGATGAAGAAATAATTGAAAAAATATTGGTCACACTGATAAGGCCTAGACTAGAATACGCAGCGACATTGTGGTCACCCAGTACCAAAATTAATATAAAGAAAATAGAAAGAATCTAGAGAGCAGCAACAAAAATGGCACCTGCACTTGCAAACTTGTCATATGAGGAGAGATTGGCTATACTAGATTTACCAACTCTGGAGCAAAGAAGAGAGAAAGGTGACCTACTGACCATCTACAGAATCATGAAAGGCACAGAAATACTTGATGGAGAGGACTTGTTTAACTGGGACAGGAGAAGCACAAGAGGACATGGAAAGAAAATCAAAAAACATAGTTACAGAAGAGATCTGAAGAAAAACAGTTTTCCACAGAGTGGTAGACACTTGGAACAAACTGGACAAGGAAATAGTGTGTGCAAAAACCATTCATGAGTTTAAAAGCAAACTAGACACTGCGATATACAAAGGCAGGACACCACGAGCGTAGCTCCCCTTCCTGCAAAATACAACTAAGTAAATTATCTTCTTTCTGTGTGTGTGTGTGATTTCTTCATGGTCTTGGATCATGTGTGGGACTCATGATTGACAGCTACTTCTCTCCCAGATGAGAGCTCAGAGCTTATTTATGATTGATCTATGAGTAATGCTGTTACCTTCTACCCACACACCCCCAACTCTCCACCCACAGGAGTTGGAGTAGCTATTCGCAGCACAGCGATACTGAAATTATTTCAGCCCTGGGTGGGATACGAACCCAGACCCCCGTAGTGGCATCTGGGAACTCTACCAACTGCACCATCGAATCTCTCACTCTATGTTGTGTGTATTTACCTAGTTGTATTTTACAGGAAGGGGAATTATGCTCGTGGTGTCCCATCTTCATATCTCGTTTTATCTAGACTGTTTTTAAATTCATGTATCGTTTTTAAATTCGTGTATCACCTTTCATGATTTTGTAAATAGTTATCAGGTCTCCTCTTTCTCTTCTTTGCTCTGTCTGTAGCTCTAGTTTTGCTGGCCTCTCTTCATATGATAGTTCTGAGAGTGTTGGTGCCAATTTCGTAATTGCTCTTTGTATTCTTTCAAGTTTTGTTATACATTTTTTTTGTACTTGGTGACCACGTCATTGCTGCATACTCCGATCTTGGTCTTATCAATGTGATCAGAATTTTCTTCACCATTTCTTCATCCAGGTATATAAATGCAACTTTGATTGTTTTTACTAAATTATAAGTTTCTCTAAACAATTTATTTATATGTTTATCAGGGGACATATTATTCATAATAATGACTCCCAGGTCCTTCTCATTTCGTACTTTTTTAATTTCTTCCTCTCCCAATTTATATGATCCCACTATTCTTTTTTTGCTTCTTCCAAATTCCATTATACTACACTTCTTAAGATTGAATTCTATCTCCCACTTCCTACTCCATTCCCATACCTTATTGAGATCACTCTGTAGTGACTCACTATCTTCTACAGAGTTCACTTTTTTCAACAATTTTCCATCATCTGCAAAGAAGCTCATATAACTTTCAATTTCTTTATCCATATCATTAATATATATAGTAAACATTATTGGGGCCAAAACTGTTCCTTGTGAAAATCCACTCATCACTTCATCACAATTTGAGTGTTTGTCTCTTATCACCACCCTCATTTTTCTTTCATGCAAGAAGTCTTCCATCCACTTCAGCAGTTTGCCCTATATTCCTCCTGTAGTTTCTTAGTTTCTTATTTCTTTAGCAATTTATGTGGCACCTTATCAAAAGCTTTTTTAAGGTCTAGAAATGCACAATCAGCCCATCCATCTCTTTCTTGTATTATATCTATTAGTCTTGAATAGAAACACATTAAGTTTGTGACGCATGATCGTCCTTGTCTAAATCCAAATTGCCTTGGATTTAGTACGTGGTTTTTTTCCAAATGCCTTACCCATCTAATTTTGATCATTCTTTCACAAATTTTAGCTATCGTACTTGTAAGAGAGACCGGTCTATAGTTACTATGGTCTTCCTTGTTTCCCCCTTTATATATTGGTACTATATTTGCTCTTTTCCAATCTTCTGGAACTTTTCCTTCTTTCAATGAACTGCTTATTAGTCTATGTATTTTGTCTGTTAGTTCATTCCTGCATTCTCTCAAAATCCAGTTTGCCATTTCATCTGGTCCATGCAATTTTCTGACATTGAGATTGAGATTACTCAAGTGATTCATTATTTCATTCCTTGTTACTTCTATCTCTTTCATAGGGGGGACTTTCTCCTCCCGCTCGATATCTCTAGGTGTATGTTCTCCCTCGTAAACACCAATTTAAAATGCTTGTTCATAATTTCTGCCATTTCTATTTCCTCTGTGCATTCAACTCCTTGTCATAGTTTCCTTAATTCTTGTTTGTTTTTCAGTTTGTTGTTTGCAAATCTTTTAAATAGTTTTGGTTGATCTTTACATTTTTCTATGACATCCTTATCACATTTTCTCTTTTCTCCCCTGCACACTTGTACATATTCATTTCTATAACCAGTATATATTTTCTATTTTTCAGGTCTTTTGTCTTTTTTTTTTTTTTTTCATTTTATCCAAGCTTTATCCCTTTTGTCTTTTAACTCCCTACATCTTTAGTTGTACCAACACTTTACATATCTTTTTTCTTGTTTTTGTCTTGGAACATGCTTTTCCACTCCTTTATCAATTTTTGTCCAAATATTCCATTTCTCTTCTACTGTTGTTTACTCCTTGTGTATCCTTTCCCAGTCTGCTTTTTTGAAAGAATTCTCTTATTCTATTAAAAAAAAAAAAAATTCATACATCAATCTTCCCTTTCTATATTGTTTGTTTTTTTCCATGTGTTTTTCCTCATTTAGTTCCAGTTCAATCAATATGTGGTCACTTTTACTTATTGGCATCTTATATTCAATCTTGTCCTCTATTTTTGGTTCTGATGTGATTATTAGGTCCAGTCTCGATGGTTCTTCCTCATTTCTATACCTAGTATTCTCTTGTATCCATTGCATCATTGTATGTTCTATAATCATATCAAGTAGTACATTTCCCCATAGGTCATCTCCATCCTTCACTGTCATCTCTTCCCAGCAGATTTCTTTACAATCAAAGTCACCCATTTTAACTATTCTTCCTCTATCTTCCATTATCTTATTTAGTGTTATCCTTGTGTCTTCTAACATATTTTTGTGTTCTCTCTCTTCCCACAAAGCCGTTTTAGGAGGCACATAATTTATCACAAACTTCCTGCTCTTCCTATCCCTGTCCTCCACTTTCATAATCATCTCTATTTTTTCTATTTGTGACATTCCTCACATTTATATCCTTCTTAGTCGGGAACATAACTCCACCCCTTTGTTAACTCTCTGTTTATAATCCAATAATTATATGCACCATGTCCTACACTGTTGGGTGGTAGTGGACCTTTCAATTTTGTCTCTACAATTCCCATTATGTCTGGTTCTTTTTCCTTCAGGTAATCATTCAGTTCGTTCAAGCCTGTTATTAAGCCATTTATGTTTGTGTAAGACACTTTTAATTTTCTGCTACTTCCATTGTGTTTTCTGTTTCCTTTCCATTTTTCTCTGCTATGAACCATTTCCTTTCATATCCACTACTCTCCAATATAATTTCTCTTTGTCGGACTGTTCTTTTCTCATTTTTTCCCTTAGCTTCTAGTCTTTTTCTCATCCTCTTTCTTCTTTATTCATTTCTCTTTTTATCCATACCTGTTTATATTGATCATTGTCTGCTAGTTTCCCTGTTTTTGCTAAGATATTCTCTGCTGTCTTTTGTGACCTGAATTTGATCTTAAGTGGTCTGGTCTTATCTGTATTGCATTTCTCTAGCCTATATATTTCTTCAATTTCTTTCCCTGTTTCTTGTTCATCCTCTTGAACTACTAATATCTTGTTTACCTTTTCCTTCTCCTCTTTTACTCTTGTGGTTCTATTTGGATTATGCTTTTCTTCCATCCCTAATATAATTATACATTTCTTTTTGTCTGTTAAGTCTCTTACTATATTCTCTTTTTTTCTCATCACTTTAATCACTGTGTCCTTAGTTTCTTTCATATATTGTGTTACTATATCTCTAGATATGATTTTGTTGTTCTCTTTGACTTTTCTCCAACCCTGTGCTTCTTTTGCTATGAACCCTTTATTCTCTTTCTTATTGTTCTTTAATTCCTCATTCTCATCTTTTACTTCTTTTAACTGTCTTTTTAATTTTTCTATTTCTTTAGTTAGCTGATTCTCCTTCTTTAGTTCTTCCAGTTTATCAACTCTTTGGGTAACTAGTGTTAACTGGTTAAACCTAACCTCCCGTTCTTCATTAATTTTTTTTAGTTTCTCCTCTAGATTAATTAGTCGGGGGAGGTTGTCACCTCCTCTCTCATTAAATGAATAAAAGCAGCTATCTTCTCTTTCCATTGAGTTGTTATTATCTATATTTCTGCTTTTGACACTTCTGCTTCCTTGTTCTTCCTCGTCTGTGTGTTCTGCACCTCTTTTGTTTACACCCCTTCTAAAATCCGAGGCCCGTTCGTCCCCTTCCTCATTTCCTTCCATTTTCCTCAGTAATCCCTCTCTTCCTCCTTTTTCTTCACCTTCCCACTACACCACGAGCTTCCCCTTCCCTATTAATACAACAAAGGTACTCCCTTGTTGTTGAGATGTGTGTGTGTACAAAACCTAGATGTAAACTCCAAATATATGGAACTAAAAATTCTATTGGAGAAATTTCTCTGTAAGTCATTATGTATGCAAATTAACAGATTGATTTAATTACAAAAGTAAGAATGCAATGCTGTAATTAAACTCCTACACCTATGGTACTTGTGAAGACACAGGAAGAATAAGGCTCACATTATGCTACACAATATTCACAGGATTTCATATTTGTATTCATTACAATATGGCTCCTACTCCACCTATGATAAAATATTATTCTGTTGTTCCCTGGTCTCTCTTGCAGAAGACCCCCCAGCCTTCAGGTAATCAGCAACTGCCTCCAGGTGTGTCCACAATTCACACCTGTCACTTGAAGTTATTGGAGCACCACCAAGAAATACTGGAGGCAATAAAGGAGGGAAAGAATGCAGTCATAATCTACTTAGCTTTTGCCAAAGCTTTCAATAAAGTGGACCATGGGCTGCTGCTACATTGACTTAAAGTCTATGTTGTCTATGGAAAGTTGGGGATATGGATCCTCCACAATTTCCTTTCAAATCATTTTCAGTGGGTGTCAGTCCAGGGCAATATATCCAAACCAAGCCTGGTATAATGTGTTCCTCAAGGCTCACTGGTGGAACCACTTCTGTTGTTAATAATGAAAGAAGAGATAGATCAAGACCTCCAGCATTCCCAGGCCACATCCTTTGCCGATGACACAAGTTTCATAAAGCACATGTTTCATGATAACATTACAACTTCAAACAGATCTAGTCACAGTGCTTGAATGAGCAGTAAACAACAACATGCAACTAAAAAGTGATAAATCTGAGTTAATCAGATATGGCCAAATGCAGGGACTGAAGACCACAATAAGCTTCCTTTGCAACCAGCATAACATTCGAGGCCAAATACCATGTCATGGACCTCTAAGTATATACAAGTGATGATATCTTCACATTACACTATGAAAATATAACAGACACAGTGTAAAGACTCACTGGTGGGATACTTTCAACTTTCAGACCCAGGAAGCAGGACTGTGTGCTAACACTATGGAAATACCTGGTTCTCCCTAGGCTAGGGTACTCCTGTGGTTACCACATTGAGTGAGAGACATATCATGGATAGAAGCAGTACAAAGAACATTTATGAGCTGAATTGAATGTGTGGAACACCCCAACTACTGGGAGAGGCTTCACAATCTATTTGTACTCTGTACCGCAGTGCCAGGACATCATCATCTATATGGAAGATCCTTAAGTACCAAATGTTGTCCTCACAGAGCACCACCCCCCAAGATGAAGCAGGCTATGGTTCATCAAGAGAGCAGGTGTATCTCCAGGGGTGAGGAGCATTATCCACCACAGCACCACCTATGTTTCATCTTGTCTGTTCAATATAGTGCATCCAAGAATAAGAAACCTAACTGGTATATCACCAAAAATATTCAAGTACCAAATGAACAAATGACTGTCACCAGTACCAGACCAGCCACCAATGCCAAGCTATCCCACTGGTAATAGAAATCTCCTCCAAGACCCAAGAGTAGAGCTGTTTGGAAACAGTTCAGCTTTGTCCAGTCAATGTAATTCTACTAATTAAATGCAAAGTAAGACCAATACAAGATTTATCTAAATTTGGATATCTAATCATAAACAAAACATACC